>NW_027187391.1:955903-1015001 GCF_028583685.1 Petaurus breviceps papuanus
GATAGATAGATAGATAGATAGATAGATAGATAGATAGATAGATAGATAGATAGATAGATAGATAGATCAGTAGTAGGTAGGTAGGTAGATAGATAGATAGGATGGTAGGTAGGTAGATAGATAAGTAGATAGGTAGATATATATAGATAGATAGAGAGATAGGTAGGTAGGTAGATAGATAAGTAGGTAGGTAGGTAGGTAGATAGATAGATAGATAGATAGATAGATAGATAGATAGATAGATAGATAGATAGATAGATATAGTCCAGTCCAGTCCAATTCTTAAATTATCTCTTCTTAAATCTATTTTCCAAGTTAGTTATTTTAAAGATGTTTGGAGGGGAGTGTTGGGATAATTAAGCTGGATTGCTGCCTAACTGTCAACTTGGCTCTGCCTTCTCTTCAGCTTTAAATGAAAAGAAGCAGAATGATGCTGATTGATCCTTGGTCTATAGGCAGCCCTGGGCTGCAAGGAGAAGTAAAACCCAATTTACTTTGTCATTGAGTTGGGGTGAATGGAAAAAAGGGGGCCCTGATGGGAGATAATAGAAGGAGTTGTAGTACCTTCTAGGGAAAACTAGGTCTTGGTTAATGTTAGGAGGGAGAAGCCAGAGAAAATGATAAGAATAAAGAAAAACTCACTTAGAATCAAATGGTGATTTAGGAGAACATTTTATAGGTGAGACTTAGAAAGGCCGTACAATTTGCTCATGGTTACACAGTCAGTATCAGGTCCCCTGACTCTAAGTCTGGTGTTCTTTCTGCTGAACAACGTTGCCTTTCCTAAGGTAAAGGTGGTAATAAAACAATAGCTGGCGTTTATATAATAAACATGAGAGCCAGCACTCAGATTCCAGTTTAAGTTTTACAAAGCAGTCTACATGTGTGATTTTACTCAATCTTCACAACAATCCTTTGAGACACGTCCTATTACTCCACCTTTTAAAAATGAAGAAAATAAGGTTGAGAGGATAAGTGATTTGCCCAGGGTTATAGAGCTACAGAGTACCACAGGCAGGATTTGAAATCAGGTGTTTTTTATTTCAATCTGAGCACTCTAGTCACTGGGATTCTTAGATGCCTTATAATGTCTAAAAGTAAATTGTTGTTTAATGAACAAATAGGTTCATAGAGTCATATCATTCAATAATTTCATCTCAACTTGAATTAGATTCTGACCTCATTAAGCTTTAGTTTACTCATCTGTAAAAGGAGGATAATAATGCTTGCCCTATCCTTCCCCAGAGACCAGCATTTAAAACTTTAAAGACGTACAGAAATATGTAATTGTTATTTGTAATTGCAATAATAGTAATAATACATCCCTTTAAGATGATCTCATTATTATTCTTTAAGGCAGTCTTCTTTTATTCTAGCCCTGATCATTGGGGTGATAGTCTTTTATAATTCAAACTATTTTTAAAATTAAATTTTATGTTTATTTTTAGTTTAACATCATTCATTTCCACAAGATTTTGAGCTATGAATTTTATCCCTGTCTTTCCCATATCCATCACCCCTAAACAGAGATCCCCCTGCACACCCCATACCCTAAATCTGCTCTCTCCTATATCTTCCCCCACCACCCCTCCGACTTTCCGGTAGGGCAAGATGGATCTCCATACCCCAATGCCTGTACATCTTATTTCCCAGTTGCATGTAAAATAATAATAATAATTTTTTTTAAACACTTAATTTTAAAACTTTGAATTCCAGATTTTTTCCCTTCCTCTCTTGTCATCCACCCTTACTGGGAAGATAAGCAATTCAATATAGGTTGTACATGTGTAGCTGCACAAAACACTTCCATAGTAGATATATTGTGAAGGACTGACTATGTTTCCCTCCATCCTATCCTGCCTCCCCACTTGTTCTATTCTCTACTTTGACCCTGTCCCTTTACAAAAGTGTGTGCTTCTAACTACCCTCCCCCCCAAGCTGCCCTCCCCTCCATCATTCCCCCTCTCATCCCCTTCCCCCCTACTCTCCTGTAGGGTGAGATACCCTATTTAGTGTCTATGTCATTCCCTCCCTAAGCCAAATTCAATGAGAGTAAGGTTGACCCATTCCCTTTTGCCTTCCTGTTCTTCCCCTCCATTGTAACAGTTTTCCCTTGCCTCTTCTGTGTGAAATAATTTACCCCATCTCCTATCATTATATTCCTCTCACCTCTCAATTTCACCTTTTAAGTATCATCCCTTGCTATTCAGTTGATCCTGTTCCCTCTATGTATACCTGTACACATATATACACACAATCACATATGTATTCATACACCCATATACCCTCCTATATAGACATATATGTATGTATGTATGTATGTATATGTATACACACACATACATTTATATTCCCTTCCACTATCCTCACAGTGAGTAAAGTTTCATGAGTTACAATTATAATTTTTCCATGTAGGAATGTAAATAGTTCAACCCTGATAAGTTCCCCATGATTTCCCTTCCCTGCCTACCTTCTTGTTGCTTCTCTTGCTTCTTGTATCTGAATGTCAAATTTTCTATTCAACTTCGGTTCTTTCATCAAGAATGCCTTGAAAGTCCTCAATTTCATTGAATCACCGTACTCTCCCCTGAAACACTACACTCAGTTTTGCTGGGTAGCTGATTTCCAGTTGCAATCCCAGCTCCCTTGACCTCTGGAATATAACATTCCAAGCCCTTTGATCCCTCAATGTAGAAACTTCCAGATCCTGTGTTATCCAGATTGTTCCTCCACAATATCCAATTGTTTCCTTCTGGCTGCTCATAATATTTTCTCCCTGATCTGGGAACTCCAGAATCTGACTACAACATTCCCAGGAGTTTTCCTTTTGGGATCCTTCCCAAGAGTTGATCGGTATCTCCACTTTGCCCTCTGGTTCTAAAAGATCAGGGCAATTTTCCTTGAGAATTTCTTGAAGCATGATTTCTAGGTTCTTTTTTTGATCATGGCTTTCAGGTAATCCAATAATTTTTAAATTATCTCTCCTGGACCTATTTTCCAGGTCAATGGTTTTTCCAATGAGATACTTCACATTGCCTTATCTTTTTTCATTTGTTTGGATATGTTTAATAGTATCTTGATTTCTCATAAAGTCATTAGCTTCCATTTTCTCCAATCTAATTCTGAAGAATTATTCTCCTCAGCGAGCTTTTTAAATTCTTTTTCCATCTGGTAAATTTGGCTTTTTAAGGCATTCTTCTGTTCATTGGCTTTTTGGGCCTCTTTTGCCATTCGAGTTAATCTATTTTTTTAAGGTGTTTTTTCTTCAGTCAGGTTGTTGACTGTCTTTTCATGATTTTCTTGCATCATTCTCATTTCTCTTCCCAATTTTTCCTCCACTCCTCTTATTTGGTTTTCAAAATCCTTCTTAAACTCCTCTATAGCCTGTAACCAATTCATATTTTTCTTGGAATCTTTTGGTACAGGAGTTCTGACTTCATTGTCTTCCTCCTGTTCCATGCTTTGATCCTTTTTGTCTCCAAAATAGGAATCTAAGGTTTGACTGCTGTGCTTGCTTTGCTTCCTTTGCTTGCTCATGTTGCCACTCAATTACTTGACATTTGAACTTTTTACCACAGTAGAACTCTGCTTCTGGAGAGGAGAGCTTTGTCCCAAATTCCTGGGGTTTTCACAGCTGCTGGAGCTATTAGTTGGGCACCATCTCTGAAGCCTCCACAGGTTCTGGCATATGGTCACACATCCCAGGACCTCCACCCAAGACCCAATCCAGATCCAAGCAGATTAAAGCAAGAGTGATTGCCCCTCAGAATTGTTGCTTGGTTCTCCTATAATCTGCAGGCCAGGAGATCTGAAGCAGCCAAGCGGTGGTGGCTACATGGCTGACGCGCCTTAGCCACTTCTCCCTCAGGGGACAGAGACTGGACCACACTCTAGGACCCCCTGTTCCCAAGTCCACACTGACCTTTTACTTTGTCTTTGGCATTTATGGGTTGATAATTCTGGAAACTGCCACAACTTCTGGTGATCCACTCTCCCAATGTCCCTCCAGCCACAACTGGTCAGGGCAGCCCTGAGTCTAAAAGCACGGGCTCATGGAGGACTGTGCTTGGCTCCCAGAACGCTATGATGAACCCTTCCTTTCTGCCTGCCAGGATGCCTTCAGTGGGAGGTTTGTTTCTCTCTGTCACTTTGTGGGTTCTGTAGCCCTAAAATTTGTTTAGAGGCATATTTTATAGGTATTTGAGGTAGTTATGGGAGAAGCTTACAGTTTTCCTGCTTCTATGCTGCCATCTTGGCTCCACCCTATGATTCAAACTATTAATACCATCAGTCCAAGGGTAAGACTTTAGACCTCTTGGTCACCATGGAAGGGGGTGTTTTAGATGAAACCATTTTCAGACCTTGAAGCCATTTTCCATTCTGCTGCCAAACTGATGTTCCTAAAGTAGAAGTCTGATAGTATAATATAACTGCAGACTCAAGGAGCTTCGGTGGTTCCCTATTACCTCCGGGATACAAAATAGAAATTCTTCTGTTCGTCATTCAAAGCTGTTGACAACCTGATTCCAGTTTCCCTTTTCAGACTTATTTAATATAATTCCCTATCATACCCTCTACTTTAACTATAACAGGCATGGTTGTTGTTCCTCCTCCTCAATATTCTGTCTTCTGCCCATACTTTTCACAACAGCTGTCCTCTGTGCCTGGAACACTCTATCTCTGCACTTTGACCTCTTAAAATCTTTAGCTAACTTCACAGCACTGCTCAGGTGACTTCTCCTACATATAAAATGTTTCCTAAATTCCCCCTTCCCCCCCCAAGTTGTCAACTTCATTCCCTCAGTGTATGTATGTATGTATGCATGTATACACTCACAATACACACATATGTATATGTATGTATATGTACACACATGTGCATATTTGTATACACACAGCTAGGTGTCTCTGTGGAAAGAGCACAGGAGTCTGTAGTCAAGAAGACCAGGAAGACTCATCTTTCTAAGTTCAAATCTGGCCTAAGACCCTTATAAGCTGTGTGACCCTGGATGTCACTTAACCTTATTGGCCTCAGTTTTCTCATCTGTAAAATAAGCTAGAGAAGGAAATGGCAAATTATTCCATTATCTTTACCAAGAAAACCCCAAATGGGGTCAAGAAGAGTCAGACGTGAATGAAAACATCTGAATATGCACACTTCTATCTATCTATCTATCTATCTATCTATCTATCTATCTATCTATCTATCTATCTATAATATTTTCTTCTTGAGGGCAGGTACTATTTCATTTTTTATTTTGAATTGCCCTGTGTGTAGCTCAGTGGCTTGCATATAGTAGTTAACACTCAATACATTCTAATTGAATTAAATTAAATTTCCTAATATCTATCCAAGCGCTTAGTCAGCAGTATCTTTATATTCTGCCCATAGGAATTCCAGGAGTATCTCTCCTCTCAGCACATGGTACCCTCAGCTGAAACTACTTTCCTGCCTTTATCATCACTGACTTTTTCAAATTTTTACTTTTCCTTTTCTAAATACCAACAGATTTCTTCACACTCCTGCCCTCCTTCTCTTCCTCCCACAACAGTTGGCCTCTCAAACAGGGGAGCTTATATTTCCAGGGACAAACTAGTTCTTAAGAATCTTCATTCAGGCCCCATATCTTCCCAAATGCTATCCTGTTTCTCACAACATTAGCATTCTCAAAAGCCCATGTGTTCATAAATAAAATATAAAAAGCTTCAGCTTCTGCTCATCTGAATGCATATAGTTCACAAATTCAATCCTTCAACCTGCACACTGAAAGGAAAGAGGGTCAGGGCTTCAATTTGTTTTTTTTTTTTCTTTTTGTCTGTTTGCTTTTTGCTTCAGTTGGGCAAATTGAAAACAAGAATGGGAAAGAAGATTTAGAAGGGATTCCCAATTCTGGCTCATAGCACCCAAGGGTATTTCCAGCTATCTCAGGGGAGATCATGAATTAAGAGCAACTTTCTCATTTAATAAGCAAATAAACAGGATAGCCTTTGAGACAGAGTGAGAAGTTTCCTGAAATTGAACTGATGTAGTTTTTTCTCAATTTCCAAATTATTGGGAATTCTAATTACAGCCCTGCAGAAGGCAAACATTTTGAGCCTGACAGAGGATTAACTTGGTAAGGATTTGAATAAATTTCTGAGATTTGAAACTATAGTCTAGGAATAGGCAAAAGACCTAATTGTTAGAACTGTGATCTGTGAGATAAAGCTGAGCCCTATTTTTTGTTAACCACTAGTCTGCCCCATGATACATATTAAAACCAAACCATTTTTGTACTCTGCCTGTAATGGAAATATTAGAAATTCATGGGCAAGTTAGGAGTGATGGACCTTTAAAAAAAAAACAACCTAAAAAACCTACCCATAAACCCCAGGGAAGCTAGGCCTGGAGTCAAGAAGGTCTCAGTTCAAATCCAGTCTCAGTGTGACTACCTGAGTGATGCTGAGCAAGTCACTTAAACTCTGTTTGTCTCAGTTTCCTCACTGTGAGATAGAGATAACAATAGTACATACCTCCCAGGGTTATTGGGAGAAATAAATGAAATAATATTTGTACAGCACTTGGCACAGGGCCTGGCACATATTAGGTGCTATATAAATGGTTATTGCCAATTCTGGTATATCATGTATCCTTTAGGTTATTGAAGTATGGACTCTCATCACTCAGCAGATCATGGGTTATGGAACTAAAAAGAACTAAAAAATCATCTGGTTTAACCTCATCACTTGTTGAGGGTATAGGAACCTATGATTTAACCAGGGTTGGGAATTTCTAGTAAGGAGACTGCCTTCCCACATATCTATAAGTACATATTCTGTGATTTAAAGTCTTACAGAATCACCTAGAGGGGCAGCTAGGTGGATAGAACATTGATGCTGAAGTCAGGAAAAACCCCTGTTTGCCCCACCCCGAAAAAAAAGAAAGAATCATCTAGAACACTGAAAGGTTAAGTGACTTTCCCGGGTCACAGAGCCAGTACTTGTTAGAGGCAGAATTTGAACCCAGATCTTGTCTGACTGTCAGGTTGACCCAGGACTCCTTGGCTCATCTCTCTCTTATCTTTGAATTCTGTTGCTTTATTGACTTTTAAATAAGCCTTTCATGTGCATTTGACCTAGACTATAATTAAAACAAATACAGAAGTCTTTGGCCATTCTTCTGATCATTTTGTGGAATCATGGATAGCCTTCTAGCTGGTCCTTTTTGCTAAAAAGAATACTAGTTATAAGGTAAGATAAATGTTGTGAGGATCAACATGAAGTCCTATTAATCAGAATTCCAGGGGCATGGAAGTAGGAGGAGGGGTGGATGGTTGGGCAAAAGGTCTGAGACTAAAAACTAAAGGTAAAATCTAGGCCACTGAGATGGAGGGGTTGCAGTGTAGCCGACCAATTTTTTTTTGAGCTGCTTTTATTTTAAATAGAAAAGCACTCAAAATACAGCTTTCAAAAAATATGTAGGTGTCTGCAAGCCTTTCCCCTTTCGGGGGAAGGGGAGTTGGCTTCTCTTCACTCCCTCTGGAGCTGTGAACCTTCTATAACTCGGAGCTTAGGATCCTCTCGCTACATCTCATTTCCAAACTTCATGAAAAACGATGTGTCAGACACCAAAGTGATTTCAATTTGGCAAATAGTTTGAGAAATGAAAGTACTGATTGCTTTGAAACAGATTCAGTGGGGGACAGAACAGTTGAACATCATAAAACTATTCATTTCAAGAGAGGAAAAAAGTCAACTGGGGCTTTGAAAGTAAGGAAAAATGCCTTGTTTAAGTTGGTCAGTAGGTATGGTGCTCTCTTCACACACACCTGTATGTGTATACATGGGATCATATAGAGTGTGAAGTCACAGATTTAGAGGAGAAATCAAGGAAGCAGAGGTCCAAAGAGGATAAATGCCTTCCAATGCATAATTGGTGCGGACAAACACCTCAGATTTTCCTTTCTTCACTTCCGGACCTATTACTTTCTTTTAAAACTATTTGTCTTTGCTCTTTTTTTTTTTAAGTCACCTCCCTTCCTCTTCACCATTCCCTAGTGTCAAAAGAATAGTGGTTGCTCAAGAAAATAATATTAAAGGTAGAAGATAATACCACCTCCATGAATGAAGATGGAGGGACAAAGTAAGAGGAAATGTACACTCCCAGACCATGAAATGAAATAAATGGAAATGGCATTGATAGAGAGCAATTCCAGTTCTGAAAGAATGACAATGGGATAGGGAGCAGAAAGTACCAGAAGGTCTGGCAGGTACCAGAGTTGTAGTCCTGAAGGAAACCACAATCTAGAAGGATCAGGTGAGTGATAGACGCAAAAAAGCAAGAGATGAATTTTAGGGAAGTGTACTAAGGCAGAATGTCTTTGGAGCCAGAGAGAAAGAGAGAGATAACCTTTCACTTCATTTATGGATGTATTTATTTAAAGGGGTGTGTGGGGTGTTAAGAGAGGACCAGCACCTCTGGTGTGAGGGTTTGCTGATCCCTTTACAGGGCTGCTCATCCACCTTTGTTATCCAACTGGTCATCCAATTCTTGACTGTGGCTCCAATGCACAGAGGCCACAGCCCAGTGAAATCGTGTTGGCAGATGGGCTAAACCAGGTTGAGAAAAATTAACAGACCTCATACCTTTTGGTGAATTAGAGGCATGTCTACCTTAAGCATGACTTTCCTGGGCAGAATAGGTGGATGAGAACAATTGGTTCCAAAAGCCATCAAGGGCTTGGAGTTTGGACAGACATCAAATATGCTGCAGTTATCCACTCCATCCTGGGCCATCACCAATCATTCTGACTTTTTTCTTGCTATTGCACTTTGATGACTCTGGAAGAGAGAGGGAAGCTGACGAATCTGTACAACTAAATCCAATTCATGGACAAGTCAAGACATCCCCCCATTATTGGTCATTGGTCCTCTTTGAAAATGAAGGATAAACAACAACAAAAACATTTGTCAAAAAAACGCACATTTATTAAGAACTGACTATATAAAGGATTTTAGCTGGGTTCTGGGGCTAAAGAGAAAAAAATTAAATAGATTCTGAATCTATTTATAAGATCTGAAGGATCTTATATTCTATCAGGTAAAGTAATATCTACATTTACAAATGTAATACGCTATTCAGGGCTATTCTTGAGGGGGGTTACCCCTATCGCCTCAAAGATAGCCCTAGGGCACTGTGTGCTGTACATTGTAACAAGACAATGGCCGATTGACTGAAAATCTTATGAACTCATGACCCTGCATCCATAGGTCTTACTTCTGATTTTTGGAGGCTATGCTTTGGAGAAGGAGTTCTGGAGAGATGGATTTAGGGAAGTGAATCACAAACATTTTGGGTGCTTGCAAGGATTTCTTAGAGATGAAGACATGAAGGGAAAGTACCCCCATCTCAACCTCCAACATAGCGCTTGACTTCTAGTACTTGCGCCCCTAGTGACTACTAAGGGCAAACTCATCTTGGTCAGATCACTCCCTCCCTCCTTACTTTTTATAGCCAAGAATAGCTTACCCAGAAAAACCGAGTATAATGCTGCACGGGGAAAAAATGGACGTTTGTGAAATATAACACTTCTAACAACTACTGATAAAAAGACTAAAGCTGGGGAGAAACTTTGAAGTTCAAATGCAAGAATGAAGAGAAACATAAAAAGGTAAACATGAGTGAACCATGTTAAAAGACTAAACAAGGTTGGGGAGATGATACATGTGTCCTCTCTGCTCCTGACGATCATCTGGATTCATAGAGGGAGTACAATTAGACAAAGCCTGAGAGTAGTTATATAATAGCTTGACGATCTTAAGAATAGAATGGAAAGAGAAGGGAAGAATGATATATCAGGGGTTGGGGTAAGGGAAATGAAGGTTAGGAAAAATTATCTCACATAATCAGGGTATGCAAGAGAAATCTACACAAACAAGGAGGAGGGAGTGTGGGGGAGTGGTTGACACTTGAACTTCATTCTCATCTGAACTGATAAAAAGGAAGAGGAGGAACATACACACAGAGCTGGGTACAGAAGTACCTTTCATTCAATTGGGAAATGGGAGAGAAAGGGGAGAAGGGAAAAGGGTGATTTAGGGGGAGGGCAGATTGGATTAGTCCTAAGCAAAACAAATTCTAAAGATGTACAAAAATGTTTATAGCTCTTTATAGAAGGCAAAGAATGGAAATCTGAGTGGGTGCCCATAAATAAGGTAATGAATGAACAAGGTATGGTATGTAAATGTGATGGAACACTATTACATTGAATTCTTATTAGCATAATGACCAATCAGGATTCCAGAGGACTGATGATAAAATATGCTACCAATCTCTTGACAGAAAAGTGAAGTACCAAAATACAGAATGAGGTGAACATTTTTTTAGGACATGGCCAAGGTAGAAATTTATTGTGATTGATTATATATGTTTTTAATCAGTCTTGGGTTTTTTTTGTGTGTGTGTTCTTGGGGTAGGATGGATTGGTATGGGAGGATGAGAAGGTATATCTTGGCTGATTAAAGCAAAATATTTTAAAAACATGATGAAATGTATTGCCCATCTTCTGACAGAGGGGTGATGGATTCAGTATATGACTGAGGGATATTTCTTTTTAGACTTGGTCAATGAGAAATTTTGTTTTGCTTGACTATTCATGTTTGTGATGGGGGGTTTGTTTTTTCTGTTTTCTTAATGAAGAGTGGGGGAGAAGAAGAGGGATATAAGACTGATTTTTGAAAATGAAGTAAAATTTAATAAAAAAAAAAAAAAAGAAAAGAAGTATACTAGCTATTTGTGATAGCCTTTTGTGTAATCAGCTTTGGTGAGAGGGAACTAACCTGAAATAGGAAGCTAAGTATTACCCTGTATCAGCAATGCCATATTCACAATGCCTATAGAGATTACAAATATGCTGATATAATTATCCATCACAAAATACATCAGGTTTGCCATTTGGGGAAATAAACTAGAAAATTTATTAAGATACCAAAAGACTGAGTCCCAAAACCAGAAAGTGAAAGCCATCAGAGTAGTTATGATATCGGCACAGGTAGATAAAGTAGAAAGCACCCACATTTTCAAGCCTTTAAAACAGAACAGGCTACCTCAGGCAAAGGTCCTCCTCTCCCCACTCACAGCAACCACCCAGCGTCCTGGAAGAGCGCTCCCAGCAGCTCCGGCCCCTGGCAGTCCTCAGCAGGAGTCCTAACTCAAAAAAAAAAAAAGGCAACTGCCGCCAACTGCCAACTGCAGGACCGTTAGCTCGGCTTTTCACTTTCTCTTGCTCTGCTATGTCAGCACGTCCATGGGGCATGGGAGATCTTTAAATCCCATAACCCTTACACACCCTCCCTTAAAAGACAAAGTAGGAAGTGGCAGCAGCCCTGGCCTTCCTAAATATTGTACCCCTAGAACACCAATATTTGAAATGTGTACATAAATATAATTCTAGCCCAATAAGCTTCTTGAAGAATAGGTCAGGGAAAGATAGGCATGTACTACAGTATAGATCAAACATCTATCTATGTAATGTAGGAGAGAGTGTTAGATTTAGAAAGCAACAAACTACATATGTGTGTATGTAAAATATATATGTGTATATACACATAAACACACACACATTATATATACATATATATGCATATATATATCCTACTTATATGTGACTACATACTGAATATGTTCAGATTAATTTCAGGGGGGTGCTAGCAACTAGGGGAAATAAGGAAAGGTCTGATGTAGGAGATGTTACTTGGGCTGAGGTCCGACAGAAGCTTGAGATTTTATGAGGTTGAAATGGAGGGAGGACATCCTAAATCAGAGAGTTGACCCTTACTAAAGCAGGTGTGCTTGGTTCTGATTAAGTCTGGATTAGAGGTCTAGGCCTTCCTGGAAGTTCATATTAGTACAAAGAGCATACACCAGAGGAATGTCAGAAAAAGGAAAGCAGGAAATGAGACATCACTTTCAAATGACACAAAGGAAAATAGGAAAACAGTCTTTAAATAGTAAAAAAGCAAGGGAAGCAGAAAGACAAAAAGATTTGGGGATATTTGCAGGCCATTTTCCCATCATTATATGAAATCACAGAATGTGTGAACTAGAAGGGATATTAAAAAATATATAATTCTGGGGTTCTTAATCTGTGGTCTGCAGAACCTGAAGTGTCTGTAAAGTTAGAAGGCAAAAAAAAACATTTATTTTCACCAATTTTGAATTGAAATTTAGCATTCCCATAAGAAAACACTGTTTTGAGAAGAGGTCAATTGACTTCACCACATTTCAAAAGGATCAATGACAAAAAAAAAATTGTTGTTGTTGCTGTTGTTATTTGGTTGCCTATCTGCCTGATCTGATCCAATTTCCTAATTTTATGAAGAAAATCAGACCAAAGAGGCTAAGAAGGGACTTCCTTAATGTCACATAAATAGTGACAGAGTTAAAAGACATTGTAGGAAGTGGCAGTAGCCCTGGCCTTCCTAAATATTGTACCCCTAGAAAACCAGTATTTAAAATGTATATATAAATATAATTCTAGTCCAATAAGCTTCTTGGGAAATAGGTCAGGGAAAGATAGATATGCACTGCATTATAGATCAAATATCTATGTTATGTAGGAGTGTTAGATTTAGAAAGCAACAAACTATATATGTGTATGAGTATAAATATATTTATATATATATGAGTGTGTGTATATATATATACATATATGTGAATATATACCAAATATGTGCAAAGTAATTTCAAGGGGATGCTAGCAACTAAGGGGAACTGAGTTGAACCCACAGATTTCTGGTGCTATGCATTATGCATGACTGAGAGCTGTGTGACTAACCTGACTTGTAGAAGGAGCAAAGAAAAAGAATGTTTCTCAGTTAAGAATTCAATAAGGGAAATCAAATTTATAAAAGAGATGCAATATAATCTTTATACATAATCATATTATTCAGTGGCATAGTTGAATAGGAGGGCACCTGGGTACAGTGCAGAGCACAAGGCCTAGAGTCAAGAAGACTCATCTTCCTGAGTTCGAATCTGGCCTCAGACAGTTCCTAGTTGTGTGAGCCCTTAATCCTGTTGACCTCAAAGTTTCCTCTTCTGTAAAATTAACTGGAGGAGGAAATGGCAAACCACTCCAATATTTTGCCAAGACCCCAGACGGGGGTCATGAAGAATCACATACATCTGAATAAGTTGAATAGGAGAACAGGTTGAAATTACTTGACTAATTATCATAAAATATGACTTTGATTAAGACCTCCTATTTGAAAATTTCTGGCTTCCTATTGCTTTTGAAGTCAAGGTCAAATTTCTTAACCTGTAATTCAAGGCTCTTGAACTGGACTCTATCCAGTCATTGCTCCCCTATACAAATCCTCTTCTCTCTTCTGGCCAAACCAGCTTCTTCAATATCTTTGAAACAAGCCTTTTCCTCTCACCTCTTTATTTTTGTGCACACTGCTCTACCTGCTTAGAATACCCTTTCCCCTTCTATCTGCATGTCCAAAGTACACTGGATTAGGAGTTGGTTAAATTGGGTTCCTGTGTCTTCCTATCCCCCACTTGTCTACTTTGGGTAAGGCTGCTGAGCCTTGGTTTTCTTATTTGTAAAATAGGGCTCATTATATCTGACCTGTTTATTTCCCTGACTTGTGAAGATGAAAAAAGAAAATGTATGTGAACTCTTTCAGAAATGTAAGGCATTGTAGAAGGATAAAGGAGCACTATTCTTCTTAAGGAGTAGAGAAGGGAAATCAGTATTTATATAGCTCCTCCAACATGGCAGGCATTGTGCTAAGTATTTTACAACTATAATCTCATTTGATCCTCCCAATAGCCTTGAGAGGTCAGTGCATTTTACAATTGAGGAAACTGGCACAAATAGATGTTAAGTGACTTGCACAGGATCCCACAGCTAATAAATATTTGAGACTGGATTTGACCTCAAGTCTTCCTGACTCTAGGTCCAGCATTCTAATCTACTGTGCCATCAAGCTGCCTTTCAATCATTTTTCAAGATCTGGTTCTAATAACATTTCTTCCTCCGTGCTTTTCCTGACTTCTCCTCAACTTGAAGCGCCCCCTTTATAGCAATTATTGTTCCTATAACTTATTTGGAAATTGATCAGATACTGTCACAGAGTCATTGATCTGAAGCTGGAAGGGCTATCCAGTTCAAAACTCTCATTATACAAATGACGAAACTGAGGTCCAGAGAGATTGTAACTTCCCCAGTGTCACATAGATAGTAAGCATCAGAGTTCAGATTTGGCCCTCTGACTCAAGAACCAGTGCTCTTTATACTTGTATTATGTTGCCCTCCATGTAATTCTTTGATAGTTATTTTGAGTTACTATTTAAATTTGCAGTGTAATGAGGCAGAATGGTTCAGGGAGAATTATGCAGAATTTGGAGGCTGGAGGTCTCAGGTTTGATACTTACTAACTGTATGATCCTGAGCAAGCCATTTAGAATATCAAAACCTCTGTTTCCTTACCTGTAAAATGGAGTTATCTATCTATCTACCTCACAAAGATATGTGGTAAGGAAAGACATGAAATCCTGAGAATGATCTATGTATAAGGAATTTTGTCTTTTTCCTGGGTTATCATTATAATTAAATTCCTTCCCCCATCACCGACCTTCTGAGGATGAGCCTTTCTTCACTTAGGTAGGTTGATCCTAAGATGGCTGACAGAATCTGTCCCCCCAAACCCATCCAAAGCAGTGAAAGTGATAGATCAGCTACTTATACCAGAAAAATAAGACGAATGAAAAACACCCATGATTTTCCCAAATTGTAACATGTAACTACTGTTTTGATGCATTTGTGGAGTGCTTAAGGTTGAAGACTTCTATAGGTTCCAACAGGTACTCCAAAAAGATGATTAATGGTTTCCTTTACAACTTCTGACTTTGCACTTAAGAAAAAAAAATAATTAGGAAGAGGGGTTGAGTAACATACAGATTGGAAGGTTGGGGAATTGATATGCCACAGGAGAAAATCTTATGGAAGTTTTTAAAAATAGACTACATTTATCCAAAATTATAAACCTTGCTGACCTGTATCCCAGGGATCAAAAAATAAAATTGGCTGAATTTGCTGCAGTCTTCAAACATAGGAAGAGCTCTGTTGTATAAGATGGTAACCAGCTGTTCTTAATCTCTAATAGGATCTAAAGCTTAAAGAAACCTCAGACCAGGAAATGTTAACCTTTTTGTATGTCCTGGACCCTTTTAGTTTGGTAAAGCCTATGAACCCATTTATAGAATAATACAATTTTTAAAAAAATTAAAAATTGAAGGAAATGCTAAATTTCAGTTTGAGGTTGGTGGGAATAAAGATAGAATTTTTCCATCTAAATTCATAGTCCCCCTGACACCTGTCCCTGGATACTTTGGGGAGCCAGGTTAAATCCCCCTGACTCAGAGGTAATTAAGTACAACCTCCTGATTTTATGTGGAAGAAACTGAAGTCAAGAAAGGTCATAGGGTGGGGGCAATGTCACACAGATAGAATAAAACAAGCAAGAGTCAGATCTAGGCCTTCGGATTCCAAATTCAACATTTTTTCCCCTACTTCCCTATGGTATTTCTCAGTGTAGTTTTAAAGAAGAAAGACACCAAAGAGCAGAGCATGCCAAATGTAGGTTAGGTATAAAAATCTGAGTAGTATGAATTGTTAAGCATTAGAATGTGTCACCAAGGGACATTGTGGAATCTTCTTTCCAAAAAGGGTGGATTGGCATTTTTCTGGGATGATCTATGTGTGGGGCCAGCCTGAAGGCAAGAGAATGAACCAGGTAATTTTTTTTTCAGGTCATTTCCAAGTCTAAGATTCCATGAAATCGCTTCCTTGGTGTTTTTCATTAATTGACTTAACTACTCATAACACAGAACTGTGCTACCTGGTGAGATCCAAGAACACAGTACAGCATGTGCCCTCCACTGGGTGCTCTGCCAAAAGCACTGTTTGTTTGAACTGGATAGGCTCATTTCCTGTAGAATTTAAGGAGTTACCAGCTCATTAAAAAAAAATCCCAACCCTTCTGCTGTGAGTGAGGCATTTCTGTTCTCACTTTTTGGTTAAAGATCAGCCTGGATGAGAAGGTTACTTTTTACACACACACACACACACACACACACACACACACACACAGACACACACACGTGCACACACACGCCCCAAGCCAAACTTTGTTTTACAAACTACTAACACTTACAATGTCTGAGGTTCCAGCTGTTCAAAATTTGGAGAAAAAGCCATAGGGCAAGTGACTAAGTTTGCCCTGTCCCTGGGACAGGGATGCTGTCAGATGAATTGAAGGCAGGCATACCAAGGAAATGAGGCCAAACTGTAAGCCTTCAATCAAAATGAACAGCTTTGACTAAATTCAGTGGGAATGGTCAACATTTATCTCAGGTAGGATTTATTTTGATTGGCAGTCATGTTGCCTGAGCCCAGAACACCAGCACTTGAGTCTGTACTTTTCAAAAAAGCTCCCTCGTCCTGTTTTCACACTAATTTCCTTTCCTGATTTGTGCCATGGATCCTTGAACTGAGGTGGCTTTCACATGCTCTTCCTCAATTCATTTATTTTGTTAGGGATGGATTCAGAGGTACTTAAACTCTACCCAGCTAGTGTCACATACATATATCTCTCCCCACTCCTACTACCACCATTCTAGTTTGGACCCTTCATCACATCTTACTTCCCCCCCCCCCAAAAGAATATAAACTACCTTTGTTTTTCATCACCAATATTTTCCCCTGATATTCCTTTCCCTCTCCCTGCCCAGAGAGCCATCTCATTTAACAAATAACATTTTTAATGAAAAAAAAAGAGGAAAGAAAATCAGAAAATCAACTAACACATTGAAAATTCTGAAAATGGTTGTGAAGGCATTGACTTTTTGCCTTTTCTTTGTGTTCTTGGTGTCTAGCACATAGTACGCACTTAATAAATGCTTGTTGGCTGATCAAGTCTCACTCGGACTGTGATGTTAGGCTTCTAACTGGTCTTCCTGCTTCCATTCTCTCCAAACCATTCCTTGCACAGTGGTCTAAATAATCTTCCTCTGGCACAGGCCTAACATTTCTCTCCTGATGCAAATTAACTGGAATAATTGTGATTTAGTAGTTTACAAAGAACCAAGGGGACCTTGTTACTTACTTCATTGCTCAGCTCCCCCATTGCAGTCCTTCCTTCCTCACTTTTATGTCCTGCAGAAATTCAGTATTGCTGTGTCAGCATTAAGAGTGCCAGCCGGGCACAGCACTGAGAGCAAGAAGACGAATTGCAGCCAGTGAACATTGGCAGTGAAGATATTTATAATTTGTTTTTGGACTTTAAATAGATGCTTGAACTCTGTGGCAAATCTTAATTTAGATAAGTCTAAGTGCACATGAGAGGTTTTAGTTATTTCTTAGGAGCAAAAACTTCATAGCATTTCAGAGGCCTTTCAGCCTGAGGAAGAGGGGGTGGACCACTTTACATATTGGTCCTTTGGGGAAAGGACAGGTTTTTGAAGAAAATTTAAGGTGATAGCTCATTCTGCTCCTTCTGTGAAACTCAAGAAAATAGGAGGTCTGAGGTCATATCAGTATTTGTGATCTTGTTTCCACACTGCTCTCTATTTAGCACCTAAGTCTGAGTCAGAAGCTGTCTCAGAAGGAGCTGTGGTATCCCAGGAGGTTTATTTAGCACAAGCATAGTACTCTTGCTAAGTTAGGAATGTGGGTTGTTTTTCTAATCAAAAAGCAGAGAAGAATGTAGTAGATACAAAATGAAGATTTAGGCCTGCTTCTGAAAACAGGATCCCCAATGGAGCATCAGTCAACTTTCAGTATTGCAGGCAGAAAGACAACCTTTGTCAATATGGCAGCAATGGTGAAATTGAAGCATGGGGTAACAAGGAAAGAACTTTAGAAGGTCTGAACTAAA
The DNA here is from genome assembly GCF_028583685.1 of Petaurus breviceps papuanus. Taxonomy (NCBI): domain Eukaryota; kingdom Metazoa; phylum Chordata; class Mammalia; order Diprotodontia; family Petauridae; genus Petaurus; species Petaurus breviceps. The sequence continues at coordinate 973,829 of NW_027187391.1, forward strand.
ACAGTGCCAGCAGGAGTAGAGAGTATACTGTGGAATACTAACAAGATGGGATTGAAGAATCTCTGAATTCTTCATCTACAAGAACACAACTTTTGGGGGTTTCTACTTCCTCACCTGTAAAATAAGGAGGTTGGACTAGATGACTTCTAAGACAGGCACTAAATCCCATAATATCTGCAGGACAGTGTCTCTAGTAACCACAAATGCAATTCCATTCAATTCACCAGATTTTTACTAAGCACCTATTATGTGCAAAATATTAGAGCAGGCATTGGCGAAGATAGAAAGATAAAAATATATGGTCTCTGCCCTCATAGATGCTAGTCTGTAAGTTTTACAAATGACATAATAAACACTCAAGAAATTCAATTCTTTAAGCCTCTACTGTGTGCACAGTACTGCACGCTAGGAAGAGATGCAAAGCTCAGTAAGAAATGGTTCCTGTCCCCACAGGCCTTATAACGTAATAGACAAGCTCTTCTAGGAATCAAGGTTGAGGGTGGGGGTCACTCTATGAATGATTGACCCATGGCTCCCAGAATGGCTGCTTATACAAGATCGATAATATAAACACTGGCTTCTCTGGCCTTGAAATTTTAGATACAGGGCAACTGGAACAGTTCACAAGGGGAGAAGCCTGTCTTTTCCCTCTAGCATGAAGCAGACTTATGGATGTCAGTTAGGTTTATGATGGCTTGGCTCACAAGCAAAATGGCAGGTCTTCATCCTTGACGATTTTACTATTTAATAGTTTATATCTAATTATGTTTTTCCCAATTTACTTACTTGCCTTTCTCAATAGTAATACAATATGGCCCTTCAGTGTTTACAAAGCACTTTCCCTACAACTTCACATTGACAAGTAACACATGTATTATTATCTCCTTTATATGGATGAAGAAACTGTGGCTTATGAAAATCAAATAGCTTAGGTGCTCAAAGTAACATCCCTCTTGTTAGTAGACCCAGAGTGTGGGTTTCCTGATTTCAAGTCCCAAGTTCTTTCTACCATATCAGGATCTTTAAAGGCAAAGCAAGTTCAGTTCACCAAGTCCATAAGTCTTAAGTAAAAGTGAACCCAATGTTTATGCAATTTGTTGTTGAGAGGCAATTCTTTCTTATATCTACTTATATACCTCATTTAAATTTGAAATCCTAGCTTTAGAGCTCTAAGGGACCTTAGAAGCCATCTAGTCTAACCCCTTCATTTTACAGATGAGGAAACTGAGGCCCAGAGAGGCCCAGCTTGCATAAGTTCACATAGGTAAGTACACATAGTATATAGTAGAGCTGGGATTCAAACTCAGGTCCTTTGACTCCAAATCCAAAGCCCTCTGATAGAACCATTTCCTCTTGTTCTGTGCAAACCCCTTCACTACTCTGGCTCTCATTTTCCTCAAATGAGAAGGTTGGACAAGATGCTCTCTAAGGTATATTTTCCAGCTTTAACATTCTGTGATTCTATTTTTATTAAGGTATTATTTAAAGGCCTGGTAGCTCTAAAGTAAGTGTCACCTACATCTCCCTGCCTGCCCACCCTCACCCTTTGTTCTTATTTGAGAAAAAGCCTGAATGTGTCATGCTGTATATTCAGACTTTTCTTTGAAGATTTCAAGGAGGTTAGTCTGAAGATAGCTACAGCTTCATCAAAGGATTACTTTTAAGCTACTGAAGCTCAAGGCACAATTTTCTTTGGGTCCTTACTCCAGAATTCATCTCATCTTCCTTTGAAGGGCATATTCCACCTGGGCTCCCTGTTGTCATTTGTCACCTGAACTGACAGGGTGTACAAGGCCAGGCCAGTTGACCAGGACTATATGAATTGAGAAAGAGAGGGGAGGGGAGGGAGAGAGAGAGGGGGAGGGGGAGAGAGAGACAGAGACAGAGAGGGAGAGACACAGAGACAGAGAGAGACAGAGATAGAGAGAGAGAGAGTGAGAGAGAGACAGAGAGAGAGAGAGAGAGAGAGAGAGAGAGAGAGAGAGAGAGAACAGAAAGACAGAGAGAGAGAGAGAGAGAGAGAGAGAGAACAGAAAGACAGAGAGAGACAAAGAAGGTACAATTTTAATAGAGGAAGACATCAATTTAAGGGAAGTTGTAAAGGATTCAGAGGGGGTACTTGCTTGGGGGTATGGTGGAGAAAGAAGGCCTGAGAGTTAGGACTAGGTCCTAGAGAGGAATTAAGGAGTGAATGCAAATGGCCTGGAGACCTCCTCCTTAAAATGTAAGTTCCTGGGGGAAAACCAATCAGAGTAAGAAGCTGTAGGGCAGAGAGGACTTCTAGGAAGGGAAAGTTACATGAACAGAGGGATTTTCTAGCTTGAGAAGACTTCTGTGAGACAGTGGGTGAAGGCAGCTTTCAGGACAAGAAGGCTCAGAAATCATACCTAACTCTTATATTCAATTACTCTGTGTCTGTAGTATCTCAGGTTCCAGAAAGAGAGAAGAGTGAGGATAGACTTTCACATGCCAAAAGTGACAACATGTTCTAATGGAAAGAGCCCTAGGGTAGGATGGATTGAAAATCTGAGTTTGAGTCTAACTAAATTCTACTACCAGTTAGCCTTGTAACCTCATTACTCAGGCTTGAACTCTTGACTCCTCATTCTCACTCAACTTTGATGTCCAAAACACTGCCAAATATTGTCATTTCTGATTTAAAAACACCTTTCTAGAAATCCATATAGGTACAACACAATCCAAGGCTTTCATTAGCTTTTGCCTGGACTATTGCAGTTGTCTTCTAACTGGTCTCCCCACCTCAAGCATCTCACCATTCCAATCCCTTCTCCACTCTGCTGTCAAGGTGACTTTTCTGTAACAGATCTGACTATGTGTACTCCTCTTCTCCCCACCCTCTCCCCACCAAGTGATTTCTACTGACTTTTTAGGATCTCTATAATGCAGTATAAATTCCTGTGTTTGGCATTTAAAGCACTTCATAACATGGCCCTTCCCTCCCTTTCTAGTCTTTTTATATTTGACTTCACTCTAAGCACTCTTATAGTCTAGCAAATCAGATACTCTATTGCCCATCTTTGTGTCTCCCCCTCTCCCCATACCTGAAATGACCTGCATCCCTCATCTCCATCTCTGTTTCTCTGGACACCATTCTTGGTTTTCCCCAGCTGTTAGTGCTTTCTCTCAGATTACCTTCCATCTCTTCTGCATATAGCTTGCACCTGTCTAGCTATTTACAAGTTGTTCCCACCCATTAGAATGTATGTTCCTGCTGGGCAGTCTGTTTTTGTCTATCTTTGTTTCTCCAGTAAATGCCTGGAAAATAGTGTTTAATAAATGCTTTTGGACATTGATTTCACTATTCTATGCCTCAGTTTTTTCAACTGTCATACAAGGCCAGATTAGATCACCACCAAGGTGTTTTCCAACTGTAGCATGAGTTTCATGGTCTTGATGAATCTATGGAACACATCCAGGCAGAGAAATCCAGAATCAAAGGGCAGGTTCTAGCAAAGAGTAGACAGATATGCCAGGAGAAGCAGACATAGCAACGGACACAAACAAGCTTTTATTCCTTCTGATCCTTAATGGATCAAACTTTTCCTAATATCTCCTGAAATCTAACACTTGGTCCCCTCTCCCTTCCTCAAATGAAATAAACCTGAGTACTTCTGGGCTGTGATTCTGAGCCCAACAAACTGCTATACCAGACTGAAATGAGAAGAGTGAAAGGGAAGATGGTTTATACCTAATAATGGAAAGAATGTACCCTGCACTGTCAGTTTCAGCAGCATGGGACAAGACTAACATTTCAATCTTAAGCCTATCCAGAGATGAGAACCAAATCAATTTCCTTTCAGGAAAGAGGTGATTTGGGCATTAGGAAAAGAACTGAAAACATTTTATTCTGCTGTTTTGGGATGGTAAAAAGTATTAGAAATTGCTAAGTAAACACTAGTTTATGTGTGTGAGGGGCAGGGATTGGAAATTTTCCTCCATTTGAGAAACTTGAAATTTGAAAACATCTCAATTCATCCTACAAACTGTAAATAAAACTGTAAATCAAAGATAGTAAAGAGAAGAGATATTTCCAGTATTTAAAGAAAGAAGGAAAAAAAGACTGTATCTATCAAGAAAGAATACCTGATATTAATACTTGAATGGCATTTTAGACAAGTGAAAAGTGGTGATAATCCATGGTGTTAATAGTTTTATATATTTTCACTCTAACATGTGACACAACTCTTACTGTGCACAAATCTTCATGTCTAAATGATATTATTTTTGTAGGCTATACCTTACTGTATGCTTATATAGTGTTTGAATAATGCATTAAGTAAAAGCAGGAGAAATAGAGTTTGCTGTATTCCAAACATAGGTTATTTGTTTACTTTTACTAAAATTCACTAACCATAAGAAAATCAGGAAAAAGCCTCACTATCTCAATAATTACAAAGTTCTTGGACTTTTACTTTCCATTTAGATGAACTTGTGGGTACCTCTTTTTGAAAATTAGTTGTCTTCCACTTGTGAAAAAAAAATTTATAAAGCACTTTCTCTGTGTCAGGCACTGTGCTAAGTAAGTTCTTTATAATTATTATCTCATTTGATCCACACAATAACTTCGTGAGGTCAGTTATATTATTATCCCCATTTTCCAGTTGAGGAAACTGAGGCAGAGAGAGCTTAAATGAATTACCTAAGGTTACACAGCTAAGTAAGTATTAGAGGCCAAATTTGAACTCAGTCTTCCTGATTCCTGGCCCAGCATTCTATCCACTGTACTGCCCAGCCACCTTAACAAAAGAAGAACAGCAACAACAGTTTTGACCATTGGAGCCTGCCTTGCACTCTTGTTTCTGATAGCCATGACCATGCCATTTCCAAGATGTTATTCTAGCTGACCTTCAGACAATATATCTGTTCATAGCTCTCCGTTAACATCTCCTGACCCTCCAGCAGATCGTCAGATACTATTAGCCTATAGCTTTTAAATCTGGTGCTTCCTCTGGGTTATGATGATCAGACCAGAGTCTATGCAAGAGATATTTTACTGGGATACTAGTACCATTTATCTCTCCAGGGGATATTGTTGCTAAGATAAGAACCTGTGTTTAGTGGAATGCTAGCGGTGGAATGTGAACAAGTTGAATATATCTATGTGTGAACAAGCTCTCAGATCTAGTCTTCTAGGTTATAACCATGCCAGTCATCATTGAAGTAATAAAGTTGTGTCCCCTGGATCCAGAAATCTGAACTCTGAGACTCTCCATATGATTCATTTGTATAAGAAGTGGTCTTTTAGCTATATCTGGCAATATTCGATCCTCTTCCGGTCTTTTGGCTTCCAGCTCGTGGTGGTGAAGGTGCAACTTCTTTCCGTCATCCCAAATCCGGGTTCATCTGACACCAGCAGCCACCCCACAGCGTCCAGGCCAAGTCTCCACCTTCGTCGCCACCAGGCTGCCCAAGTTTGACCCAAATGAAATTAAAGTCGTGTTTGTAAGGTGCACTGGTGGTGAAGTTGGTGCCACATCAGCTCTAGTCCCCAAAATTGGTCCCTTGGGTTTGTCTCCCAAAAAGGTTGGTGATGACATTGCCAAGGCAACCAGTGACTAGAAAGGACTAAGGATCACAGTGAAGCTTACCATTCAGAACAGACAGGCTCAGACTGAGGTTGTACCTTCTGCCTCAGTCTTGATCATTAAAGCCCTAAAGAAACCTCCTCAGGACAGAAAGAAGCAGAAAAATATTAAACACAATGGAAACATCAGTCTTGATGAGATTGTCAGCATTGCTTGACAGATGAGGCACCAGTCCTTGGCAAGAGATCTCTCTGGAACCATTAAAGAGAAACTTGGGACAGCCCAGTCTGTGGGCTGCAACATTGATGGCCGACATCCTCATGATGTCATTGATGACATCAATAGTGGTGCTGTTGAATGCCCAGCAAGTTAAAAGCTACAAAGGAGACTGTTGCAATAAATTTAATATTTGACAAAAAAAAGAAGTGGTCTTTTAAGGGTTCCAAGTTCTCCAATTTAGCTCTTAGCCTAGAGAACAAATCAGGGTATAGGAAAACTTAAGGACAGAGTCAAGTCATTCCTGAGGATCTTGGAGAACTCTTCAGCTTCTCTGAAGATCCCCCTTTCCTTTAGAGTCAAAATGTTGAGGAAAAGTGAAAATTAAGGCTCCCTGGAAGAGCCCTCAAATCCTCAGGACACAAGTGCCATTTAGGGTAGGACATATTACCCACATGAAAGAAGGGGACACCTCAGTCAGACAGCTAGTCCACTCTGTTAAGTACCCCCACTTCTAATCCAAGTTCTATTGGTGCCATTTGTTCTTCTTCCCAATGCTTCTGGCTATTGTCATTGATCTTAAACTCCACTGCCTTGCCACTCCTTCCTTATTTGATCAAGACTTGGCTTGCTGACCACACCTCTGTTGGCTCCCCGTTACCTGCCCAGCTCACATATATAAACATATGTGTCTAGTTCCAGATCTGGCCTACTTCCCCTTTCTTTAGTTTGGGCTCCCCCAACTTTGACCCCCAGCTACTGGGACATTTGCCCGCCTAAGCTCTACAAGTACCAACAGCCACTCTTGTTCCTGAACTATAGACTCCACCCTTTGGCCACCATCCTGAACTGCAATTACCAACACCTGCCAACCAGCCCCACCTGCCCTACCTTGGTGGGAATTCTTCAGGGAGTTCCACCCAGTTGAGCCCTGCCAAGTTGGCTCATTTTGAGTCATTGTGTGTACTGAGGGGCATTGACCTTGGTAATGGAGGGAGCAATGGAAAACATGGAAGACATGATAGACATTGAGGATATTGGAAAATTACCATTGTGGGACACAGGATTTATTGCCTTGGTAATGAAGGAAGGATCCAGGAAAGTGTCACATTACTCTTTAGAAGGCTGAGTGGAATAAAGATAATGAGTTGATCAACATTCCTGCTTGGTTACTTGCAGAAGTTCCCCCCATGAATTTCTCCTTGTTTGTCTGAGTCTTCTAGGGTAGTTTGACTTATTGAAATATTAGTTGGTCTAGCTTGATGATCCCTGAGACACCTGTACAAAGCTAGGATTGTAGTCACAAGAGTGAGGCTTTTATTATCTTGGGAAATAGCTTACATTTATATAGTACTCACTACTACTCTGTAAGATAAGTAAGTGCAAATATAGTCTCCATTTTATAGATAAGAAAACTGAGGTTCAATGACAAAATCTAGAGGTATCATAGCTATTTTTGTAGCTATAGTTGTGGTTAGAGGAGGTTATTAATCTTTCCAGGCCATTCTTTCCAAGTACAGTTTTGCATGTGTTGTTCTCTGAGCCTGTGGCCACCAAAGATCCAGTGATTAGGGTAGGGTTTTGAACAGGGCCACAGGGATTGATTGGAAGACATATCTAGGAAATAGTGAAAAACATAAATTTAGAAGTACAAGCGAACAGGACATACCCCTTTAAGTTTCACTGATGGCTCTAGGAATTTAGGGCATACAGGATTCTTAAAACAAACAAAAAGCAACTTGAACTTATAGCTTTTTTTATATCACCTTCATTTCTCAACATATCCTTCCCCCTCCCTTATAACAAAGAATGAAAAAAAAGATGATGAAAAAGCAGTTTTATAAAATCATTAAACACTACCCACAGTCCCCCACTTTTGCAAAGAAGGGAATAAAGAACATTCTCAAATCCCTACTTCAGGGTCATGTGGCCATTACAGGCACCCAGCATTGAGCTCTGATTCATTGTTCTTATTCTTTCCATTTCCATTATCATGGTCCTTGTGTCCATTGCTTTCCTGGCTCTGCTTACCTTACTTTGAATTAATTTATATGCCCTCCTATGTCACCCTGTATTTTTTTCATATTGATTGTTCTTTATGGTACAACAATATCCCATTACAACTTGTTTAGACATGCCAAGATCAATGAATATCTTCTTTATTTCTGATTGCTTACTAGCATACAAAAGGCTCCTATAAATATTTTGGTGTAATTTTGTCTTCCTACCCTTTCCAATTCTGATGGACTTTTCTCAGTCCTCATCCTTCTTGATCTCTCTACACCCTTTGTTATTGTTGATCACTTTATCTTCCTTGATGTTTTCTCTTCTCTGGATTTTTGTGACACTTCTCTCCCCTCATTCTCCTCCTACCTGCATAACTATATATCTAGAGCCATTTTCTTTCCTGACCTCTAGCCCTATCTCTCCAACTACTTAAGAGATGTTTGAAAATAACATCCCAAACTCAACATTTCTAAAATAGAACTTAATATATTTACACCCAATACCACCCCTCTTAAAAATTCTCTATTTCTAGCAAGAATTACACCATCCTTCCAGTCTCCCAAACTCACAATATTCTCAACTTCTCAATTTTCTTTCCCTGACATATCCCAAGTTATCATTTCTACCTCCATGATTCTTGAATTTGTCCCTTTACCACCATTCTCACTAAGGTGGAGGTACCTTGTCACTCCTTCAGTTTAGGTTCTCATCTCCTGTTTCTTGGACTATTGTGATGATAATAGTTGGAAGTCCTGAGTTTAAGTCTTGGCTCTGCCACTTGAAACCTATGTGAATGTAGGCAAGTCACTTAATCTCTCTAGGTCTCAGTTCCTCATTTGTAAAATGACTCAAGATGACAAGATGATTTTTGAGGTAACTTTTAACTCCAAATCTATGGAGTCTATGGTCTATGATACAATCCAGGGATGGAGAACCTACTGCCTTGAGGCCACATGTAGTTCTCTAGGTCCTCAAGGGCAGTCCTTTGACTGAATCCAACCCTCACAAAACAAATGTCCCCTTAATAAAAGGATGTGTTCTGTGAAGTTTGGATTCAGTCAAAGGGCCACACTTGAGGACCTAGAGGGCCACATATAACCTCGAAGCCACAGGTTCCCCATTCCTGAATCAATTGCTAATTTATCACAATTCTGCCTCCAAAATATTTCTCCTATTTGTCCCATTCTCATCACCAACATGGCCACTACAATAGTTTAGGCTTTTATCATTTCTTACCCTGACTACTATAATAGCTTCATCATTGTTCTCTTCCATCTGTTCTCTCCTCTCTCAAACCCATCCTCCACCCCAGCTACCAAAATTTCGTTTGAAGGCACAGAGTCATTCAAAATTCAAAATTATCTATTGCCTTTAAAATAAAATTCAAACTCTTCAGCCTGGTATTTTAAAGCTACATCCTATGTCTCTTATTAGAATTATTTCATATTTATCTTCCAGACAAACTGACTGACTAGATACTGTAGGAAAATACTTATTGTATTGTTTGGAAAACCTTGTTAATTATCACATTGTTTGAATCTAGCTTTATATGAACAAATACTATTTAAATCTATAATGTCATGCTGACCTCATTGATACTCCAGGGAAGGAGAGGGCTATAAGTAATATTTTAAGTCCATTCAACCAGCTCTTGTTTGGGATCTACCCAAAGTTTGCATTTTGGGTTCCCCAACACCTTGTGCCCAAGTTTTATTGAATTTTTATACTCACCTATTCAAGGAATTTTACCTGGGAAATGCCCTTTTCTGGAAACTGCCTAAAGGCTATGTGCTAGTCACCCAGCTGCTTGTCATTATGCCCTTGTTTCGACTCTATATTACTATAAACCTCACAGAGACTTGAGAGAGAGGGAGTCATACCTTTTCCCAGATTCCTCTTCTGCCAAACCAACTTAAAATTCTTTCTAAAATCTCATTAGGTTAGCCTTTTGTTCTCAATGGACGATATTCCCTTTCGCCCTCATATGTATGACCTTGCAAGGAACGTGCTCCCTCTTCTATGATACTTGGAGTTCCTAACTTCCTTCAAAATATAGCTCAGGTGCTATATTTAACTCTAAAACTTTCCTGATCCCCCAAGTTGTTAGTGATCCTCTCAATTGTCTTTATACTCTTTATTCGTGTACATTCTATGGTCCGTCTTCCTTCAGATCCAAGTAAAATAGAAACTCCTTAAACAAAAACAGTCTTTGTTTTTGCTTTCCCATCCCAATCACTCTGCACCATGCCTCCCAAAATGCAAGTGTTTGATAGATGTCTGAATTACTTAAGGTGAGATTACCTGGGTTCTGGCCTCAGCACTATCACTAACAGGCCATATGCTTTTAGGTGAGTCATGTAGCCTCTTTCTACATCAGGTATACAGATTGAAAATTCTATGATTCTAAGTTATTCCTAGGACATCATTTTTGAATTGCTGGCCTATATAAAGAGTACATCACACTAAAAGAATAGCTTAATAGTATAAATCATAGTCCAAATCTCATTAGTAGCATTGTACAACTGCTAATGTTTGTATAACTTAACTTATCGGCCTTTATTTTTCCAATTTTGCATAGATAACTTTGTTTTTATGCCACCATCACTTCCTATGCCCTATCCTTTGACCAAAGATTAACTCTAATTGTCAGAGCATTAAAAAAAAAAAACTTAAAGGGGTGGCTAGGTGGTGCAGTGAATAGAGCACTGGCCCTGAAGTCAGAAGGACCCGAGTTCAAATCTGGTCTCAGACAGAACATTTACTCGCTGTGTGACCTTGGGCAAGTCACTTAACTCCAATTGCCCTTCCCTCCCCCTCCAAAAAAAAGGCAAAAAAACCCCAACCAAACAAAAAAAAACCCAACTTCAAAGTTCAACAAAACTGACCAACACATTCATCCAGTGCTCTATATGTATAGTCCCCCACTTTTGGAAGAATGATGCATCCTCACACTTCTTTTTAAGTATTGATCTTGGCTATCTCAATTGCATAGTAGTATCTTTTTCTAGTCTTTTTTTTCTTTTTCCAGTGTTCTTTCTAGTTGTACTGTTGCAGACATTTTTACATTGTTTTTCTTCACATTGGATCATAGCAATCTTTCCGTGCTTTATATTCATCATTTCTTGCAGCACAGTGCTATTTGTTTAGTCATTTCTCAATCAATGAGCATTTACTTGTTTCTATTTCTTTGATACTAAAAAAAAAGTCTTTTGGTGTATTAGGAACTTTCTTTTTAACTTTGACCTCTTTGGGGTATACATCTAGCAATGGGATCTCTGGGTCACGGGATATAAATGTATTTTTTTTTCTTAATAAAAATCACTAGGGGTGCTGGTGGGGAATATGGGTAGTTAAATGAATCCTCATTCTAAATTCGCCTTGAACTATAGGAGGGTCCTTAACATTAACTCAAAGATAGTCCATATTCTCTACTAGGATCTGTACTCTTGCATCTGAATTTAATGACATAGTTTTAAGGGTGAGGAGGAGAAGTATTAGGTATATTATCTCTGTTGGGACTGATTATGCCTTAGAAATTTGGATATTTCCAGAATGCTGCCAATGCAGACCAAGGAATCTGGTTATCAAAGGCAATGCTGATAGAAGGGTCCAGATATGAAAGTTAGTTCTCAGAAGCACCATGCTTATTGGGTTATGTTGGTTTAATCATGGGATTTCAAAGATCATAGGGAAGAGGAGAGACTAGATGATATCCAATATGATTATACCCTGATAGCTATCAATAGTTCATAGTTTCTGGGTTTTGTATTAGGAGGTCTGAGATGGATGCAAAGTCACCAAATCAGATTTCCAAATTCTAAATCCAATGCTCCCTAAATTATGTATTGTTGATCTTTCAGAAGCCCAATTTAACTTTCTAATAGGGTAAGAGGGGGCCCCACTTTAAGAATACTCAGTATATAAAAATATGAGTTTATTAGACAAATAAATCATAGAGTGATTATGCATAATACAGAAGATTTATGGTAGGATTCCTTTAAATGATGAACTCTTTTGGTATGTTTGGCAGTTCAAGTCCACTAAATGCTCCATAGGGAACTGGGGTGGGAGGAAGGGGGTAGGAGAAAAAAAAAAGACGGAGACTTAAAGCTAGAGAGTTAGAAACAATATCCAAATGCATGCCAATCACAACAGCAAAGGTTAAATGTCTATGAATTCCAGTGAGAGTCAATAAGAGAATGATTTGCTTTACAGAGAATCCGTTCACTTAAAACTCTCCAAGAATACCTCTGTTGAATATAGCAACACTGAAAATAGCTACATTTTTTTTTTTAATTTCAGTAAGGACTCGCTATGAAACAAAAAATCTTGGGAAAATTAGTAAGCATTCTGAGAAAAACTTGACTAACATCTAGCAGCATATACCACACAGACATGCCCTAAGTATAAAAGGTTACCTCATAAACAAATTAGAATAGAAGATGATCTTATAATTATAGACAAAGGAAGAGTTCTTGACTAAAGGAGGGTTAGAGATTATAAAAAATATATAAAAAGACAATTTTGATTGCATAAAATAGACAACTTTTCCACAAACCAAATCAATGCAGCTAGAATTAGAATTAGAAGGGAAATAGTGAATTGGGGAAAAATTTTTGAAGAAAATTTTGTGATTAAGATACAAAATATATCCAAGATATATACATAGATATTACAAATATGTAAGATCAAAAGTTGTTCCCCCAAAAGATAAATGACAAACATATGAACAAGTATTTCTCAAAAGAAGAAATGCAACTTATTGACAACTATATTATAATAATAGCATTTATACAGCATTTGAAGATTGAAAAACATTTAAAGTTACCTCATTTTCTTCTCACTACAACTCTATGAGGAAGATGCTACTATTATTGCCTTATTACAGATAAGGAGCTGAGGCTGAGAGAGTTTAAATGACTTACCAGGGTCACCCAGCTAATTAGTGTCTGAGGTATGATTCAGACTCATTTTTTTCTGACTCAGAAGCCCAATATTCTATACTCTGTGTCATCTAGATGCTTTTATATGAAAAAAGTAAATAATAATTTTAAAGAGACAAATGAGCAACTCTAAAGTGCTATCTCATCCCTCTCGTTGACAAATATGACCAAAAAAGGAAAATGGCAATTGTTGGAGAAGCTTGAAAGGACAGGAACACTGAGACACTGTGAATTATGCCAACCATTCTGGATAGCTATTTGGTACCTTTCTCAAAAAATCACTCAATTATATATAACCTTTGGCCCAAAGATACCACTATTAGGCATATGTCCCAAAGAGATCAAAGACATAGTAGAAGGACCCATATACTAAAATATTGATTACAGCACTTTCTATTATAGCAAATTACGAGAAGAAAGTAGGTACCTATCAATTGGGAAATGACTGAACAACCTATGATATGTGAATATAATGGAATATTATGCCATAAGAAATAATGAAAGGGATAGATTCAGGAAAAGCTGGGGAAGATATGTGTGAACTGATGCAGAGTAAAAAAGAAAAACAGGAAAATAAGTCATAAAATGATTATAAGGTTGCAAAGGAAAACAACTTTGAGAGATTTAAGAACTGTGATCAAGGTAGTTACTGGTCATGACTCCAGAAGCCTGATGTTGAAACATATTTTCCCCCTCTTGATGGAAAAATGATATAAGGTAGGTACAGAATGAGACACACATGTTCAGACATGACCAAATGTTCATTTGTTTTATTGCAAGGGAGAAATTTTATTTGGAGGGGAGGGCTGTGAAGAAACAAAAAAGAACAGAAAGACTGATATATGGGATGCAAACAGTGTAATGTTGGTACTATCATGTTAAATTTAACACATGCTTTTTAAAAAGTATATAACAGACTCATTATTTCATATATATAAAAGTTAGCTCTCCTTGACCATAGACCAACTAAAGGTGGTAGGTATCCCAGAAGCTTACTGGGTGGCAAATAAAAATTGGCCTAGAATTAAAACTTATTGTGGAAAATTAGGGATACCATAGCATTAAATGGACATCCAAGAACCACATTGTCATGAAAGGACAATGTTAAGGCAATGTAGTGAGTATTACAGATATAATTCTCCCTAAGAGTACCCTAAGAGCTCTGTTTCACCTTACTCCCTTTTGGAAGCCCTTTTCAAAGAAGCCTCAAGATAATTTAAGTAACCTAGTTCAGTCGATGAAGGGTAGGGGAAGGAGGAGGATAAGAAAAAAAAATCAGGAAAAGGACAAGCATCTTCCCCTGTACTCTGAGACCCAGCAGGGGTGTGCTGGTGAAAATGGAAGATGTGTCTCCTAAGTGCTGGAGAAGAGAGAAAGGCACCCAGACTCACCATAACTCTGAAGAGGATTGAAAGTAAAGACTCATTAAAACAGCATTAGGAAAGAAATAATTTCATAGTCTTCTGAAAGCCCTTAGACAAAAGATTTTCTAAGGAAAGAAAAAGTTTTACCTGAGTTTCAAATTGGGTAAAGTAAGGATTCCAGAGATACTTCAAATGTGTGTGTCTAAAGAGCTTGTGCCCCAGGGCAGGTGATGAATGCCATCTGCTGGAAAATGTCAGAATTGTGAATATCAGCAAAGAAATGAAATTGCAGCAAATACAGCTAAAATAGGGTTGGGAATGAGCTATATAGGAGGCAGAGCTACCAGCCAGTAGGCCCTGGGATGAGTGATGACCACTTGCTGGGAGCTGAGGGAAAAACAGACAGTGGAGAACATTGGGGAATTGCCAACACCAGCCTCCACTATTTCTAGACTTCTCAATTATGACAATACTATAAGTCACAAATATTGCATAAGTTTCTAGCATTGTTAGAGGTAGGATCTCCTGACTGCCTATGGGTTCAGATGCTAGTCTTTTCTGTTGCCGTTGTGTTGTTTAGTCATTTCAGTTGTATTGTACTCTTTGTGACTACATATGGGTTTTGGGGTTTTTTTGGCAATGATACTGGAGTGGTTTGCCATTCTCTTCTCCAGCTCATTTTATAGATGAAGAATTGAGGCCAACAGGGTTAAGTGACTTGCTCAGGGTCACATAGCTAGTAAGTGTCTGAGGTCAGATTTGGATTTATGAAGATGACTCTTCCTGGTTGCAAACCCAGCACTCTGTCCACTGGACCACCAGCTTATAAGTTAAACTGATTTTATGTTTTTGAACCTTGTGAGCCTAAAGATTATGTAACAGGAACTGTAGGGTGACCTTGGAGGTATTCCTAACACTAAAGGTCCTTGGTTTCATCTGGTTAGGGAAAATGAGTCAGGGAAGTGGGAGCTCTCTAAAGTGTACCCAGGCCCTTTGAGTCAGGAGAGACCTTCTGAAACAAAGCCTATAGTAATGATATATTGTGCTTCACATATAAAGATTCTGTGACCCACTCATCAGTAGATCATGAGCCCTGAGCTGCCTGAGAGCTGGGAACAGAATGAATCAAAGAATTGCTGTGTGTTAGGGATAGAAGGGACCTTTACAATCATCTATCCCAACTCTTCACTTTGCAGATGAGAAGACTGAGGTCCAGTGAAGTTAAATGTCACTCAGTTACATTTTTTAGTCATGTTTTTTATCATATGCTCCATTTTTTCATCAGATTCCATTGAGATTGTTCTCCTTTGTAGATGAGAGCTCATACTTTGAAGACAGTTAGCGGGGTTTCAATTTACAGCCTACATTCATAGAATAGAATGACACTAATTAGCTCGTGCCAGGGACAAACCAATGACCTTGGTCTCACTGGTGTGGCTCTCTGAGCAGTTGAACTCTACCCATCTTTAACAGACATTGTCACCTTCCCTATAGAAGTTGAATTGATCTTTGCTTCTTCATATTTGCTTCATTTACCTCTAGACTTTTCTTCCTATTATTCAAAATAATGTCATTTGGCAAAATAAAAGAGGCTTTAGCAGAGGGAACATTAAAAAAAAAGGCTTTGAAAAGAAACCAGATCATAAGATGGCTTATTAAGCAGCAAGAATAGACTCATATTTGAAGCTACAGGGAATTTCAGCAAATGATCTTCATGAGGAAATGACTAACAGAGTTTGAGGGAGCCAAAGGAAAAGGAGAAATCATTGTACTCCCATCAGTCATTGAACCAAAAATGTTTGTTCTCCTGAAGGACCTTAGGGTGCAAGGAAAACCAGGTGACTGGGAGTTTAATGTTCTCATCACAGATTTTTATTCACTTGTGAAAAAAAAGCAACATTTTAGTCATAATATTGTTTCCAAGACTGTCAATAGGAGCCAGGAAAAAAAAGTTGCCTGAATTTATATGAAGTCTCAAAGTCTTGGCTTCAGTGAGTAATGTTGGAACTGGAGACAAACAGCTGAGAGATCAATTTGAGTGTCCCACCATCAGAAAGCAGAGAGAACCTGGGGAGTCAATTATTAAGTAAGAAGGCTGTGGGGGGAAATGATCTTAATGCAAGTATGCTAAGCCTTGTGAATAACTTGGAAAGAATGGCACATGGGCTTGGGAAGCTTTAGCTTCGTTGTCTCCCGGAAAGATCATCTTGGTGCAGGGAATCATAAACTAACAATAGCCGTAGGTATGCCAAGTAACTAAATGACCAGTCAGCAAAAGGAGGAGGAAAAATGAGCTGATGCTCGCTCTCGATAGAGTTGAATCAGACATTAGCAGTGGAGAGTGAGGCTTAATACATTAAAAAAAAATCAACTATCCAAAAAAAAAAAAAAGTGAGGGAAATAGACCCAGCTCTCAGCAAAATCATGAAGGGAGAAGAAATGGCATCAGTTAGCGAGATCCCTTCTTTTGCTCATCCCCATGCACTTGTGTTCCTTTCCCTCCGTTGTATTGGGCCTATCACTATAGTGCCTGCATGTAACTTTCCATACTTGGGCAATTCTCTTCTTCATTCTCTAGGTCCCTATAACAAAGTATTCCTATTTCCCATCCCAGTGCCTTATAAAACCCTGCTTTCTCTTGACTAGCCTGATAAACCAACCCATGCTAATATACTTACAGGCTCCAAAAGAGCAATGTCCCTTGACAAAGGGTTTGCATTTTAACAGGCCCATTGGGAAACAAGATCTTAATCCAAAATAATGACCAAATGCCAGAAATTTCATATATCCACTGATGGAAATAAAAGCGAAGAGGAAGGTTTGAAGGAAATAAGCCTTTCTTTCCCTTTTAAATCTACTTAATCTGAATCCTAGTAGCAAAAGTCCAGTGGAATGGCAGGACTGGTGAGAGTACACAGGACCAAGTAGACATATCATCATAGAATTTCTTATTTCATATACAATGGAGTCACTATACCATCATTTCAGTGGATAAAGTAGAAAAGAGAGGAATCTTCTTTTCTAGGATAATGGAAGTAATCAGAGGGCCCCCAGTAGTTGACTCAACTGGTTACATCCCCAGTCCAGAAGCTGAGAATACACACTGATCTCTTATAGTGGGTCACACATTATGGTCCCGTGCTGAATGATGTACAGGGCCTTACTGGAGAGCACACTCAAACAAATACAATGCATGAAACAATACCTACATCTTGGCTACCAAATCATACAATTGACTCATATGGACCTTTCAGTCTCAGGTCCTTATTACATGGATTGGTTTAAAGTAACACTGGACGTGTGCTGCCTGCTTGTATACCAGAAGTATTTAAAAACAAACAACTCTTTACCTGGAATGCATGGGACCTTATTAGAATAGGGTTAGTAGGTAGAAGACATAGCTCTAACTCTGAGAGGAGAGTCCAGGAGTTCAACATAGGTAGCCTTATGAGAAAACTTCAAGCAATCTAGATGTTTGAAAAACCCATATTGGGAATAAGTATTTGGTTGTAGAAGGAAGATGAAGACAGGGTCTTGACTTCATCCCAATCTTCAACTCTCATAGACTTTTCTCTCTTACCACTCACCACTCTAGCACCATGTCAGTAAAAGTCATTTCCCAGGCTAATTTTGGCATACATACCATTGATTGTCAACTCCTAACACGGAAAAAAGAGCTTCATTTCATTAAGACTTCAGGGAAGTATATTTTTATAAATGCTGGCATTCCAATAACCAGGTCACACCATGGCTTTAAAATAGTTCATTTGATAAGATTTGGGAGTTTTGTGGACTGCAAGGTTAATATGAGCCAAGGGAATGACCTGACAGCCAAAAATGTAGGTATTGTTTCATTCATCCTATTTTTATTCCCATTGTCTGGCACATAACAGATGCTTAATAAAATACTTCTTGATTGATTGAAAAAAAACTATTGCAGTCTTAGACTACATCAAAAGAATCATAGTATTAATTACCAGGGAGGTGTTATCCCACTCTGTTCTGCCTTGTTCAAATCAAGTCTTGAGCATTATGTTCAGTTCTGGGAACCATGTTTTAGACAGGGCATTAATAACATGAAGAGGTTCTAGAGGGAGGCAGCCAGGTTGGTGAGAGAAATGGAAACCATTCCACAAAAGAATTCACTGAAGGAATTTAGAATGTTTAGCCTAGAGAAGAGAAGGAGGAGGACATGATAGGTGTCTTCAAGTATTTTCAGGCATGTTCTGCTTGGTTCCAGAGGACAACAAAATTGCAGAGAGGCAGGTTTTTGCTCTATGTGATCACAATCCATAGCTCAGCATTCCCATACTCCTGGTGTAAATGAACTGGATTCAATGATAGGGCCTTCTCCAAAACAATTAAATCATCCCTTTGTTCTTGTTAGACCCTGCCTAGAGTTTTCCTTGGGAATCTGAGTTTATAACTCATGCCTAGGTCTCCCCAGATGTGGCTAAAAGGTTTCTACTCCTGTTCAGGCATTCAAGGTACCAAGGCATATAAAAATCCTTTATTTCATGCCCTACAAAATGCAAAACAACACAAAACAAGGTAATAAACAGTCAAAATTATTCTCCCTTTCAGTTAAATCCAGGAACTCCCCCTTCTCTCTCTAGAAGACTCTGTCTGGGAAGGCTCCAGAAACCCAGTGTTGAACCAAAAATCCTCTTCTCATCTAACCAGTAGGCTAGGTCATGTGCCTTCATTCTCTCCAGGGGGTTAAATGGCAAAGAGGCTCTGCCTCTGACTCTCACTGTACATCTTGGGCCATTCAGTTGAGAACACATTTGAGTGCAATAAGTCTCTCTATTCCTGCCTTTCTAAGGCATTTAATGGCTACCTGAATAGAAATATATAGGCTTTTCCATCTTTAGGATCCAGATATACTTTAAGTCCTCTTGTAGTTCTCTTTCTGACTGAGCATCACATGGAAGACTTTCTATGTCCTTTTATATGTCCAGGACAAAGAAGTGATTAATTTCCACAACACTTTGAACCAGCCAAGTCATCCCAGACACTCAGACCCAGGGGACATCCTCAACTCTTTCAACAAGTATCAATGAACTTGCTAAATCCTTCATAAGAAGATGTAGCCAAAGTTCAGAATAATGGGTTTTGTTCCTTTAACCTCGCCAAGATGATCAAATTACCTTATCAAATCTCTGTATAGAGAGAGTCTTCCTAACAATTAGAATGTAAACTATACAAATGTAAAACAAGTTGACCCAAGATGATCTATTTTTACTGGAAGTCTCTGAGGCTAATTACTTGTCTGGAACATCACAGAAGGGATCCTTGTTCAGATGGTCTCTGATGACATTTCTAACTTTGAGTCTCTTTGATTCTGTGTAAAAAGGAGGCAGAAAAAATCCAGAAGAAAAATGGTGCACACTGCCCTAAATACTCTGACCCTGAACTGAATCTACTGTATGTATGTATGTAACCTTTCTCTGATGTTTCTAATTCGCATTGGCTGCTCCTATCTTTGGTTTTACCATTACTTTAACTGCCACTTACCTTGTGATCCTTTGATTGTAGGTATATCCCACAGCAGCCCTCTTTTAGACATTGATGGGTCCTAAGATTCTTCCTTGGGTTCGGGTACTCTTATCAACCAAGTTCCTTAAATACACAACTGATACAAGCCCACATCTATACTGAGCCCTTATTGGCCCCTCTTGTGGCTACCTCCTGAATTATACCATGACACCCCATTTCCCCTACCCATACCCAAAACTCCCACCCCCTTTGGAGGGAGAAGGAGATAAATAAGAGAAGGAAAAATTGTCCCAAGACTTTAAACAGATTGTTGACTACTCTTTTATGCATTAAAGTGAAATTTAAGGGGTTTTACTCTGTCACTCCATTGTCTTGTGGTCAGTTTTAAATTTGGCTCTGTGAAAACCATAGGGACACTTCTGAAAGAAAGCAAGGGAATATAAGCAGATTTCCTTTCACTGAAGTCATAGGATCATCAGTTTACACTTGGAAGGGATCATCTAGTACAACTCTGATATTTTGCAGCTGAAGAAACTTTGTCTCAGAGATGTGAAATGACTTAGCCAAGGTAACGCAGGTAGTGGATGAGATTTGAACCCTGGTCCTCCTACTTGGGATGCAGGTCTCTTCTCACTATGCTACACCATCTCCTGGGCTAGCTCAGACAATTCACAGAGAGGGCCCTTAAAGGCTTTACTCTGCAGGAAGCAGAAACCATGATTGACCTTAAGTGGGTAGTCATTGTTCATTTGCTGACCTGTGGTTTTCTGCAGCCCTGCTTCCTTTCTCCATGTGACATCATCTTCCTGCTCATTCCCAATTGTTGTATGTGTGGGCTTAGATGATGTGCTCTAATCCAACAAATGCAGAGTAGGAGAGCCTTTGGGAAAAGAATGTGAAATAAAACATTCCATATCCGAACAGTAAAGTAACCAACGTGCTTGGAAAGCTGCTGGAAAATAATTTCTCATTTAAAGTTCAAGACTAAATATTTCCTTAGGGTAGACTAATATCCTAAGGCCTTCCCCACCCCACTTCCAATGGATCTGAGAACACCTGCAATAACAACTCACATTTATATAATACTTAATGGTTTAAAAAATACTTTCCTCAAAATAATTCTGTGAGGTAGGCAATACAAATATCATCATCCCCATTGTATAAGTGAAGAAACAGAGACCCAAAGAGATAAAATGACATGCTGGATCAGGCAGCTAGCCAATGCAGAGTGGGGTTTGAAGCTATTTGAACCTAGGTCTCCCAGCACTAGATTCTCAGCTTATTTCTGTACATCTTGATGGGTCTTAATACTATTAACTTAATTCTTATAGTCATTTTGCTCTATAGAAAGTATGCATAAAGATACTTAGCAGGTCAATGTACCCTTGAGAACTTGCCATTTTAATACATTATATAATTTAATTTGATCCTTACAACAATCCTTGGAGGTCTGCTGGGCAAATATTATTATTTCCACTTTATAAATTTGAAAACTGAGTCTTAGGACAGTCAAATGACTTGCCCAAATTCTCATAGCCTATGAATAACTAAGTTGGAACTAGAATTCAAGTCTCCTGATACCTAATAAAAGCATCCAGATCTCTTTTATTGGTAAATGAGGTAACCCTATCTCCTCCCTCCACCCCCACCCCATTGTCTAGTAGAATATAAGTATCCTGGTAGGGATTATTTTTCAGTTGGTTTTTATATCTTTAACTCATTTAAAAAATTTCTTCTAATGGCCTGTGATTTAATTGGTTTCAGGAATTTTTGGTGAGGAAATTCCTCCTACCAATGCAGATTGGCAATTGTTTTGTAATTTATAATCTTAAGAGAGTTGCCTGGGGATACCTAGTGGTTATGTCATTTCCCCAGGGTGATAGTCAGCATAGGATAGAGGTAAAAGGCAGCATACTTAGAATGGTTAGAGAGGTAGCCTTGGAGTCAGAAAGACTAGGGTGTAATCCTCACTTCTAACATATAGTAGCTGTGTGACCTTAGGCAACTCATTTATCCTCTCTGTGTTAAAGACAACTCCTGAAGACTGTATGTTTCAGAACAGACCCTGATCTGCATTTCTAGAAGTACTTGGGCTTTAGTCCCTCTTGTTATGCTTAGTAAATGTTTTTTTGGATTGAATTCGACTGAATTGGCCCACAACCCAGGGATTCATTCTTAGGGTGACTAGAACTTTTTTAAAGAAACATGAATTGGGACTAAGGAGAACCTGAGGGACCCTTTGTAGTACAAAGGATGAAGGAAGGCTTTTCTCCAGGCCTAAAAAGGTTCTAAAGGTAATGCAGTCTGAAGAAATCGTGTTGCCAACATGTTTCCTAAATTCTGGAAGTATTTTTGGAGGAAGGAAGGAAATGGGATTCAACCAAAAGTGGTATTGCTTGGAGTTCTCCCAAAACCAAATCAACCCAACATCCCCTGAAACAATTCTCCCTCAATCTGACCAGGTGGAAGCATCTGAAGGTATCTCTGCCACAGTGCAGGTCATTTCACCAAGGCAATCTTAAGAGCCTGGAATCCCAAGGATATGGGTGAGAGGTGTACCAATATACCAGTAGGCTCCATCTCCTGATGGAGTGAGCCTTCTTATGTCTGCTGGCCCTTGTCACAGTAATAATATGGTAGAGTGAAGGGGGTAGACTCCAGTAAACCAATCTTCAGGCAATGATCAATTTGCTCACTGAAATTGATTGGGAAATTGACAATGTCTCAGTGTGACATTCTGGAATAAGACTTTCTGCAGTATAGAAATGCTATTTGACTCTCTTCAAGTTTTGCATATTTCTTTTAATACATTACATTCTTGTGCTCACCTGAGAGATGGCTACATGAAAGAATGTGGAGAGTGTTGAGCAAGCCCCTTATATTAATTTTTTTTCAAGCCATTTGTTCTCATAGTTGTCTGTAGAAAATAGTAACTGCTATTGGGAGTCCTGACATAGATTTTATGGCATGTTCTCTGAGACCAAATACTTGGGGAAAAGAAACTAATCTGACCTAAGGAGGATGACAGCAGTAATTGGGAGATGGCCAGAGGCTCCTTGGACTTTAGAATATTGCTCCTCTGGTCCTCCAAACTATTTGGAGGTGCCCCATCTGAATTTTTAGGCAATGTGAGAACCTGGTGATTAAGGTAATTCTGGGAGTTTCCTTTAAATCAAGGGTCCTGTGAAAAAATTTAAATGATAACTGCATTTTAATATAATTAGTTTTCTTTGTGATTCTAGAATAAATTTTAAAACATTCTGAACAGTCCAGATATCCAAAGGGGTTGATGATACAAAAAAGTTTAAGATCCCTTTGTTTAAATCCAGAAAGGCCAGTCAGATAAAGTCAAGTGAGCAAATCAAAGATGTTCTATCCCAGGGAATTCTTAGCCTGGGATCCATGAACTCATTATATTTTTTTCATAATTTATTTTAATATAAATGGTTTTCTTTGTTTTATTTTATGCATCTATAAACATTATTCTGAAAAGGGGTCTATTTGTATAAGGCCACACACAAGCAGCTTTCCAGAGGACTGCTGCTATGTATAGTTTTCAAGATTCTGATTAAATAGTATAGTGAGCTCTCTATTTATTCAATAACAAATCAGAGCAAAACATTCATAGAAAATCAAAATGCAGCATTTACCATGTCACAACTCAACAACTTATCACTAAAACGGCCACATAGTTTTCACCAAAGTGGTCACAGTTTTAAACAAAGTACCTTCATTTAGTCAATCACAAAATCCTTAATTCAATCACTAAGTACAAAAGTCAAAGTTCTCCACCCCTAGGTCACAGTAAATCATAATCTTCTCAGTCAGTACACAGTATCCAAGTAAAGTCTTCTTTCAGCTTGACTCAAGGCTGGCTCTCAGCTTCCATGGTTCCTCTTCCATGGTCCCAGCTCCAATTGTCACCTGGGTTCAAAGGCGGGCAGCTCCCAGTTCCTTGTCCAGCTCCTTGTCCAGTTCTTCATCCAGTTCCCATTCCATATTGAAGTTCACAGTGTCCAGTCCACCTCAAGTCTTTCACAGTTCCTGTTTCTGGGAAGACAAAGCTTGACAGAGCCACAATAATATTTGTTCATATTGCTGGCACCATCATCAATTAACTATCTGCCTGTGAAATCAACCCAGACCCACCAACAAGGTTTGAGAACTCAACACAAATCATCAACATAGAAATCAACACAGACCTACAAACAAGGACCAAGAGGTCAGCACAAATCATCAGTCCTGTCCCAGGACCTCCAAAACCCTCCTCCAGGACTTCTGTAAACATACAACCAGAAAATCCTCTTTCAGGGCTTCTAGTAAGGTCCCAGGGTTTCTGTTCAAAGTATCACAAACAAACATTAACACAGACAGAGCAGACAAACAGGGTGCTGTAATACCACAAGTTTTCTCCTTCTTGACTGCTACCACAAGAGTCCTCTTCTCAATTCTTATATCAACAATGCAATATTCACAATGCCTATGGGAACTATACATATGCTGATGTGGTTATTAACCACAAAATATATCAGGCTCTTTACATGGGGGATAAAGCTAGAACATTTATTAAAATACCAGAAAACTGAGTCCCAAAATCGAAAAGCCAAAGCCATCACAGTAATTATGAAATTGGCACACATAGTTAATGTAGTTAACACCTACATTCTCAAGTCTTCAAAACAGAACAGGCTACCTCAGGCAAAGGTCTTCTTCTTCCCTCTCAGGGCAACTGCTCAGTGTCCAGGAAGTGTGCTCCCAGCCACTCTGGCCAACCCCCACCCACCCACAGTTCTGGTCCCTGGCAGTCCTCAGCAGGAGTCCTTAGCAGAAATTCTGTCTGGCTCAAAAAAGGGGTTCTTGCCTCCACTTCCACCTCAGCCTCTACCGCTATTGCTGCCGCTACTGGCCGCTGCTGCCCCCGCTGCCAATCACACCAGGAACTCTGGCTTGGCTTCTGCTTTCTCTTGCCCCACCTCTTCCTGCCATGTCAGCATGTCCAATGGGTCATAGAAGATCTTTAAATTCCATAACCCTTACATTCGGCCCCAAAATCTTTCATGTCCCTTACTTGGCAAAAATACATTAGGAATAACTGGTATCAACAGAATTTTACAAGGAGAGCACACAATAAACACAGAAAACAATATTTTAGAGTGAGGCTTGAGCACAATCTTCCCATCATTCCCCCCCTGAACAAATGGGGCCCCAAAATCTTGGGGTAAGGGGCAAAGATCTCATTGGTTTTGTTGCTCAGCTGCCTCTTGGGACTTGGAAGCAGGGGCTTGAGTAGTGTGAGGGGAAGAACACCCTCTCTCCCCAAGAGAACTTTATTTGGACATTTTTTGTTTAGGATTGAAGAGATGCACCTGAATGTACTTTGTGTTTGTTTAAGGCCCTGTGGCCACTTTGGTAATGACTTGTTACCTCTAGTATCTTGCTAATTGCCTATGCTATGGGCATGAAAGATCTTGGGGCTGATGTTATAGGAATGTAAATTTTTAAGATCTTCCCCACCTCTAGGTTAAGTGCACCTGGAGCCTGTGGTGGGAGGCTTGCTTTTGAGGAACGCCCATACCTTGGTGCTTTGTGATTGGGCAGTGTGGGTCAAGAGGGTTGTTACATTCTCTGACCCAGGAGAAGACTATATAATCCCTGATGTGAGACTTTGTTTTGGGGTTCACTTTGAGAAGTGTTGTGTGATTTGGCCAGATGAGACTCTGGGTAGCCATTGAGAATTCCCCGGCTTTGAAAAACCCAGATGTTGATGCTTCCCTCTCTGGTAATTGACTAGGTATAGATGTAATGGTCAAGATAGTGGGAGGCCTGTCTGTTTGATATCTTTATTCTGTTTTCTTGTAACTTCTGTCTGTATACTCTGAAGTTCAGGATGCTGACTTTCCCCTGAACAAGGTAAATGATATGTTTGATTGATTAAAGTAAGCTTGTTAACCCATTTTTAGTTGCTTTCCTTTAGAAAAGCAGATCTAAGAACCTGTGTTGGCAGCCACCCTGGGTATGCTGGGGTGCTTGCTGCTACAGTTCTGCTCTCTCTAGCCTGGGCCTCTCCTTATATATGGTCATTAGCTCTTCCCCTTTCTGTTGCAGGAGCTCATGAGTTCTAGGGTTCACAAGTTGTGGGGTTCACACATTCTGTTTCTTAGACTTGATACAAGGCTCAAAAGAAACTTGAACTGAAACAAGATGTGATTACTACAATCTTACTTAATGGATGACAGATGCCCTCTGACAGCTGTCAAAGCAGTAACCTACTAGAGACCCTTCCCCACCACCATGAGCCAGACTCCAGAGGTCTCAAAGACTGCTGAGCTTATCCTTCATCCTTATTGTTAATGTTCCCTTTCCTGGAAACAATTTTGAATCCAGACTGAAGTCCCTACTTTTCCTACTTTTGTGTCTCTGTGATTGACCTGGCCTGCCTGGTCAGACTCTTTTGCCTTGATTGACCATAAGCCTTTGTTCTTCTAAGAGGGACCTTCAGTTTGTGTAATCCTCAGTTAAGTTGGAAACCCACTTTGTCATTTACTATTTAGTTGGGTGAGTCAATTAAATCTCTCTGGGTCTCAGTTTCCTCATTTGTAAAATGAGGGGGTTGGACTAGAGCACCTCCAAGGTCCCCTTTGGTTCTAGATTTATGATGGATCCTACTATGTCTCAGCACAGCTAGATGCCGCCCCACTTCACATTCATTTTGTCTGCTATCTTCCCCCTTTAGTAAATGACTTGAGGGAAATACCTGTCTTCTTTCATATTTGTATCCCTGGTATTTAGCTCAGCTTCTGGCTCATAGTAGGTGCTTAATAAACATGTATTCATTGATTGACTGAATAGGCAGAGTCAAATTCATGAGAGAAGCACACTCTCAGAGTTGTGCTGCTTGACATTAGATTTGGCTCTTCCCTCTCCAAGATGAAGAAGACATGTGGGTAAGAGTTGGCATTCACTGAGTAAACTAGGGTGGTGGCTGTAGCCCCAACCTCGCTTTATCTCTCCATACTCTGGACATTCATCAGGAGCATAATGGAGCCAGTTGGTAGGCCTTCTGGCACAGGAGGAGGGAGAGAAGTTACACCAGTGAAAATAGAAGCCATTCGGCTGTTGGAGCTCACTCTCCAATCCCAGGAGTCCCGTTTTCCATAATAGCAATTGCTTCAGTGGCAGCCCTAGCAAACTCCACAGTTGCCACTAATAGGCTTTTGTGCTGAACAACAAAACCAAACATTTTTCCTGGTCCCTGATTTACTGTTGTTTCTGTGAAGGATTTGGGTTTTGTGTGTTCTTGTTGGCTCATTAGACCTTGCTGCTGAATCTGCTCCAGTGTCAGGGTTGGCTGCAGTAGCACCCCTTATGTACCCTCATGAAAGTACTTTCCTTCCCTGGGGCAGTAAGATGTATCCTGAGTGATGGAAAGAAAAAATACCTTTCTTTGCTCCTCCTACCTGTCTAGTAACTGGGGTATGAGGAAGACATGGATTCAGAGAAACGTGGGAGGGAAAGAAGAGAGGTGATTGTATTTGACAGTGCTAGGTCCCCAGCAGTTCCTATCAGGGTTCCAAAAGTCTCTAAGTCACATGCATATACAATTCTTTCAGAGGTGGGTAATTGGGAAGGGTTGCCCACCACAGTTACACCCAAAGAGGAAAATCCTTCTCATGGTTGGAGATCAAGGAGTGGAGGAGATGCAGGGAATGATTCTTAACCATATCTCTTACCAGAGACTAATAAACATCTGTTAGTGGGATAAGCCCTGATCTCTAAATTATAAGCATATAAGTAGAAGGGGATGCTCCTTAGGAAAATAATTTTAATATAAAATTTCAGGACTGTCTCTACAATGATGAATATATTCTGTTAAGTGATGATAACTTGACATCTTCAGACTCAAGTCAGGATTCATACAGTTTCCAACTTTGCCAGTAAATTATGTTTCAAATTGTGTTTGTAAACGAGTTGTGTTAAATTTAGGATGCACTTTTCCATGGAAACCATATTACAAATTCTGGTTAAGTCCCCAGGCTAGCCCACAAAAGCTAATTTAATCCAAATGTAACTGAACTATGTTGTAAGAATACTAACCTCAGTCTTGCGTCCTGGGAGCAGGAGGCCTTACAGAAAAGGAAGAATAGGAAAAAGAAGAAGTTTCTCCCATTTTTCTGGGAATCAAGCTAACTCTCAATAGAATTCTGAAATAAAGTATGTCTTTGGTTTGCCCAACTACCTTCCTATGCTGCAGTCTCCTAACCTCCTAATGCCTCTCTTAACTGGCCCTGAATACCTTCATGCTGCCCTAAGTATTCCATTGTATCCTCTATCACCCAACATAGAGCAGACAGCTTCAGATTATTCTATTTTCCAAATTATCTTGCCTTTGTCAAACAAACATCCAATCTTTTAATGGAGTTAGCTTCATAGAGGTCTTTAGAAAAAAGGCAATCTGATGAACTTAATTTACATTAAGGTATAAATCAAGCTTAATTCTATCAAAGGTTAAAAATGAAATGCATAACACCCCAACTGAATTTCTAGTTGGTAAAAATTCAGGCAAGTAAAATTCAAGGAATAAATTCAAATAGCAGAGAAGAAGATGCTTATGGTATAAGAGTATTCAGGTTATTGACTTGGCAGGGGAATGCACATCCCCTTGGGGTCAGGTTTTTAAAGTTCTTGCTTTTGTAGTTTCTTCCTTTCCTTAGGAACCTAGAGATTCCCCAGAATTCCAAGGGTTTTGTTTTGGCATGGATGAATGGATGAATTTTTAAAAAAACATTTATTAAGAGATTACTATTGTGTAAGCATTGTACTAATTGCTGGGTGTTATGGGAATGGGAATCTGAAGATCTTACCTGCCCCTAAGCCCTTTGATAGGCTTAAGTGACTCTGAGAACCTTCCTTGATTTGAAAATATACTCTGCCCCTTAATAGGCTGAATGTGGTCACATGGAGCCTGCGGAAGGAGGCTTGTTTTTGAGGAATGCCCACACCTTGTTACTTTGTGATTGGGCAGTGGGTCAAGAGGGTTGTGACATTCTCTGATCCAGGAGAAGGCTTCCCTGATGTGAAGCTTTGCTTTGGGTCTCACTTTGAGAAGAGTTGTGTGATTTGACCAGATGAGAATCTGGGCAGCCATTGAACCCCTTGGCTTGGAAAACCAGATGTTGGTGCTTCCCTCTCTGGTAACTGACCAGGTATGAATGTAATGGTCAGACAGCTGGAAGCCTGTTTGCTGATCTGTCTCTCTGCTTGTAACTTCTGCTTGTAACTTGTTTGTATTCTCTGAAGTTCAGGCTGCTGACCTTTTTCTCCTGAACTAGGTAAATGATATATGTTTGATTAAAGCAAGATTGTTAACCCACTTTGAGCTGCTTTCCTTTAGAAAAGCAGATCTAAGAACCTGTGTTGGCAGCCTCCCTGGGTATGCTGGGGTGCTTGCTGCTTCATTGGGGTTACCCATACAAAGTGATACAATCTCTGCCCTCAGAGGGCTTGCATTCTAATAGAAGAAGATCACAGTTACATGGCAATGGTGGCCAAGAAAGAGAATGTCTCCATAACTGATCCTTTGAGCAATCTGGTAGTACATCCTTTCCGGCAACAATGATAATCTGGTAGCACTGATTTACTAACTAGTTGCTGAGCTCAGAGCAAGAGGTAGACAAGATAGGGGGAAATGTCAGGGAGATGGAAAGGTGGGATGTAAAGTGTATTTTGTTATTTTTCGATGGATTCTGTGGTAGCCAGGCTTGTGAAAGTGGCTTACAGTAGGAGGTGGGAAGAACATTGGGGCAGTAGATTATGTAACAGTCATTTATAAGTAAGTGACCACCTGTGCAGATGCCCAGGTAACATCCTAAAGGTATCATCCAAATGCCCACTTCACTAAATCCTCAGAACATGTTATTTCTCTAACCTTGCCATAGAACCCCTTAAATCCTACTGGGATTTGGCAGCAGAGACTAATGACCTCCAGTGGCCTGACTGCTCTTGCTGAGGGCTTAGCCAAAATGACAGGGTACAGCTGGGAGCATAAGCCACCCCCAGATTGCCAGAGGAGCAGTCCTGCCTGGCTTTTAAAGGGTAAAATGATTCATCTTTGCTCAGAGGAAATCTAGTTCTTTCCTCTGCTTTTGGCAGCCTACTACCAGTTCAGGTTGTTGATTACGTAACTGTTTTATACTGTGCCATCTGTCTTTGTGAGAGGCCAGTCTCCTTTACAAGCCAGGTTAGAAAAATTGCTTGGCACTGTCTTATCTTGGATTTTGCTTCCAATTTGAACCTCTAGAGAACACCATGTGCTGCCTCCCCTCCCTCCCATGAAACAAGGATGCCATGTATATCTGTTTGGGGCTGGGTGCCTTGTTTACTATAACATTCACAGGGGTGTACCAGCCTTCCTCCTTTTACCCTTTCTCCCACCCCTCCCTAGCATGGGGCTGACTGACTCTTTTTAGCTTCCATTCAGTCTCTCTTGCCTATAGCTGCATGGAGATTTGATTTATGCTCATGTTAATATTTTTCAAAAATACATTTTCAGAGGTGGAAAATATTCTGTGTAGAAACCATGGCTCTCATGGCAGTGATTCAGAAGAGGCATTTAGGTTTTTCCATGTAACCAGAAAGAAATGTGAATGTATACAGTTCTATGTGTACGAAAGCCCCAGGACTTCCTCCATTCTCCTTGGAGTAACCTTGAAAGCAACAGTGCTAGAATTCTCTGAAATGCAGCAGTGCCCAGTGATGATGAGAGAGGAATAAATCCTATGTGGTCATCTGAGGTGAAAACCTAACTCACAGAGGGCAGGGGAGAGGGGATGAGAACAACATTCAAATTCATGCCACCAAGGCAAAAATCTTATCTCCCAATGGAGCTATTATGAACATGCTTTTAGAATGACATATCATTTGAATTCAAGTGGAACCTGATTCATTCTACAAAGTGTGAGTATAATAGAATGAATGCTGGATTTAGAGTCAGGAAGGAAGATAATAAGTATTTATACAGCACTTACTATATGCCAAGCGTTGTGCTAAGCAATGTACATATATTACACCATTTCAACCTCACAACAACCCTGAGAGGTAGATGCTATTATTATCCCCACTTTACAGGTAAAGAAACTGAGGCAAACAGAGGCAAAGTGACATGCCCAAGATACAACTACTACTGTCCTGAGGCCAAATTTGAGCTCAGGTCTTCCTGATTCCAAGCCCAAGTGTTCTATCCAATGCACCACCCAGCTGCCTGTGTTCAAATCCCACCTTTGCTAATTCCTACCTGTATGACCCTGGGTAAACTATTTTTCTTCTCTGGATCAGGTCTGAACCTGTAAGTACTGATTGCTTGGTATGGAATCTCAGAGTTGGAAGAAAGTCAATAGACATCAAGACCAAGTAATCGCTAAAGAATAAGCCCAGTTTGCAACAAAGCTGACAAGTGGTGACCAAGGAGAGCTCACTGCCATAAAGGTAGCTCAATTCACTTTTGGAATAATTTTCCATAAGTATTTTTTTATTTTTTCCTCCTGGTAACTAGGATACCTGAATGGGTAGAGCACTGAACCTGGAGTGAGCAAGATACAAATTCAAATCTATACTCAGATACTTTCTAGCTATGTGACCCTGGTGTATTGGCAAGCACAGAAGTAGTTCACACCTTGTTTCAGCTATTGAATTAATACCTTGTTTCGGTTAAAGTTTCTTTTGAGTCTTGTATCAATTCTGTTAAAAAACAGAATATGTGAACCCTACAACTTGTGAACCCTAGAATTCATGAACTCCTGCAATAGGAAGGGGAGGAGCTAATGACCATATAAAAGGAGAGGCCCAGGCTAGAAAGAGAAGAAATGAGAAGATGACTCTTGTGGTGGCAGTCAAGAAGGAGAAAACTTGTGGTATCTCAGCACTCTGTTTGTCTGCTCTCTCTGTGTTGATGTTTGTTTGTGATACTTTGTACAGAAGTCCTGGGACCTTACTGGAAGCCCTGAAAGAGGATTTTCTGGTTGTATGTTTACAGAAGTCCTGGAGGAGGGTTTTGGAGGTCCTGGGACAGGACTGATGATTTGTGCTGACCTCTTGGTCCTTGTTTGTAGGTCTGTGTTGATTTCTATGTTGATGATTTGTGTTGAGTTCTCAAACCTTGTTGGTGGGTCTGGGTTGATTTCACAGGCAGATAGTTAATTGATGATGGTGCCAGCAATATGAACAAATATTATTGTGGCTCTGTCAAGCTTTGTCTTCCCAGAAACAGGAACTGTGAAAGACTTGAGGTGGACTGGACACCGTGAACTTCAATATGGAATGGGAATTGGATGAAGAACTGGACAAGGAGCTGGACAAGGAACTGGGAGCTGCCCGCCTTTGAACCCAGGTGACAATTGGAGCTGGGACCATGGAAGAGAAACCATGGAAGCTGAGAGCCAGCCTTGAGTCAAGCTGAAAGAAGACTTTACTTGGATACTGTGTACTGACTGAGAAGATTATGATTTACTGTGACCTAGGGGTGGAGAACTTTGACTTTTGTACTTAGTGATTGAATTAAGGATTTTGTGATTGACTAAATGAAGGTACTTTGTTTAAAACTGTGACCACTTTGGTGAAAACTATGTGGCCATTTCAGCGATAAGTTGTTGAGTTGTTACATGGCAAATGCTGTATTTTAATTTTCTGTGATAAGTTGTAACATTGTGAATGTTGTATTTTGATTTTCTATGGATGTTTTGCTCTGATTTGTTGTTGAAAAAATAGAGTTCACTATACTGTGTAATCAGAACCTTGAAAGCTGTTCACAGCAACAGTCCTCTGGAAAGTTGCTCATGCCTGGCTTTACACCTGGGTGAATCACTTAACTTTCATCTGCCTCAGTTTCCTCAACTGTAAAATAGGGATATTAATAGCACCTTTCTCATTAGATTGTTGTGGGGATCAACTGAGATAATAAAGCACCTAGCACAGTGCCTGAAACTTAATGCTTAATAAATGCTTGTCCCCTCCCCTTTCCCAATATTAAATCTGAATTTGTCTCCATGATTTCTACTCATTGTTCCTAGTTTTGCCTTCTGGGGACAAAAAGAATGAGGCTTATCTCTCTATAGCCTTTCAAATAATTGAATACAGAAATCATGACCCTGTGTGTCTTCTCTTCTTCAGACTAAAACACCCTAAGTTCCTTCAATAAATAGTTAGATTGTATCGTACTGGGTGAATTAGATATTGTGCTAGGTATAGAAATGAGCAAGGCATAGTAGAAAAATTTCTGGGACCAGAAAGCCTGCATTCTAATTACTTTCCATTACTAGACTTCTTCACATACAAAATGGGGATGGGGGGGATTGGACTGTATTATCCAAAAAGTCCCTTCTGGCTCCAAATCCTATGATCCTACAAGCTGGGCTATATGGAAGGAGAGAACCAGCAAAGGTCTGTATTTTGTTGTTCTTCATTAAGATTTTGTGCTGAGGTGAATGTGTGCTGTTTATCAGAACCATACTTAGTATGATAAGATTAGTATCAACATAGCTTAGGCCTGTGCCTCCCTCCTTCCCTCTCTCCAACTTGGGATTGTTTTCTTTAAAAGATCACAACAAAGTTGTCCCAGAGACCTGATTGACCCCTTCCCCCTGTCATAGCTTCCTGGTCACCTAAGGGTATAAAAAGTCTCACCCAAGTGGAGTTCAGGTTTCTCAGACTTGACAGATACCTTGAGACCACTTAAGTCACTGTATCCTGACCTGTTGACCAGGTATATATTCCTATAAGGAAGCAAGGGCTGAAGCTAAGTGCTACTGTATTCTTGCTGATATATCCTTTCTATGATATAGTGAAGTAAACCCTTTTGGTTAAAATCTATTAGTGTCTCATTTCATCCCAACATTGATCCTAGATTAACAAGGTAATGGTATCAGACCTGCCCCTAACAACTAGGAATTCTGGCACCTGGGACAAATTCAGCTGTTTCTGTGTGCAAGTGTATAGTTAAGGTATGACTAATTCTATACATGATTATTAAGGTAGACTGGAAATATGGCTCATAAGAGTTTCATAGGTTGAAAAATGGGGAGGCCAAAATATTTGAAGGGGACAGAAACTGGCATGAAGAAGGCTGTGAGGCAAATACTGAATTTATGAGGAGAAGGCAGAATAATCTCAAATCCAATGATGACAAGGAACTGGAGAGGCTAGAGTTAACCAGATGTAAACTCCCTGAGAGCAAGGACTGTTTCATTTTAGTCCTTGTGTCCCTAGTACTTAGAAATCTTTCAGTTTTTTTATCAATGTGTTTGTACATTTTCTTTTTAATATTTCTACTCTGTTGAGATGATAAATAGCTGTCCTAAACTTGATCTATATTATATATTGAATACCTTTCTATTCTCCCTGTTGGGGCAACTGTACATGTAAGCAAAACCTGTTTTTAGTTAGAGCAAAACAATGCTTTTAAAGTAATTTTCCTCCATAGCTTCAGGGTCAAAAATGTGTAAGACAAAGGAAAGAATGTAAGAAAAACACCCTCTTCTCAGTGGCCAGGATCTCCCAAGGATAAACCTTGATCCACACTCATCTTGGTTCGAAGCAGAATAGTGAAATGATGATACAACACCCCCATCAGCAAGCATTTCTTAAGTACCCATGATGTATGTAACTTTTGTTAGGGGAATGTTGTAGCCATAGCTAAATCAATTGTCTGGGTGTGGGGGAGGGGGAAAAGAGATGTTCTACTCATTATACTCTAACTAGACATAAGATGGTCAGGTAACCCTAAAAAAATGGGCCTAGATTCTAGTATTAGGGATTAAAACTCAGCAGCAGGAATTCTATGACCACCAGCCACCACGAGAATATTAATAAGTCAACCTTCCCTGTGAAGAGGCCACTCAAAGCAATGGTAGGTGCAGTGAGATTCATGGAAGATATCAGCAGATATTAGACATTAAAAAGTGTTAGTGGTTCTGCAGCATCATACGCAGTTAAGCTCCCCTTTACTCATGTGCCCTTGCTATGAATACGCCAGGTAAGTGTGTTTCTCAAACCTGAGTGCTAGGGGAGCTCACTCTCTCTACTGGTAGTAAGTATATATATACATATATATATATATATACATATATATATACATATATATGAGTATATCATAGGTTTATGGGGAGAGTTTTCTGTTGAGATTTTTCTTACTATGCTCTTGTATTAAATGCCTGTGCTTTGAACTAATTGTGTCCTTCAGATGTTGAGAGAAAAAATAAACACTGCGGTGGAAACTTGTAGGGTAAAAGTGAGGTAAAGATTTTATTAGGGCTTCAAGTACCATGCAAATATTACTAACATTTAGAAGAAAGGTAAAAAAATCAAAAGTATAAAGTATACCATCTCTTCCTGACATGCAATTAGGTGACTTGGTCCATTCTTTTACAGCCTACTATCAGTAGTTTGGGAATGGTTAAAATGGCCAGGATAATTACATTTTAATAAAGCTTTTTATGTGCTTAAGTCAGCTAAGATCTACAGTCTCAAATATTCCTGATCTGTCTCTTCTTTGGACTTGAGAGCAGCCAATCTTTTTTAAATTTTCTCTTTAGGAGCAGAAGTAACTCTTCTCCTTAAGCAAAACCTCTCTTCTGTAGACAAACATCACTTCTATGATTTTTCCATCTGAAACAATCTTTCCTTCTGACCTTCCCTCCATTCTAGTCCCTGAAGCAAATCTTCCTTATGAGCTGCCCAGATGCCCTCTGGTGATGTCATTGTGCTTAGCTGAGTTCAGTCAAACCATTCAGGCTTGATGCTAGGTGAATGATTAAGCAACTTGGCATTTTGAAGGGATCAGACTTATTTTTATATCCACTATAAATTAAAACAAATTTAACCCTACACTTAGGCTACATCCATAGTCCCTGTTTAAAATTTAATTGTCCAGATAAGACTACCACATGTGAGCAAATTGTCAAAACTGAAGAATATTGCATTATCTCCTACAGCAAATTTCTGAGGCTGTGTGTTTTAATAGAAAAAAGCATTTCACCATGAGTCAGGACACATGGATTGTATTTCATGTCACTAATGAACCAGCCATGGGACACTGGGCAAGTTGCCTCAATTCTCTCAATCTCCTAGTTTTAAAAACCAGAGGTTAGATGTGGTGATATTTAAAGTCCATTCTAGCTCAAACTTTCTGTTTCCTGAATCTATGAGTTCAAGGAAAAAAATTAGTAAATTCAAGAATAGGAAGAAAAAGCTTCACAGAAGTCAGAGGGTTTGAGCTATGTGACTCTTCAAATACAGGTGGGTTAAAGCATATTGGAAAGTCATTTGAGATGAGAATCATATGCATGAAAACAAGGAAGCAGAAATGATTGTGGAATATTCATATAATAGTGAGACTGTTAGATTGGGGGAGGAAAGTGCTAGCAGCTGGGAGATTAGGACAGGCAACATGTATAAAATAGAAAGAAACTAAAGATGTATAGCTGGGGAGGGTAGTATATTCTAGGTATGGAGGAAAACCAAGGCAAAGGCCCGGGGGTAAAAGGTGGAGTGTTTCATGTGAGGAACAGTAAGTTAGTTAGTTTTTCTTAACTGCAGAATATATGAACTGGAGTAATTTACAATAAACCAGGAAAGTGAGGTCGAGGTCTTTAGACTATGAACATCTTGAGAGACTTTGTTTTCTCAGTGATTAGTGCAACATTTGCACAAGGGATCCAATTCCATACTGTTCCCTCCAACAGATTTTCCCCTCTCTTATCTCCACTCTTTCATTTTTCTTCAATATTTCCTTGGTTACTGGCACCTTCTCTACTCTACACAAACATGAATATGTCTCCCCTGTCCTCAAAAATCTCTTTCTTGATCCTTCTATCTCCTCCATTATCCTATATCTCTTCTGTCTTTTGTGGATCATCTTCTTGAGAAGGTCATCTCCAATAGGTGCCTCCACTTTCTGTCCTCTCATTCTCTTTTTAACCCCTAAGATTGTGGCCTCATCATTCTGACAAAACTGCTTTCTCCAAAGGTACCAAGGCTCTCTTAGTTGAATAATCCAGTGGCTTTTTCCCTATTCTTCTTGACCTCTTTTTAGCATTTGACATTGTTGATCACCCTTTTCTTTTTGACATTCTCTTTTCTCTGAGTTTTCGGACACCATTCTCTCCTGGTTCTCCTCCCTACTTCAACCAGACCAAAGTAGTCTCTAACTCATGGATGATTGGAGTCAAACAGAACAAAGTTAGAGCTGGAAGAGTCCAGAAACAAACAAAAGTTTAATTTCAAAGTGAGGGAAATGGCTTACAAGCAAGGAGGCAGATTGGACACATGTGCCAGGGCCCCAGATCTAGTGGGGGGACCCAAAATAATGTGAGGAGATCTCAATACTTATACAAGACTACTCAGTGAGCTACAAGACTACTCAGGGCTACAACTCTGATGATAAAGTGCAACATTGACAATGATACAAAGTTGATTCACAGCAGGGCTTCATGACTGGAACTTGTCTGAATCATCTGGTGCTTTTCCAAGCTCAGAGAACACTTGGTGCTGGTCAAAACGACACAAAAATTATGTGATTTTGCTGGAGGATGAAATCTTCTAGAGGGTGAGTGCAAAGGATTATTGTTATGCCAAGCTCAGGGCACAGCTTGTTTGCTGGGCCTTAGCTTGGGAAAACAGAGTGTCTTCTAATATCTTAACATTTCTCCCTTTTGGTCAAAGGGACAGGGCCTAAAAGAACTCCTACCCTTCTGGTCAATTAAGGAGAGATATAAGCCAAAACACCCTGAGAGGTTAGTTGGATCAGGATAAGCATTTTTATCCCAGGAGGATCTGTTCCTTGAGGGGACCTCTTAGGGAAGAATGTCCCACGTATTATTGCTAGCCATTGTTTGCTTGCAGGAAGATAAAGGAGGGGAAAGAATGTAGAGGAAGAAAATGACAACCCATATTGCAACCAGGCCATTGGTGGTTGGGCATATAACAAAAGGGAAGAAGATGATATCCTTAGGCTTCATCCAGAACCTTAGGACAGCTGTCTTTTCTGGATGTCAGCTGCTTCTGAGTCCATACTAAATGAACCTTGAGGTACCTGGAGGGTTCTGTTGTCCAGTCAGGAGCAGGGGCTTTCTTCAGATGATCCAGGAGTCCGTACTCACAATCCCATTTTGAGAACTTATTATTAGAACATACTCAAACCCAGAATTTCCATAATAAACAAATTTAGAAGCCAATCATATAATCATGTTAATATCTCAAAATTTATTATTCCATTTATTTAGAAAATTTTTCATTACATCTTTGACTTAGTACTTTGTTTCATCATTTCCCCCCTTAGGAGGATATCATCCCTATGTTATAATTTGACTACAAATATAGGTCTAAAATGTAAGATATTCATACTTTTATCCTATTAAAGTAACTCAGAGATTTTCAAGGATCAATCTATTATTTAATAGATTTAGTATTGTACTTAAAAAAACTTCTTGATTATAGAAATTTTCTATAAAAGGAAAAAGAAGGATATAGTTATAATAATGTTAAGTATCATAACAGGAGGAAAAACTCCCTTAGCTCTATTTGATTCCAGGCATGAGTCATATTTGATAGGCAATAATGTAGTTACAGGCTGTTAAAAGCAAGGCTCGGGTGGGGAAATTTTCTTTTCAGAAAGGAAAGAGTACAATGGGAAAAGAGTCAGGAAATTCCTACTTGGGATCATGCCAAAGCTGTCCCCAAAACTTTTCTCAGGCACAAACATCCACCTTTAGCAGTTTTCAGAATGATGCACATGCCATTTTCTACTATTGGCTTCATAACAATTTAGACAACTATCCCTGTAATCAAAGATCAGAACAATAGTAAATTACTGTCACAGGAATTTTACATTAAATAGCAAAATTTCAGTAACACAGCTTATGTCTTGAATAGCTTTCCTGATGTTTCCATAACAGTTAACATTTCATTTATCCTTTATTTATAAATTTAAACTGCCTGTATTCTGGGGCTTCAGACATACAACAAATACCTGATAGTTGACTCATCATTAATATATTGCAGCTACATCTTTAAACTACCATATACACTTTTGTAATAGCCAAGAATTTCAAATGTAAACTTGCTATTAAATATCATTATTGTCTGTTTTATAAAAAAATATATCTCACTCAATATTTAACATTTTTCAAATATCTGTTTTTATCACATCCTTTTAAAAGCCCAATTCATGTGTAACAGTAATCTAGATTAAAATGTTGTTTTGTCTAACAGCATTTCTGTTACAGTGGTCTCTCAAATTTCACAATATAAGAGAATCCAGAAATACAATAATAACACAAATAAAATCACGTATTTAAAACATGGAACAAAACTTCAGATGATATCAATTTAGTTAATTGCATTTCCAAATTACCACATATAAAATCATTAATTTTATTGCCTTTGGCATTTTAAACCCATTTTAAAGTTATATGGTATGGAACAATTACATGAAATTAAAGAAATAATAATAATATAGTACTTAGCATATATCACTTTCTATGTTAATCACTTTATAATGATTATATTATTTTGATCCTCACAACAACCCTAAAAGGTGGGTACTGTTATTATTTTCTCTTTACAGATCAGGAAACAGGAAAATAATGATAAGATAACTTTCCTGAGATTACACAGTTAATAAATTTCTCCAACTGGAGTGTAACTCAAGTTTCCCTTCATTTTCTCAGCATTTTTTTCAACACCTGTATTTTTAATACCTGATCTGATATGAGAGGGATTAACAGGCAAAGGGAGAGATTCTTTGAACTGGGGGAATTACAAGAGATCTTTGGTTCAAACAATCTTTTCTCTTTTCATAGTCAGAAATGTCAAGGAAGGGTCAACAAGAGGTTGCTATGAGGTGCAAACAATTTACCTATATTTTTTTTCTTTCTTCACTCTGGAATTACTTCCAAACCAGATTCCTTCCTTCATTGCCCTAGAAAAATGAAAAGCTATTAATCTTGCCATTTACTTTTTAAATTTTTATAAAATTTAATCATTATTTTTCATTAAAACAAATTCTACAGAGTGGTACCCCAAAACTTACTAAGATATTTCAGAAGGAAGTGAGTTCCTGGAATTAACCCCCCAAATCCCAGAATTTCTTCTCTGTAGTCTTAAAATGATTAATCTCCAAACTCCTTATTGTACTAAGATGTTTTTAGCAGTTCTACAAACGTTGATTATCTGACTTTTTGTAATTCTAGCAGAACTAAACTGAAATAACAGGAAAAAGTATCTTGCAGATTTTTTTTCTTTTTCTTCTTTCTTATAATTTAATCTTCCAAGGGCAGTTGAGGGGGGGGCGGAACCAAGATGGCGGAGTAGAAGCACGACCCTCCCGCGGCTCCGGCTTCCACCCTCCCCAATCCATGTAAAAAGGGGACTCTAAACAAACTTTGGAGCTGCAGAA
This sequence comes from Petaurus breviceps papuanus, assembly GCF_028583685.1. Lineage (NCBI taxonomy): Eukaryota > Metazoa > Chordata > Mammalia > Diprotodontia > Petauridae > Petaurus > Petaurus breviceps. Next base: position 1,013,847 of record NW_027187391.1, read on the forward strand.
CCCACAAAATGACACAGAGAAGCTAACCTCCCTCTGAGAACAGTCCAGCAGGCCAGCAGGAATCAGCCAGTGCAACGCTCTGGGAGCCGAGCCCAGCACTGAGCCGAGGCTTTAGCCCCAGGGCAGGCCTGACCAGCTGCCAGCCAGAGGGACTCCAGATCAGCAGCAGCTGAGGCCGTTTCCAGATTTATCAATACATAGATGCGAAGGACAAGTTGAGAGGCCAGTGCATTCTGGACTTTGGGACCCAGTAAGTGGGAGTGTGTGGCTTTTACCCCCGGGGCAAGAAACCGCTGAGATGCTGGCACAGACTGCCAGCGCCACGTGGCGGCTTCAGCTCCTGGCCTGCAGAGTGTAGGGGGACCAAGCACCAGTCTGAGGGGTAATCGCTCTTGCTTTAACCTGCTTGGATCTGGATTGCAGTCTAGGGTGGAGGTCCTGGGGTGTGTGTCCAGCTTGCCAGAGCGTGTTGAGACCTCAGAGAGGGCACCCATCTAATACCTCCGGCAGCTGAGAAAACCCCAGCGTTTGGGACGAAAACTCCCCTGTCTGGTGGCAGAGTCCTACTGTGGCAAAAAGCCCAAAAGTCAAATCATTGAATGGCAAAATGAGCAGGCAAAGGAAACAAAAGAGACAGAAGATTCCAACATTACACTCCTATTTGGGGGATAAGAAGGAGCAAGGCATGGAACAGGAGGAAATCAGTGAAGTCAGAACTCCTGCACCAAAAGCTTCAAAGGAAAATACAAGCTGGTTACAGGCCATAGAGGACCTTAAGAAGCAGATAAGAGAAGTGGAGGAAAAATTGGGAAGAGAAATGAGAACAATGCAAGAAAATTATGAAATGAGAGTCAACAGCCTGACTGAAGAAAATAATACCTTAAAAAACAGACTGACTCAAATGGCAAAGGAGGCTCAAAAAGGCAATGAGGAGAAGAATGCCTTAAAAAGTCGAATTTGCCAGATGGAAAAAGAATCTCAAAAGTTCAGTGAGGAGAATCATTGCTTCAGAATTAGATTGGAGCAAATGGAAGCTAATGACTTTATGAGAAATCAAGATGCTGTTAAACAGATCCAAACAAATGAAAGAATAGAAGGCAATGTGAAATATCTCATGGGAAAAACCACTGACCTGGAAAATAGATCCAGGAGAGA
>NW_027187391.1:1020001-1065283 GCF_028583685.1 Petaurus breviceps papuanus
TTTTTTTTTTTTAAGCAATCGGGGTTGGGTGACTTGCTCAAAGTTGCACGGCCAGTTATTTCTGGGTGTGGTGCTGAGTGTCTGAGCCCAGATTTGATCCGGGTCATCCCAACACTGGAGCCGGTGCTCTTGCTCTCTGAGCCACCTGGCCGCCCCTAAGCAATTGGAGTTAAGTAACTTGCTCAAGGTTACACAGCCAGGTGTTTCTGGGTGGGTGCCAAGTGTCTGAGCCTGGGATTCGATCTCCAGGTCGTCCTGACACTGGAGCCGGTGCTCTTACTCGCTGTGCTACCTGGCCGCCCCTCTCAGTGCAGTTTTAGCTAGCTTTTGGGATACATTGTATAAAACTACCTAGACAAAGTACTCTGGCATGTGGGCAGATGCTCTGGGGAGGATTCATAGAAGGGTTTGGACCAGAGTTTCACAGGCCTTGTCCTTTTATCCTGTCATGTAAAGCAGGGCCTCATCTTCCTCATCCTCATAGCTATCCACCTTCAATTGTTATGTCCTTCTTGAGAGGAAGCGGTCAACCCTACTTGCAGATAATGATTTAGGTTCAATTTCCAATTCACCCCCCTGACAATGTCAGCACTTTGCTGACATTTTTGGATAGGGTGGCGAACTTGCATTTTGTTTTTGAGGAACATTTAACAGCGATCATTTTCTCAAGTTCTAAATGTTAGCTCGATCATCATTATCTTATAATGGACTCAGCTAGGTGGTTTATTGAATGTGTATTCTAGACTAGAAGTCGAGAAGACCTGGGTCCCAAACCTCCTTTAGATATTTATTAGCTGTGTGACCTTGAGCAAGTCACTGAACCTCTCTCAGACTCAGATTCCTCAATTGTAAAATGGAATGATAATAATGCCTCCCTCACAGGATTGTTGTGAGGATCAAATGAGATATTGTATGTGAACCACTTTGCAAAAGTAAAAGTGCTCTGCAAATGCTAACTACTAAAAAAAAAATTTAATCTTCCCTGGAAAGTATAAAGTAGGAGTTAATCCTGCTTACTGTGACAATTGCTTCAAGTATGAAAGTTCATTAATCTTTCTCAGTATTTTAAACAATTTGGCAACAGCCCTTAGAAGTTGTTATGGATGACTGCATTTTAAATGTTTCAAAGAAACAGAATCTATAAGCGACAGAAACATGACAAAACATTTTTCATTTTACAAAGACAGAAACACAGACAAAATGACAAGAGAGATACAGACAAAAACCATTCTAACAAAGTATGCAAGGACAATTCTAATTTTAACCAGTTTGGCAGAGGCATACAGTTACTGAGGTGGGCAGTTTAAAAACAGCAGAGACATGACAGAGAAGTCAATTAACAGAGGTGTGCAGTTTCATAAAGGATATCTTTTCCAGAATGATCTGAGGTGAACTGGGTCACTGGAAGGGCCCTGGAGTTTTCCTCACAAAGAATAGTGAGCTCAACCAAGGAAGGAGCTTAGGCATTGGAGCAGGGAGAAGGACAAAGGACTCACCAGATGAGGGGAATTGGACTCCAAATAAATACATTTCTGGTACTGCCTAGTCTGTTCCCACTTGGATCAGAGTCCAATGGACTGGTTCCATGTCCAATCCCACTTCTGACACCAAATGTCAGCTGGACCAAACAGGGCTCTAACTGTGGTTGGCCAGAGTCAAGCAGAGCAGGATAGAGACAGGAGAGTCAGGAATCAAATAGAAGTTTAATCTCAAAGTGAGAGAAATGGCTTGCAAGCAAGGAGGCAGATTAGACACATGTGACAGGACCTCACCCTTAGTGAGGGGACCTGAGGCAGTGTGGGGAGATCTCAATATTTTTACCAATGGCTATGCAGTGCACTGTAGCCCTGAAAATGAGGGGTAAAAGCAATAATGAGATAAGTTTGATCCATAGCAGGGCTTCATGACCAGAAGTTGTCTTAGCTTGTCTGGTGCTTGTCCAAGATCAGCAAATACTTGGTGTTGTTCAAAGCAATAGAAGGGTTATGTAATTTTGCCAGAAGATGAGATCATGCAGAGGGTAAGCACAAAGGATTGTTGTTATGCCAAGTTCAGGGCACAGCTTGCTTGCTAGGTCTTAGCTCTGGAAAACAGGGTGTCTCCTATTATCCTGATGACTCCTTCTCAGTCTTCTTTGCTGGATCCTCATCCAGATCATGCCCTCCAACCATAGGTGTTCCAAAGGGGTCTGTTCTGGGTCTTTTTGTCTTCTCCCTCTATATTAAGTCTCCTACAGATTTAATTTTCATTTCTGTTATGATGATTCTCAAATCTAACTTTTATAATTTAACCTCTCTTCTAACCTCTAATTTTACATCTCCACCTGTCTTAGAGACATTTTGAACTAGAGTTCAGCGGTTATCTTAAACTCAACACATCTAAAACTGAACTCATTTTACCTCTAAATTTTTACCACTGCTAAACTTCCCTATTACTTTTGAGGGCATCACCATCCTTCCAGTCACCCAGGCTTGCAACTTAAGTGCCATCCTCAAATTCTCACTATCTCTCACCCTCCATATCCAATCTGCTTCCAAAGCCTGTTTATTTCACCTTTGCAACAACTCATGAATAGACCCCTTTTCCTTCATTGATACTGTGAGTGCCTTGGCTCTCATCCCCTTACTCTTGAACTATTGCAGTAGCTTGCTGGTAGATTTGCTGCCTCAAGTGTTTCCCCATTATAATATGTCCTCCATTTAGCTGTCAAAGTGATTTATGTGTAAATCAAATAAATTTAAAGCAAAGATCAAACCATGTCCACTTCTACTTAAAAACACCATTGGTTCCTTATGTCAAGATGTTAGGAAATACTCTGTTTTCCAGAGCTAAGATCCAGCAAGCAAGCTATGCCTTGAGCTTGGCATAACAACAATCCTTTGCACTCACCTTCTGGATGATCCCAACTACAGCAAAATCCCAGAATTTTTTCATATAATTATTGTATTGTTTTGACCAACACCAAGTATTCTCTGAGCTTGGACAAGCACCTGCTGTATCCATGTTGTGTTTATGAAGCCTTGCTATGTATAAAACTTATCTCATTTTTGCTGTTACCCCCTCACTGTCAGGGTTGCAGCTCACTGTGCAGCCACTGATGTAAGTGTTGAGATTTGTCTACATTAAAGCAAGGGCCCCTCCCACTAGGGGTAGGGCTCCAGCACATGTGTCCTTACTTGCAAGCCATTTCTTTAACTTTAAAATTAAACTTCTGCTTGATTCCTGACTCTCCTGTCTCTAGCCTGCTTTGTTCAGCTCTGAACACCCACAGGTTAGAGCCTGGTTCCAATCCAGTTGACATTTATTACCATCAAGATCAAATATATAATCCTCTGGCATTCAAAGCACTTCATAACCAACCCCTCCCTGCACCCCGACACTTTACACCTTACTCCCTAATATGTCCTCAGCTCCATGTATTTTATCTGACTATTCCTGATGCCTGGAAGACACTCTTCTCATCTCTGCCTCCTGGATTCCCTGGTGTCCTTAAAGTCCTATCTAAAATCCCATCTTCTACAGGAAACCTTCCCCAAACCCTCTTAATCCTAGGGCCTCCTCTCTTTTAATTATTGCCTATTTCTCTTGTGTATGCCTTGTTTGTACCTCCCATTTGACTTCCTTGAGGGCAAGGTCTATATTTTGCTTTTTTTTTTTTTTTTATATCCCCAGCTCTATGCATCATGACCGGCACATAGTCAGCACTTAATAAATGTCTTGACCAACTTGACTGCTTAAATTCAGGATTATGCATTTGATTCTAGAGGAAATCAAAATGCATTGGAATTTATTGAATAGAGGAGTGAAATGGTCAGATCTACGCTTCAGGAAAATAATGTTAGCAGCTGTGTAGAGGGCAGATTGGAATGTGGAAGCAACTGAGGCAAGAAAACAAATGAGAAACATTGAAATATTATATGTGAGAGGTGATGAGGACCTGAACAAGGGTGTGTCAGATGTGAGAAATGTTGTAGGAGTAGAAATAAAAAAATTTAGCAAATGACTGGATATCTGGGATAAAGAGAGTGTGGAACTGAGGATAAAACTGAGGTTATAAAGAGATTGGAAAAATTATGGCACTTTCAAAAGAAACAGCCAAGTTTGTAAAAAGGTTGCATTTGAGGGGAAAGATGAGTTCTGCTTTGGATATGTTGACTTGAGATGTTTTGGGGCTATTCAGTTTGAAATATCTGATCGGCAGTTGGTGAGATGAGAATAAAGCTCAGAGGAGAGACTGGAACTGGATCATGTGTGTGTTGGTAAATATTTAACAATCATCTCTCTGAGGGTTGGGGATGGAAGGAAATGTACTCATGATACTCTTTTAAGTTTGATTTGAATTATTAACATTTTCCAATCACTTTCTTAAGTCTAGATAATCAAGAAACCACTAAATCAAATCCTGATTTGTAGTGTTTGCCCATTTCCAAGGCATAAATGTTTACAATGAAAATTTAATAATTGGCTCTTGTGAACTGGTTCAAGCTCACTCCAGCAAATCCCTGTGTTGAATATATAAATCAGTGAGTCATCTGCACATGGACTTGTTGAGGTCACCAATTAAGAAAATGTAGAGAGAAAAGAAAGCTCAAGGCAGAGCCTTGTGGGTATACCCATTATTAGGGAGTATAATGTGATGATCTTATAAAGGAGACTGAGAAAGAGTAGCTAAACCAGTAGTAAGAAAACTGAGAGAATGGTTTAATGAAAATACAGGGCTTAAAAAAAGTGTAGAGTGGTCAATAGCATAAAATGCTTCAGAGATGAAGAGGAATGATGACTGAAAAAAGACCATCAAATCTGGTAATTAATGACTTAGATACCCTGAACAGTTGTTAGTTGTTCCTATTAAAGACAAGTACCTTTCACTCAAATGTAGTTCTTTTTTTGTTTTGGCAAAGATGTTGGGAGTCTGTTATTTATTGAAAAGCAGAATTTTTTTTTTAGTTGTGGAAGTTTTGCAAATTCAATTTATTTCAACAAATACATATAAAATACCTATTATGTGCAAGGTGCCTGTCCTAAGTACTAGGGTTACAAAAGCACATGGAGTAGAATAATCAGGGGAGGCCCTGATCAGTTTGATGAGTCTTTCAATCAATATGGATTCTGATGACTGTGAGTAGGAGTTTTTGCTTGACTCTTGTTGAAAGAACCACTCTTCCCTGAGCTATCCATGATAGCTTGCTATGAAAGGTTTGGGCCTTTTTTGAGTACTTTCTCTCCTTTGTTCTTCCTCATTGGATTTCAACATCCTGGAGAGGAGAAGATTTCTCTTTACTACTCCCTTCCTTTACCCCAAGTAGGAAAGGAAGATGTACAGGAAAAATCATGGGGAACAATATGTTTTTGACCACATGACCTGAGTTTTTCATACCTCAAGTTTCTGGCTTCCTTTTGCCTCTCCATTCCTCCCCCACACACACACACCCCCAGTACAGTTCAGGGACAAGGGTTCTTGAGAACTGACATTCCATATCCAAGATACAACAATTTCAAGGGCACTGATAATATTCCTGCAGAGGCACATGGCAATGGTAGACATGTGCTTACATATGTTCTAGAAAAGCAAGAGATCCTCTGTGGTGTGTGTGTGTGTGTGTGTGTGTGTGTGTGTGTGTGTGTGTGTGTGTAGACTTTAAAATATATTTTTTTCAATTACAAAGCATTTATTTCTCTCCCCTCCCCTATCTTCTCCTTCCCTGGCTCCACCATGAAAGAAAAAGAATAAAACAAACCCCTTGTAACAAATATGCTGTCAAACAAAAGGAATTTTTGATTTGGCCACATCCAAGCACCTCATTTTGTATATTTAGTCCATGACCTCTCTATCAGGATGTAGGTGGCATTCTTCTGGAATCCTCTGGAATCATGGTTGGCAATACATTGGTCAGAATTCTTAAGTCTTCCAAAGTTATTCATTTTTACAATGTGGTTATAATATAAATTATTTTCCTAGTTTTACTCACTTCACTCAATATTAGTTCATATAAGTCTTCTCAGGATTCTTTGAACGTATCTACTTCATTATTTTCTTACATCACAACAATATTCCATTGCATTCATATACCATACAAATTCATACAATTTGTATACCATATGAATGACCTGTCCCCTTCTACCTCTCCTCCTCATATACTTTCTATATGTCAGCATTCATATGTAGAACTCAAGGGGGGAAAGCTACTCCTTGAAGAAAAAATGTTTGTTTTATCCTGTGAGGGAATCTCTAAGATCATTCTCCATACAAATACCATACGATTCAGCCAATTCCTAAGTGATGGGAACTCTCTTAATTTTCGTTCTTTGCAAACACACACACACACACGAGTTGCTACAAATATTTTTGTACATATGGGTCCTTTTCTTCTTTCCTTGCTCTCATTGGGGTATATGTAGTTCAAGTAGTGGTATTGGTATCACTGGGTCAAAGACTATATTAGGTTTAGTAATTTTAGAGGGTAAATTTCCAACTTGCTTCCTAGAATGATTAGAGCAATTCACTGTTTATTAATGTGTCGATTTCCCCACAATCCATTTGAAATGTGTCATTTTCCTTTTTTTTTTTTGGTCACCTTCACCACTCTGACAGGTTTGAGGTAGAACCTCAGAGTTACTTTAATTTGCATTTCCCTAATTATTAGTGCTTTGGAGTATTTTTTAATATGACTATAGACAACTCAGATTTCTTCCCTTGAGAAAAACATCCCTATCCTTTGACCAATTATCAGTAAAAATGGCTAAGTTTGGACTTTACTAACCTTGGGATAACATCCCCTTCATTCTATTCACATAACTCTCTCCCTAGTACAGGCCCTTATCACCTCTGCAGTTTTGCAATTGCTTTCTAATTGGTCTCTCTGTCTCAAGTCTCTCCCCAATCTAATCATTCCTATAATCATCTGTCAAAGTAGTTTTCCTGAAGTGGAGGTCTGATCATGTCTTCCTCCTACTCAATAAACTCTAGTTAACCCCTATTGTCTCCAGGATCAAAGATAAAGTACTCTGGTATGAAACCCTTCACAAACTCACCCTTTTCTACCTTTCTAGTCTTCTTACATCTTAACCTTCCTCCACATATTCTCAGATGCTGCCATACTGGACTGCTTTCTGTTTTTCACTCAAGACATTCCATCTCTTGTCTGTGCTTTTATACTAGCTATTACCCATGTCAGGAAATTTTTACCACCTCATCTCTGCCTTGTAAGCTTTTCTGGCTTTAAGACTTAGCTCAAATATTCCCTCCTCCAGGAGGTCTTTCTAGTTCTCCCTTACCACCACTACCACTCTGAAATTATCTTCCACTACAAATATCTTTTATATACACAAATATTTTCACGTTGTCTCTCCCATTAGAATGTGACAGAGATGTCTATGTTTTCCCCTTTCTTTGTAGTCTCAGGACTCACTCTATTGCCTTGCACATAGTAATCTCTTCATTAATATTTGTTAACTGAGTACACAAATATGGAGATGGGAGGAGAGAGTGCTCATGTAGTTTAAGAAACAGCAGACCCGGGGCAGCTAGGTGGCACAGTGAGTAAGAGCGCTGGCCCTGGAATCGGGAGGACCCAGGATTGGTTCCAGCCTCAGATACTTAACACTCACACAAAAAAAAGAACCGACCATGTAATCTTGGGCAAGTTACTTAACTTCAATTGCTTTAAAAAAAAAAAAAAAAGCAGCAGACCCATTTAATTGGAATGTGGACTATGTGAAGGAAAATAATTGTAATTAAATCTGGAAAGGTGAGAATCTAGTTGATGATAGCCTTAAATGCCAAGCTAAGGAATTCAGATTTTTATCTTAGAGGATATAGAGAGTCATGGATATATTTGAGTTAGAGAATGGCCAGACTTGAATCTTAGAATATTAATAAGTAGAAAATAAAATTATTTTCTTAGCCCATGAAAATGAGTCCTAGGATTTAGAGCTGGAAGGGGGACTAGATGTCTTTTCTTGCTCTGACATCTGTCATCTAGGACAATATTTTTGTTGTAAAGAAAAGGAAACAAATTTAGAGAAACAAAATGATCAGGAACACACAGGTAGGAAATACAAGGACCGAGATTCACCCTTAGGTTCTTTTACTTTAGATCCAGTGATCTTATATTGGAAATAAAATACCACACTGACCACCTCTAAAATGGTTCCTTACTAACCCTCTATTTAGTAGATGCCCACTAGTGAAAGGAAAAAAGAAATTTGTTGCTACTACAGTGAGCCAACAGCAGTTATTCTTAAGTTACCTGGTCATTCTAATTCTGTGGGCACCAAGCTAAAATCATTGAATGAATTGCAATTTCGGACAATACTCAAGAAACAATTCAGTGACTAGAGACAAACTATCAGAATGTTACCTAAAGAGCTTAAAATATTCAGCAAGAGAAACTGCAATGTGATCTAATGATCACTAATGAAGCAAAATAGTACTTGAGGCCTAGCTCCCATTTACTCTTTTGTAATGCTCATGGATGCTTTTCAGAATTGGGTCAGAGTGAAATGTGGAATGGAAGAGATCAGAGGTGAGTAGATAATCATGGGGCCAGGATTTTCAGTGGAATGAGGTGAAATGATAAGTAAGTGTGAGTTGGGTTGGACCTAGCAGAAGGCATGAGACCCTCTCAGTGTAGTTTCCATCCCTCTGATTTTATGAAGAGAGAAGCATGGTAGATTTCTGGAAGCAAAGGTATGATTGATGTGTTGAAACAACTTTATATGAAGTGACAGATGGAAGAATAGATTTTATGGATGTTATAAAAGGAGGAAGGGTAGATTTAATGTCAACCTAAATGCTTCACATTGTGCTTTAGGGTAAATTTGGGGGGATGAGTGTGTGTGTATGTGCATGTGTGCATGCATGTGCATGTGTTATCACATAGAAATACAAGTGAAGTACTTGGTTTTAGCCTATTACAACAGGATAGCAAAAAATATCTCTAAAAAGTCTCATGAAAATATAGCTATACTTATGTTATAGGTTAGCTTTGAAAGTTTAGAAAAGTAGATGTAGTGAATAGAAGGTTGTCCTTGAAATCAGGAAGGCCAGGGTTCAGGTTCTGTCTTTGACACATAAGAATTGTGAAATTATAGAAAAATCACTTAACCTCTTAGTGTCCCAGTGTGGCGATACCAGCAAAACATCAACTGTCACAATGCTTTGTATGATTATGTTTGGTTTCTGGAGTTCTATTCCTGTCAATAATGTATATAAGATGTGTTTGTTATTTAGAATTTTTGCAGCTGTGAGTACCAACCTTCTGTGAAAATAACAGTTGTTATTGTTTGCTAGCAAATATATAAATGGTAAACTTTAGTCTTTTTCTCCTTCCTCCTTGAAATCCCTATGAAAGTAGTATACATGGTCTTCCTACTTTTCTTCCTTCTGCGTCTCCCCCTACATACATTCTATATATCAGCATTCTCATGTCGAACCCAAGGGGGAAAGGAACTCCTTGAAGAAAAAGTGTTGTTGTTTTATCTTGTGAAGTAATATCCATGGCTATCCATCCTTCTTGGCTTTGGTCAAGCTAGTTGGAGTCAAGGAATATTCTGAATACTTTGTTTTCTACTTGTCTATGCACTTTCATTATTTTGCCTTAGATGTCAAAACTGTTGGAAAGGTCTCTAGCTGTTTCCACAGTGGAGATAATGCTCATCAGGGTTTAAGGGAAGAGCCCTAGTTCTTGTAGATGTATCCTCTTACAGCAGATAGATATCATTCTAATTGGAGAAAGAAAGAATGAATTCTTTGACCCTGTTCTCACTAGGTAGACCAATCACAGAACCAGTTCTTGGGAATCCTTAGGGACTAAAAAAATGGAAACACCTTTAATGCATATGAAAGAAGTTTGTGGGGATAAAAATAGGAAATTTGTGGGTCTTCTTGGGCAGGATTTTGGAAAGCTATTTTGCTTCCTCCACCCTCACATTGATAATCTGGGACAATAGGCCATTGGCTGTCATGTAGGAGGAGCTTAATAAATGATAAGTGATTGATCCATTCATCAAACAGGCCTCTGTGCTGCCTGTTGATCTCACAACAGTCCCTGAGGTCCCTGGAAGTTACCATGCACCCCTTTCCCAATAGCTATTTGGGAAGCCACAGATATTTTTCTTTCTCAATCTCATTCACTACCCTGAATGATCAGAGACTTCAGGTTCTTGTGGCCTTGGATAGCTGGGAGAGATCAACTCAAAACATACTTGTGGAACACACATAAATCTTTTCTCCACCCACCCTGAGATCTCTACAGGCAACAAAAGAATACACTCCAGCAAACTTCCAACCTTCCTAAGTTTTCTATGTGTGGCCTGTTTTGTTTGTTCCCACCCCCACCCCCACCCCAGACATGGTGGTTAGTTTATCCCAAATCACCAATGTGGATGGCAGATTCTACCAAATGTAGAGGAAAATGTGAAAAGGAGAACATGATATATCTCCTTCAGTTATTAATGCAACCCAAAAATAGCCCTGCTTCTTTTTAGAAAAGGAATTGGGTATTAATAGAACAAAGACATTTTCTAAAGACTGTGTTCTATGAAATCACAAGTCTAGACCCACCTTTCCCCAATACACCCTAGTCCCCAAGCACTAAAAAGAAGATATCTTGCAGTGATTACAGTATTTCTTAGTTGGGATCAGAGGTATCAAAATGGTTAATAATAAAAGTGATTTAGGGATGGCTAGGTGGTGCAGTGAATAGAGCACTGGCCCTGGAGTCAGGAGGACTTGAGTTCAAATCTGGCCTCAGACCCTTGAGACACTTACTAGCCGTGTGACTTTGGGCAAGTCACTTAACCCCAATTGCCCTCCAAAAAGCAATAACAACAACAACAACAATAACAATAGTGATTTTATGGGTTGCATAAGAACTTTACAAATGTTGTCTCTTTGTCTCTGAAGTAGTTGCATAATAATAACTGCTATTTACATCTTTCTTTGTTTGTAAAGTACTTTACATGGGTTAATTTGTTTTATCCTCACAATAACCCTGGCCAGTAGGGGCTAGCATTATCTATGTTTTACAGATGAGGAAACCAAGGCTCCAAAGGGTCAAGTGGCTTGCCCAAGCTCACACAGTAAGTAGCTGAAGCAGGATTTGAAGACATCTTCCTGACTCCAAGTTCAGCACTTGGGGAGAGCTTTGCAATCCTTAAAGTATTACATAAGTGCTAGCTATTTATATAATATCATTATTGATATCATTATTAATATCGTCATCATCATCATCTAAGAAACCATTCTGATTTCTTACAGAAATATCATGAGGATAAAGGAAATTGCTATGGAAAGGAACAGTTGTAGTAGCATAGGGAGATAAGCATGATATAGTGGAAGAAGCTAGGAAGCAGGAGACTGAAGATAGAATCCCTGCTACTATTAACTAGCATTGTAAAATCCAACCCATTCATGACTCTACGGATCACATCTTCTGGTTCTTAAAATAAAGATAATAATGATGCTTTACCTGCCTTATAGCAAAAGCGAGTAGGCCAGATGATTTCTTGAGATGCTTTACCAGCTTTTGGATCAAAAATTCCCCGTGTGTGGTTGAAAACTGATGACAATTCACCAGGTGGGGCGAGTTTTTAATTGAAAGGGGGTGCTCAGGACAAAATTAAAACTCCAACCTTGAAATTATTTCTCCTTGGGAAATGTTAGCTAATAACAATAAGCTTTAATAAATGAGAACTAAAAACAGTCTGAGCTTCTGTTGATGTCTTTGCGAATTAAACAGAAGCCTCTGGGTCTGGACTGTAGTAAGACAGACTACTATAACCTTTGGCTTTCTTCCCATGATTCGACAGGGGTCAGAAACACATAGAGAAAAAAGCCAGTACTCCCTCCATACCTTAATATGGATTCAATCTCAAGGGGAGAGATGCTTTTACAAAACCTGCTTCATGTCCTCTTTGCCCAAGCCAGTAATTAGAGATCTGTCTCTATTTTAGTCATTTTACGAAAACAGCAAGAGAAACATGTTTAATTATTTGTTAAATGCCATGTGACTAAGTCCACAACTCTGTAAAGGAGCAGTTATACAACTCCCCATACCGCCCCACAACAGTTGCCTAACTAGGTGCTTATTTTCCTGCCCTTCTAGTTGCTTTTCAAAACCTGCCCCCATCTCACCTTGTTCCCATCTCTGGTTTTCACACAGGAATCCCATGTGTGAATAAAGGGCTCGTCTGAACTTCTTTGCATTATAAACATTTAAGACTTTCATAATCTGGTTTTGCTGCTTTAGGAATGGATATAACATGCCTATCCACATTTGAGTCTTTTAATTTAATAGTATGATACTCACTGATCATTTGCTCCTTTTGGCAGGAGGGCTAAAGCAGTTGGAAAAATCTATACTAGTCATTGGGCATAGAGGATCAAAGAACCAAACACTGGTCCTAAAGGAAAGCTGGCACTAGGCTTAATGAAAATCAGAGAGATTACAAGAATTTAAGTATAGTATGTCTTTCCTTCTTATTAATAGTTTGCATTCATATAATACTTTAAAGTTTGCAAAGCACTTTATATATGCTGTTTCATTTGATTCTCACAACACTGTGAAGTAGGTGTTATAATTATCCCCATTTTGCAGGTGAGGAATCCGAGATACATAGAGATAAAATGACCAGCCAAGGGTCACACAGTTTATAGGTATCTGAAGGAGGATTTGAGCTAAGGTCTCTTACTGGTTGCACTACCTAGTTGCCTTTCAGTTATTCGCTCTTGCTTGAGTACTAACAAAGATCTATGCATAGCCATCACTTAACATTTTGCCTGGCATATAGTAGGAATTTGATATTTGTTGATTGATTGTTAGATAGAAAAAAAATTCAAAACTCTTGCCCCACCTGGTGAATTGTCATCAATTTTCCAACCATGCATGGGGAATTTTTGACCCAAAAACTTGTAAAACATCTCAAGAAATCATATGGCCTACTACCCCCTTGTTATAGGGCAGGTAAAGTATCATTATTGTACTTATATTAAGAACCAGATGATGTGATCCATAGAGTCATGAATGGGTTGGATTTTACAATGCTAGCTAATAGTAGCAGGGATTCTATCTTCAGTCTCCTGCTTCCTAGCTTCTTCCACTATACCATGCTTAACTCCCCGTGCTACTAAAACTGGTCCTTTCCATAGGAATTTCCTTTATCCTCTTATGGTCTTTCTGTAAGAAATCATAATGGTTTCTTGGATGATGATGATAATGTTGATAATGATATTATATAAATAACTAGCACTTATGTAGTACTTTAAGGCTTGCAAAACTCTCCCCAAGTGAGAGTTTGTATGACACTGTGGCTAGTCAACTGCCCTCTGAGGTAGGAAGAACTGGATCTGAAATCTGACTCAGATGCATTTTAGGTATATAATTTGGGCAAGTCATTCAGTGACTTTCTCAGTGCCCCCAGATACCCTACTAGAACTACAAATGACAGTATGGTTGCTTGAGTATGGTATAATGGAAAGAAGACTGGCTCTAGAATCAGAGGCTCAGAATCTGGATTCTAATCTTACCTCAGAATATGCCTTTTTGAACTTGTGAAAGCCATTTAATCACTAGGGGGTCTCAGTTTCTTCATCTGCAAAATAAAGAGAGGGGAGTAGGACTAAATGGTCTCTGAGGTCCCTTCTGTGTCTAGATTAGGGATTTCTTAACCTGGGGTTCATAAATCCATTGGGAGTCTATGGATAGATTCTAGGGAGATTTCAGAAGTAGTTTTTTTTTTTAATTTTGATGATTTTGTTCTTGTTCAGTCATATATCAGTTGTGTCTGAATCTTTGTGACCCCATTTGGGGTTTTCTTGGGAAAGATACTGGAGTAGCTTGCCATTTCCTTCTCCAGATCACTTTACAGATGAGGAAAATGAGACAAACAGGGTTAAGTAATTTGTCCAGCCTCACACAGTTGGTAAGTGTGTGAGGCCACTTTTAAATTCAGGAACATGAATCTTCTCTGAGCCCCCTAGCAGCCCTTTTTCATAATTGTATTTCAATATAACTAGTTCTCTTTGTGATCCAATGAATTTTTTTTTTATGTATTTAGAAACATGATACAGAGAAGAGGTCTATAGGCATCGCCAGACTTCCATAGGAGTCTATGGCACAAAACTGTTAAGAATCCTTTGTTTATATCTAATATCTGCAACTTGGGGAGGGAATTTCTATGATGAGAGTTCTGTATGTTTGTGCAATTACAATAGTGGGGGGGGGGGCAAGTTGGTGGCATAGGAGCAGGAAAACTCCAAGAACTCCCCTCATAACCACCTCAAATACCTATAAAATGTGACTCTTAAATGTTAGGGCTACAGAAACCACAGAGTTACAGAGAGAAACAAATCTCCTGCTGAAGGCAACCTGGCAGGTGGACAGAAAGGGTCCATCACAGCATACTGCGAGCTGAGCCCAGAACTGCTTGAGCCTGCGATTTTAGCTCCAGGACAGCCCCTCCAGCAGTGGCTGGAGCTGACTTCTGTAGAGTGGATCACCAGCAGCTATGGTGGTTTCCAGAATTATCAACCCCATAAATGCAAAAGGCAAAGTAAAAGGTCAGTGTGGAGGTGTGTCAGAACTGGTAAGAACAGAGGCACGGTCCAAACCCTGCTCCCAGAGTGAGAAGTAGTGGAGGTGTGGTGGCCATGCAGATGCCTATATAGGTTTGCTTCAGAGCTCCTGGCCTGCAGATTGTAGGGGGACCAAGTGACCATTCAGAGGGTAATCGTTCTTGCTTTAACCTGCCTGGATCTGGATCGCGGTCTTGGGTGGTAATCCTGGGGTGTGTGACCAGTGAGCCAGAGCTTGTGGTGTCTGTAGAGAGGGCACCCAACTAATAGCTCTGGCAGCTGCAAAAATTCCAGCAATTTGGGAAAATGCTCTCCTCTGTGGAAACAGAGTTCTACTGTGGCAAAGAGCTCAAAAGTCAAGTAATTGAGTGGCAACATGAGCAAACAAAGGAAGCAAAGCAAGCACAGCAATCAAACCTTAGATTCCTTTTTTGGGGACAAAAAAGATCAAATCATGGAATGGGAGGAAGACAACAAAGTCAGAACTCCTGCACCAAAAGCTTCCAAGAAAAATATGAACTGGTTATAGGCCATGGAGGAGCTCAAGAAGGATTCTGAAAATCACGAAAGAGAAGTGGAGGAAAAATTGGGAAGAGAAATGAAAATGATGCAAGAAAACCATGAAAAGAGAGTCAACAACCTGACTGAATAAAATAACACCTTAACAAGAATGGCTTAAAAAAGCCAAATTTGCCAGATGGAAAAAGAATTAATTTCAAAAGCTCACTGAAGAGAATAATTCCTTCAGAATTAGATTGGAGCAAATGGAAGCTAGTGACTTTATGAGAAATCAAGATACTATTAAATATATCTAAACAAATGAAAGAAGGCAATGTGAAATATCTCATTGGAAAAATCACTGACCTGGAAAATAGATCCAGGAGAGATAATTTTAAAATTATTGGGCTATTTGAAAGCCATGATAAAAAACAAAGAACTTAGAAATCATCCTTCAAGAAATTCTCAATGAAAATTACCCTGACATTTTAGAACCAGAGGGCAAAATAGAAATTGAAAGGATTCACTGATCATCTCTTGAAAAAGATCTCCAAAAGAAAACTACTAGGAATATTATAACCAGGTTCTGAAGTTCCTAGATCAAGGAGAAACTATTACAAGCAGCCAAGAAGAAACAATTTTAATATTGTGGAAACACAATCAGAATAACACAAGATATAGCAGCTTCTACATTAAGGGATTGAAGGGCTTGGAATATGATATTCCAGAGGTCAAAGGAGCTGGAATTAAAACCAAGAATCACCTACCCAGCAAAACTGAGTATCATGTTGCAGGGGAAAATATGGTCATTCAATGGAATAGAGGACTTTCAAGAATTCTTGATGAAAAATCCAGAGTTGAATAGAAAATTTGACATTCAAATACAAGAAGCAAGAGAAGCATGAGAAGGTAAACAGGGAAAAGAAATCATAAAGAACTTATCAAAATTGAACTATTTACATTCCTACATGGAAAAATGATAATTGTAACTTATGAAACTTTTCTCAGTATGAGGATAGTTGAAGGGAATATAAATGTATACATACATATATGTGTATATGTACATATATATCTATATAGGAGGATATATATGTGTATGAATACATATGTGAGTGTGTGTATATATGTTTACAGGTATACATAGACAAAGGGCACAGGATCAATTGAATAGGAAGGGATAATATTTAAAAGGTGAAATTGAGAGGTGAGAAAGGAATATAATGAGAGGAGATGGGAAGAGACAGAATGGGGTAAATTATCTCATATAAAAGAGGCAAGGGAAAAACTGTTACAATGGAGGGGAAGAACAGGAAGGCAAAAGGTAATGGGTCAACCTTACTCTCATTGAATTTGGCTTAAGGAGGGAATAACATACACGCTAAATTGGGTATCTTACCCTACAGGAAAGTTGGGGGGGAAGGGGATAAGAGGGGAGATGATAGAAGGGAGGGCATATTGGCAGGGAGGGTAGTTAGAAGCACATACTTTTGAAAAGGGACAGGGTCAAAGTAGAAAATATAACAAGTGGTGGGTGAGATAGGATGGAGGGAAATATAGTCAGTCTTTCACAATATGTCCACTATGGAAATGTTCTATGTAACTACACATGTACAACCTTTATTGAATTGCTTATCTTCCCAGTAAGGGTGGGTGTTGAGGGAAGAAGGGAAAGAATCTGGAATTCAAAGTTTTAAAATCAAATGTTTAAAATAATTATTATTATGATTTTTTACATGCAACTGGGAAATAAGATATACAGGCATTGGGGTATGGAGTTACATCTTGCCCTACTGGAAAGTCAGAGGGGATATGGGAGAGGATATGGGAGAGAGCAGATTTGGGGAGGGGATATTCAAGTTGGATCACTGTTTGAGATGGTAGGTAGGGGAAAGATGGGGAGAAAATTTGTAACTCAAAATCTTGTGGAAATGAATGTTGTAAACTAAAAATAAACATAAAATTAAAAAATAAAAAAGAAATCACAACAACAGCAGCAGCAACAACAACAAATGTCTCCCCACTCCCCAAAGTACAAATTTGCACCAGAGACTATGTATATAGCTTTCTTTATTTAGTGTTTTGAGGAATAGCAAATAGAGAACATAGAAGCCAGGAGAAGTAGAGAAATTACTTGCCAGTTATGTTGGGGATGGGTGGGTAGAGGTCAGTACAGACTTTAAAATCCAGACAGTATTTCTGTGGGTCAGTAATTACTATGGTTGATTGGTTACTGTTTTGTGAAAATGATTTGCAAAGCTAGACTTGAAGCTTGGGGTGGAGAGAGAGGCTCCCAGCAAGCAGATCCATTCAGAGTTCTTACCAGACACAGACCTTCTGGAGCTAGCTGGCCCTTCAACTGTTCTGAGAGTGGCTGGAATATTAACAATCTTGCTTCCAAAGCATCAATGCCTCCCCTCACTCTTGGTGGCATATCTGGAAAAGAAGCCGACAGGCCACCAATAACTGAAATTCCAAGAGAAATATGGGGAAGGGGGTTGGGGACAATGGATACCATCCATAAATAAAAGAATGCTATTTCATTTTTCCAGGTTCTCCAAGGGTATTGAAAACAAGAAAAAAATACAAAGGCTATTTGCAAATGAGCTGGCAAAATTCCTTTTTAAGTCAATTAAATCTACCTCAGATTGAAAAAAAGATTATGAGCTGTGTTTTTCTCATTTTAAAGCAGGGGTTTGAGGCTCATTTGTGAGAAATCAATGTAACCACATTTATCCTTGGCCTAGTATTGAAAAAAAATATAGTTACAGTAAAAATGATTTGATTCTTTTGAAACTGTGGGTAACATGAGTGATTCTGACAGAATGGAAATTTCAGGCTAAGTGTATGAAATTGCTATTCAATAATGATGTGGATTTTTTTTGGAAGGTACATTTAATTTAAAGACATGTGGGTAATTTATGTGCAAAAAATGTAATTGTGTTCCAGTAAGTGATGTGACCCTGAAATTTTTGTGGGGGTGGGTTTAATCAAATCTTTGTAACCCAGAACATTTTCAAGCCTGATTAAATTGATATTATGAAGGCAGCTGTGTGAGGACGCTGCTGGTGACATTCAGCCTTGTAGGACTCATATCAGGGAACAGCACTTCTCTACTGTGGCCCTCCTTTCAAGGAATGGCTTCAATTGTTCATTTGCAGTTTGGGCCGCTCTTAATCTGTTTTCCATTGATGGCAGCGACTGAGCAAAAAGTTTTCAGCTGGAAAAAGTCAAGTTAAGTCAAACCAGTTTTGTTCACAACAAGCATACAAATTGGCTATTTTTTTCAGATGCAGAACTTAAACATATGCTTTGAATTCAAAAGTGGGATTACATACTAAAAGGCTCCATTATCCTTAAATTACCTTTTTTTTCCCTGAGAGGGGTTGTTCTACCAGCATCCTCCCCCTCCCACAGAGAGCAGCTTTCTTCAACTTGTGAAGAGGCAGATTGCCCCTAAGCATACAGCATATATACTTACCAGCCCTCCCACATCCACAATACTCATTTCTCTAGGGAGAAAAGTCCAGAAGGAGAGGTAGGCTCACTTTTAGTGACAATTAAACATACTTAGCAAAAGACAAAAGAATCACTAAGAAAATCCAAAGTGTTTAAGTAATAATGCTTACATACTTTAGTAATTGATACCCTTCTTTTAGAGACAAATATGTTAGGACACTACAGAGCATAGTTCAAGGAAGTCAGTGTCAAAGCTGTTAGTTATTACTTTCTGGGTCTGTTTGATAATGAGGTCAGAAACAGTTTAATACAATGGCAAGAGTATTGGTATGAAAGGGCCTGGGTTCAAATCTACTTACCACATAGGTAATTCAGGGTAAATCACTATGGAGATGACCTTTTAGTACTGATTCTATAAACACCAATGTGGTAGGCATGAACCATTTGTCCTAGGCACTTGCAGTTCCCAGGGATGAGGTAATCATGTCCCTCTAGACTTAAGTTCTACATTTGTTTCAGTTTTTGTTTCCCAGGAATTAGAATTTCTGTTTCTGCAACCTTCTCCCAGAGATAAGAATAGTCACAAATTCCCACAAGTTGCTGCCTCTCCCTGGAGTACCTTGCATAACCCTGTCCCAGGACATAAGTCCCAAGAGCATTATTAGGATTTTTCCATTCAGTCCCTTTCTGCGGGTATAAAAACATTTCTCTTAGAGTAGGCTGTGGGCCAGCTCAGATGATGGACCAATGTCCTTCTTGGTACCTTTATTCTTTGATTAGTCAGGTTTATTATAGTGTAGGAAGTTGGGGTTCAAAGTCAGTTGTGCTAAATGGGGTTGGCCACTTGAGAATAAGTGGGAAAAAAACCCCAGGGTTTCTAAATTCTACCTAAACCTGTGTATCCTTTGATAAATATTATAAATTGGTTGATGTGCCATGTAAATCACTTTCAGTACTTTATCATTCAAAACTCAATACTGATAGCCTATCCGTAACAGAGTTGCTTATATTACTGAGATATGGGTTTCCTCATCCATAATATGAACATTTTGGAGTCGACACTTAAGGTCCATTACAACTCCAAATCTATGACTACTACAATATAATAAAAATGCACATATATGTACATTTATTTCCTCTTCATCTTACCTATTACAATAGTAGGGAGTTGGGACATTGGGCAGAGGAGAGAGGGAAGCTTCCTAATCCTGGCTCTGCTCTTGGATTAGCTGTGTGACCTCAAGCAAGTTAACTTCTCTGGATCTCAACTGCTTCAATTGTAAAATGAAGGAGCCAGAACAGGTGATTTCTATGGGTTTTGCCATCTCTAGTAATCCTATGAGTCCTTCAGGTGAACAAATGTCTAGAAAACTTTAAATCTGTAAATGATTATATACTTGGCAGTTTTCAAACTTGTTTTCAAATTCATCTCTGACATCATTAAGCCTCAGTAATGTTTTCCATTTTCCAATAACACTTTAAAAAATTCACTTTCTCAGACATTAGAAGCAGTTCTGCCCTTTCTGTTTTCTGCTTTTTTAAGCTTGTATTGCAGTTAGTTTAAGCATATGACACATCACCAATGCCAATTAGCAATCGTATACAATCATATAGAAGTTTCATTTCTATTTACAGTTGTAATGTCATACAAGTGTATTAGGCACTCAAATTCCTGTTGGATTGAATTAATTAAGCATCCAAGTTGAGTATATATTGTATTGCTTGGCATCTTGTAAGAACTAAATAAATACTTCTTGGTTGGTTGATTAATCGAAATGTTGTTTTTCTATCCTTTCAGTTATGTCTGACTCTTTGTGACCCCATTTGGGATTTTCTTGGCAAAGAGATTTGCCATTCCCTTCTCCACTCTATTTTACAGATGAGGAAGCTGAGGCAAACACGGTTAAGTGATTTTCCTAGGATCACCCATCTAATAAGTGTCTGAGGTCAGATTTGAACTCAGGATGATAAGATGTCCTCACTCCAGGCCCAGCCCTCTATTCACTCTGTACCACTTAGCTATTCTCTGAGCCAGCTTAAAAAAATCACTCTTCACAACTTCTGAGGTGTCAGAAAATCAAGTGCCCTTCACTTGCTGCAGTCTAATTTTAAAACCAATGGCCAACATAGTTAATGAGGGAGATATTGAAGCTAATAAAACATTATGTGGAGGGCGTTACACAGACATGGCCATGGGTGGATAGGAATAGCAATGGAAGATACAAACTAAAAAACTTAACCAAGTTCCTAAGTGAATTCCCAAAGAACTCTGTATATTTGCATTATGTAAGTGTCATGAAGGTGGGGACTTTGTCTTATTCTTTTACAGATGGTCTATAACTCCTACCACAGGATCTTGTACTAGCTTCATGTTTTTTGAATGAAAAAATGAATGCATCTACTCTTATCACATCACTCTTTCTCAAGATATATAGGAAATTTTAGAGTGGACTGATGAAATAAAAAACTCCAACAGACAAGACTTTTCACCTTCCTTCGCTTTACCAGTCAATCGATCAATAAGCATTTATTAAGTTCCCATTAATTGCCAGGGACTATGCTAAGCACTGGACATACAAAAAGAAGCAAAAAACAGCCACTGCCCTCCGGGAGTTTACAATCTAATGAAGAGCTTACAATTATACCATCTTCTATCTCCTATCTGCTTGAATAACAGAATATCAAAGTTTTAAAATATTTTTTTTCAAAATCCTATGAGTTTAAGACAGACAAGAAAAGGAATTCCCATTACAAATGCTCAACAAAAAATCTATAGCCTTTGCTTGAAGACATTAGATGAGGGGAGTAACACAACCTAACCATGTTGCCCATTCCATTTGGGGAATAGCTGTAATCGTTAAGAACATTTTCTTATATCAATCCAAAATTAACTTTTGGTGGGGGATAACTTCTAACCGTTCTGTCCTCAGGGGCCAAATATAACAGATTTTTTTTAACTCAACAGTTTTTCAAGTATTTGAAGAACGTATGTTCTTCCTTGATGTCTCTTCTTCAGGCTAAACATCCCCAGTTCCATTGAAAGGATCTTCATATAAGACATGTACCTGAGGCCCTTCACCATCCAAGATGCCCTCCTCTGGTTGTTCTCCATCATATCTTTCTCAAATGTGGTACCCAGAACTAAATACAATACCCTGGATATGATTTTTACAAGGGCAGAGTATAAAAGGACTATTAGCTACCAAAAGCTCTTGTCTCTCAATGAAGCACAAAAACATGTTGGCATTTTTTTGGCTGCCATATCATATTGTTGACTTTCATTGAGCTTATAGTCCCCTAAAACTCCCAGCTCTTTTTCAGACAAACTACTGTTTAATTGTGCCTTCCCCATCTAAACTAAAGTCCACATTAAAGTCACTAGACCACATGATGTCTCATTCACTCATATCCCTCAATCACCTGGTTCCTCTTAGGCTGTTGCTCTATTGTATGACAAAACTATAAAACTGTGAAGATGACTGTTAGAGCAAAGTAAAGACAAAGAAGGGAGTGTAATAAAGGTGGCTTTGACTGCATTAGTCAGACCTATTGCCGGGGATAGGTCTGGACTCCCTTGGCATCAACAGGGAAATAACACCAGATTAATTCTCTCAATAACCTAGTGTACTGATAATATTTTCACTGGAGTTATAGTAACTCCCCTCTCCTTCACATCCCTGACTTTCTTGGTTCTCATATGTCCTCTCCTCTTTCCTTTTGTTTTCATAGGATTAGGTGGCCTTTCTCTTGACCAAGACTCCATTATCCCATCTTCTCTCATCTGGGACCCATGTTTCATTGACCCTCTGCTGTCAGTTTCATCTTCAGTCTCTCTATTTCTGCCCAATATCTGTCAGATCCATCCCCTTCCTTTCTGTATCTACTGCAGTGATCCTAATTGATGGTCTCTTAATTGGTCTCCTGCCTCTGTTTCCTTTTTTATCCTCGAGGTTGGTGGTATAGTGACTCCCTGCATGTAGCCAGTAAGACCTAAGCTTGAATCTGGCCTCAGATACTTGATAGCCGTGTGACCCTGGGCAAGTCACTTAACTTCTGTTTGTCTCAGTTTCCTTTCCTATAAAATGAGGATAATAATAGCACTTACCTTCCAGGATTGATGTGAGGATCAAATGACATAATAATTGTAAAGCACTTAGCATACATAGTGCCTGACATTTGCTAAGTAGTACACAAAATTTAGCTATCATTATTATTAGTATTATTCCTTACAGAATAATCTTCCTAATGCACAGATCTGCTCAGATCACACTCTTGTACCAAAAAAGCCCCAAAACCAAACCAAACACTTCAGGGGTTCCATTTGCTTATTGAAAAAAAGATAAGTCACTTAGGCTGTCATTCAAGGCCCTTTTTAATCTGTAGGGGTATCAGATTGAGTACTGAATTTAAAGTCTGGAAAATCTGGATTGAATCTGACTTCAGACACTTCATGGTTGTATGATTTTGGGCAAGTCATTTAATGTCAGTTTCCATTTCCACATCTCTAAATATCTTTAGTACTTACCTCATAGAATTGTTGGCAGGAGGAAATGACATGTGTTAATTATTCACAAACTTTGTAGTACTATATAAAGGTGAGTTATTAGTTTTTTCATAGTATTCTCCCTTTGCCCACACTTTTCCACCCAAACTATATCCTTCACTTACCATTTCCTAATCATATTCTCTGCTTTTCCAACTCTGAGGCTTTGCACACACCACCAGAATCCATTCCAAAAGGTTCCCCCACATCTCTGGCTATTTTAATTCTTTCTTTTACCCCTTTTATTTGCTTCTTTCAGAAAGTCTTCTAGGATGTGCTTTTCCAATAAATGAAATCTTCCTCCTTGAATCTCTCTTACCACTTTGTTCCTCCACCTCTCCTTTGTACCTAGCAAAGGGAGTCTGCTGGTAGAGTGGAGATAATCTATGAATTCTTTTGATTTGCATTTTGTTCTATGTTCTAAAGTTTGGGGTAGATTATATCATTTCTTGCATATTGGCATTCAGGTTTATGATTTATCATTTTCTTCTGGGAGATCTATAATCCTTAAACTTTGTTATAGATTTGGTCATTGAGATCAATATGTTTTGCTTGTATAGAGAGACTGTTTTGGTTTTAATGGAATTCTCTGGCTGACTGGTGCAGAGTAGCAAGTCTGCTGCCCTTCCCCTTTTCCTCACTGCCCCCCAGGGAGAGGGAGGTTTCTATTTTCCAATATCTCCACCTCCTCCTTCCAGGGTGGGGGTAGACAGGATTGAGTTCTGTTGCTTGTTGCCACAGAATGGTGGGTGAGGGCAGGGGTTGGGGTGCTGGCAGAGACTTCAGCAGCAGCAAAGGAATTACTGTCTTCTCGCTGGAGTCACTCTGGGAGTGGATCCCAGAGCACAAACCTATAGGTTAATTGTGCTGCCTTCCCAGAGCATGGTGGCTGAATAATAGAGATTAGGAGCAAATCTTCTTCTCTGTTAGTGTATTGAATTGTTGTGTCATTAAGTTCCTTGGTGTCTTGGGGTCATGGAAACAGGGCAATTGATTTATATGATTCTTATTTTGGTGAGGCTGGAGAGGTCAGAAGGATCAAAAAAATGTCTAGTCTACCATCTTTCTGGTCACATGATGGCAACCCCCTTGTGACAGAGCAGGAATCCTACCAAACTAAGTTTGGAGTCAGAGGGCCCAAATTCAAGTCCCACTTCATTATTTACTGCTTGGGTGACCTCTGGCAAGTCATTAATTAACTTCTCTGGGTCTCAGTTCCCTTATCTGTTAGATGAGGAGTTTAGACTAAATGGATTCTAAAGAACTTTCTGGTCTAAATCTATGACCCCATGATTACATTCTAACTTGTATTATGTTTATTCATATAAATGTCTTATCTGCCTAAATCGATTTTAATCTCCTTTATTCAGGCTCACTTGTTGGGAGGAGCACGGAAGGCTTTCTAGAAGAAGTGGTACCTGGAAAGAAGGTTTGCTAGAAATGTTGTGGAATATGTTTCCACATTGGGATGTACAAAGCCTTGGAATTGGGAGAGGGGGAAATAAAATTGGGAAATTGTGAGTAGTATATTGGTTGGAACATAAGGGACCTAAAAGAAATGAAATTAGGCTTAAAGGTAGACGGGAACCACACAAGGAGGCCCTCCTCACCTGGTCTTCTATGTACTTCTCTGGGCAAATAAGTGTTTTGTCTCCCCAGAAGAATATAAGCTCTTTAACAGAAAAGATTATTTTTGCTTCTGACTTTGTATTTTCCAGGTTTAGTACAGTGCCTTGCATATGGTAAGCATCTAATCATATAAATAACTGGCATTTATGTGATGCTGTAAGACTCACAAAGTGCCTTACAAACATTATCTTATTTGATAAATATATATGTTCAGGAATGTCTTTCCATATCCTTCCTTTGTCCATCATTGCTTCCTTTACTTGTTCCACAAACCTTCACATAGGACTTGAGAATTAAGTGTCTGAGTCAAGGAAGAAGAAGGCAGGAAGAAGGCTGAATGTACAAAGAAGACAAATGTTGAAGATCTAGTGGCCAAAATTGTACCTAAATTGCCTTCTTCCCAAACTAGTTGAATTTATCCTGTTACCTTCTGTACATGTAAAGTCACTTAATTTTATGGTATCTCAGTTTCCTCATCTGTAAAGTAGAGATAATAATAACTATATTACCAATTCCACAAGGTTGTGAGGATCAACTAAAATTATGTATGTAAAACACATTGCAAACTCTAAAGCTTATAATAAAGTCAGTTATTGTTATTGTTATTAGTTGATACTAGGTTAATTTGTGAAGTAGGTGTTATCTTCTTTCCAACCCACACAGGTACCTTTAGCTTTCCCCTTCTGTTCCTTTTTTCTTTCTTTTCAGTAGTAGAAGCTTTAACCCCCACACATATGCAAGTTCTCAGTGTCCTTAGCATCTCCCCACTCCCCGTATACAAACCTCCTTTCAGCTCCTTCATTCACACTAAAGTGTAAATGACTGATGCCAGCTCAAAGCAGTCTTCCTTCCCAAGGATATTTGCATTTTTAATAGAGATCAAAGTCTTAAGCTAAAAGAGTGAAGCTCTGATACAGCCTGCCAACAGTCATGACTGGGAAAGGATGTTTGGGCATTTAGGCAACTCTGAAATTTTACCACATGGGTTGTTACCCACCCCACTTAGAGATAATCCTAGCACAGGTAGTGGCAGCTAATGGAGAAGGTCCTCAATTGCTGAAAGCTTTTGTATGGATTAAGGATATGGTAGTTCCCTATACCTCATCAAAGTTGGACTCTGGTACAGAGTGTCCAGATGTTTCCTTCAGTGTGGAAGTCCTGCATATTCCTTAGGGATTATCCTCTCCTCCCTCCCTTTGAATATTACAGAGAAGGAAGCATTTTTTTTCTTTCTCAAACTCATGTAAATTTATTTGAAATTACTTAACTTTCCCTGAAAGCCATCTTTTATTTGCCTGTTTTTAATTTGTTGGGAGTTTTGCAGAAGATTTATGAGCACGTCAAATGATACTTTTTCACAGTAATTTAAATATCAGTATTATTTGTCCAGCTGACTATTTCCAGATTCTAATCAAAATATTTGGCCTCTCAATACTTTACTGAGTAAAAGCCCTAGTGGGAATGAGACAACATATATGTAAAAACAGTCTGAGGGTTATTGAGGTGACTGCATTGAAATTAGCAAAGGGAATTTCAAATTTACTAAGAAAGAAAATCATTGAACTAATGAACAAAACTAAATGCTGGTTTTACAAAAAAAAAAAAGCTAACAAAATAGACAAACTATTAGTTAATCTGATTAAAAGAAAGAAGAAAACCAAATTACCAGTATCAAAAAATGAAAAGGTGCATTGACCACCAAAGAAGAGGAAATTAAAGCAATTTTTAGGAGTTATTTTGCCCAATTGTATGCTATTAAATCTGACAAAGTAAACAAAATAGACAAATATCTGCAAAAATATAAATTGCTCAGATTAACAGAAGAGAAAATAGAATACTTAAATAACTCCATCTTAGAAAAAGAAATTGAACAATGCTTCAGTGAATTCCCTAAATAAAAAATCCACAGGGCCACAGGACCAGAAGGATTCACAAGTGAATTCTACCAAACATTTAAAGAACAATTAATCCTGATACTATACAAATTGGTCTTTAGGAAAATAGGCAAAGGAGTTCTACCAAATTCCTTTTATGACACAAATATGTTGCTGATACCTAAACCAGGAAGAACTAAAACAAAGAAAACTATAGACCAATATCTCTAAAGAATATTGATGCAGGGGCAGCTAGGTAGCCCAGTGAATAGAGTACTGGCCCTGGAGTCAAGAGGACCTGAGTTCAAATTCAGTCTCAGACACTTAACACTTACTAACCATGTGATCTTGGGCAAGTCACTTAACCCCAATTGCCCTGCCTTCCCCCCTCCAAAAAGCACCAAAAAAAAAAAATATATATATATATATATATATATATATATTACCTGTCTAGGGTTTCTTAAGCTGTGGGTTGCAATCCGATATAAAGTCACGAAGAATTTGGCAATAGTAAAAAGTTTCTGAATGCACAATAACAAAAAATTAATTAAAAATCAAACGTAATGAATTTGAGGTATTTCTGACAGTGATTGCCATGTTGTATTGAGCAACTTTCACTGCAACCTTGGTTTTGAACATAGAGCATGAGCACTTTGCATTGTGCATGTCCTTAGGCCATGCACCCCCAAGAATTGCTACCAAAACATGGAAAGGGGTTATGAAAGGAAAAAAAAGTTTAAGAAGCTCTAAGCTATAGCAACAAGTGAAGGAAAAGAAATCAAAGGAATTAGAATAGGCAGCGAGGAAATGAAACTATCACTCTTTGAGGATGATAGGATGGTCTACTTAGAGAATCCTAGAGAATCAACTAAAAATTACATGAAATAATAATTTTAGCAAAGTTGAGGATATAGGATAAACCTACGTAAATCATCGGAATTTCTTTATATTACCAATGAAGTCCACCAGAAAGAAATAGAAAGAGAAGTTCAATTTGGAATAACTATAGATAATATAAAATACTTGGGAGCCTACTTGCCAAGATAAATCCATGAGATATATGAACACAATTACAAAATACTTTTCAATCAAATAAAGTCAGATCTAAACAACTGTTAAAATATCAATTACTGATGGGTAGGCTGAGCCAATAAATTAAAAATGAGAATCATACCTAAATTTATTCACTTATTCAGTGCCATACCACTGAAACTTATTTTATAGAGCTATACAAATAATAACAAAATTCATATGGAAGAATAAAAAGGCAAGAATATAAAGGAAATTAATGGAAAAATCTGAAGGAGAGTAACCTCATCATACCATATCACAAACTGTATTATAAAGTAGTAATCATCAAAAATAATCTAGTACTGGCTGAAAAATAGAGTGGTAGATCAGTGGAATAGATTAGGTACACAATACACAGTAGTAAATGGCCATAGTAATAAAATAAACCCAAGACCAAACTTTAGGGAATAAACTCACTATTTGACAAAATAAACTGCTGGGAAAACTGGAATATGGCAGAAACCAGGCATAGATTAACATCTTACACCAAGATAAGGTCAAAATGGATACATTATTTAGACATAAAGGGGAATACCATAAGCAAATTAGGAGAGTAAGGAATAGTTTGCCTATCAGATCTATGGAGAAAAGAATTTGACAAAACAAGAGATAGAGACTATTATAAGATGTAAAATGGATAATTTTGATTGTGTTAAAATAGTTGTGCACAAACAAAACCAATGCAACCAAGATTAGAAGGAAAACAGAAATCTGGGAAAAATATTTTTTACAGCAAGTGTCTCTGAGAAAGGCTTTATTTTTCAAATACATAACAGAATTGAGTCAAATTTATAAGAATACAAGTCATTACCCAATCTATAAATGGTCAAAGGATATGAACAGTTTTCAGATGAAGAATCAAAAGCATCTATTATCATAAAATGTTCTAAATCACTATTGATTAGAGAATTGCAAATTAAAACAACTCTGAGGTACCACCTTACACCTATCAGATGGGCAAATATGACAGGTAAATGATAAATGTTCGAGGGATGTGGGGAAATTGGGACATTAATTCACTGTTCTTGGAGTCGTGAACTCATCCAGAGAGCAATTTGGTACTATGCCCAAAGGGCTCTAAAACTGAGCCTACTTTCTGATCCAACCATATCATTACTAGGTCTGTATTCCAAAGAGATTTAGTACTTTTTGTGGTGTCAAAGAGTTGGAAATCGAGGAAATGTCCATCAATTGAGGAATTGATGAAAAAATTGTGGTATATGATTGTAATGGAATATTGTAGTGCTATAAGAAATGATGAGCAGTCTAACTTCAGAAAAAAAGTGGAAAGACATGAACTGATGCAAAGTGAAGTGAGCAGAAGCAGGAGAACATTATACACAGTAACAGTAATATTGTGTGATGATCGTTTGTGAAAGACTTACCTATTCTCAGCAATTCAGTGATCCAAATCAATTGCAGAGGACTCATAAGAAAAATGTTATCCATATCCAGAGAAAGAAGTGATGGAACCTGGATGCAGATTGAGATGTACTATTTTTTACTTTCTTTATTTTTGTGGTGTTTTTTTTGGCAGGGGGCATCTCTGTCTTCTTTCACAACATGACTAATATGGAAATATGTTTTGTATGATTGCACATTTGTATAATTGCTTAGCATCTTAGGGAGGGGTGAGGGAATGGAGGGAGAGAATTTGAAATTTAACATTTTAAAAAATGAATGTTCAAAAATGGTTTTTACATGTAACTGTAAAAAATATTATT
This sequence comes from Petaurus breviceps papuanus, assembly GCF_028583685.1. Lineage (NCBI taxonomy): Eukaryota > Metazoa > Chordata > Mammalia > Diprotodontia > Petauridae > Petaurus > Petaurus breviceps. The sequence continues at coordinate 1,049,372 of NW_027187391.1, forward strand.
AAAAAAAATAAAGCAATGACCTTCCATGGAAAACACTTATCCCAGACTCCTCATAATAGGAACTACTAAGGACTCTTGTGGTTCACCTCAATAGAATTTCAAGCTGGAAGAGAATTTCAGTTTTAAAGACAATTTAGTATAAACCCCTCATTTCATAGATGAGGAAATTGAATCCCATAAAGGTCAAGTGATTTGACCAAGGTCATAGTGGTAGACCCGGTATTTGAAACCAGGTTCTCTGACTTGGGATCCAACAGCTCTCTTGGCTATGATATGCTGTCTCTATCACAGCTCCTGGAAGAATAATGTTTTCATTATAACTGATAAGTGTATGTGGGGAGTGTACATTTATGCCTGTGTTGTTTTATTATGCCAGACTCCAGACCTAAACCATTTGATTCTGAAAAGGACCCATTTGTCTAAGAGGTGTGCTGAAGGGTGGATGGCAGAATATTTCACTTCTTCCCAAGGATTTTGTGGATGGCATACAAGGATAACAAAAGGAGGAAACCATTAGCAAATCCTTAGATCCTTCTGCCTTTCTGACTTTAAAAGCTCTTGCTTCTCACCTGTACGCAACTGCTGAGTCCAGGGAGCCAGAGACAACCAGCTACTGAATTCCAAAAAGATTGCCTAATGATTCCAGCTGAAGCAGAGGAGAGATTTTTATTTGTCAAGGACAAAAGGAAGGGATATTGAATTATTCATATCACTTAGAGAGGGGTGGTGGCTGGTAATCTGAGTTACCAGGAACAATCAACTAATATCCAAGTAAATGAATAGAGAAATAATCAGATTTCCTCATTCGTTAAATGAAAGGGTTGCCCTAGATGGCATATAGGTCCTTGTCAGTTTCAAATCTATGCTCCTATGAATTAAGAAAAAAATTGCAAAAGAACAGTTGTAATGTTGGTATCAGAGACCAGATAAATTCTGCTTTCCACAAGATATAACAATTTTCAGAAGACTGTTCAAGGCTAGGAGGTATGGTGCACATAGTAATCCCCATTACTGGGGGAGGTTGGGGCTTATGGATCTCTTGAGTTCAGGAGTTCTAAGCTTCAATAAGGCTAAAGCCAATCAGGTATCCATGCTAAGTTTATCAGGGCCACCAGACTGTCTAAGGAAGTGTAAATTAGCCCAAGTTGAAAGATGGGGCAGGCTAAAGCTTTTGTAACATTCACCAGTGGGCAATTGCATTTCCAGCCTATGAGAAGAGGAGGCCCAATTTCTATTCCCTCCCCCACATTCCTCCCCCCCTAAAAAGTTTTGTTAAATAAATAGGAAAAATAATGTTCCTGTTGAAATTGCTGGAAAGGAGTTCCGAGGAAAGGGAAAAACATAGAAGTGAAAAACAAAATAAAACAAGCCAAGAAATCATTACTTTAAGATTATAGTTTATAATTACTATGCATAATTGTACAGATTGATTCATAACATGTGTAGATTTATGCAAAAGGTATGAAATTAAAAGGGGCAGAGATTTGGAAAATACAAATAGTTTGAGGCGTAGTCATCATTTATGTCAAATGAACTTGACAAACACTTACTGTACAGAACCATTCTGGAAATTATTTGGGGCTGGTGATTAGGCTGGTGTCCTTGGCAGATGAGAAGCTGTCTACACAGCTCAAATGGGAATTCCAGGCTCTCTGGCCATCTATGGAGTAACAGCTGAGTTATTCCTGGCAGCCAATATCATCCAGCGTGAGCCCTTTAAGCATGGAAGCTGATCCTGGGTCATTTGAGGGGGCTGAACTAGCCTGAGATGTTGCTCTAGTAGGAAGGCAATGTTGGGTAAGTTCCCTGGAGGAATTGATATCTGGGTCTGGCCTCTGAGCTGGAATTCAAAGCCCTTGTGCTTTGGGGGTAGGGGAGAATCCTGTTTCATTGCCTGAGAAGGGTCAGTAACTGTGAGCCAAGACCAAATGTGGAAAAGTCCTAGACCTTTGATCTAGATGTTTTTGTGCTGAATTTCTAGTGATACTACAAGATGATTCCTAGACTGGTAACTGTAGTACTTGAAGTCAGAACAAATCACTGAAAAGGGGCCTTGATTTTTTTTTCTTTATTTACTTTAGGGGACTGAAACACTCCCATACTTTAATTGAGGGGGTGGCATTTAAGCTATAACACTTAAATGACTGAATAATATATAGAATTAAGAGACATCTGGAAATTGTCATTCTGTGATCAATACCAGAATGCACATCTCACTGTGTGAAGACTTTGTCTTCTTTTTATGTAAGAGAACACCTATTTCTTCTAAGCCTGAGTGGTATTTTTTATCCCTCAAGGAAGTGATTACAAATTTAAGAAAGTGAATGTAAGAAAGACCTGGGATTTGAAGCCAGGTAACTTTTGATTCTATCTTCTAATTTACATTTCTGTAGGGCTTTGAAAAGGTTTTGCCAGACATTTTCATCCTTCCTTAAATATCCCATGGCTCCCACCCCCACCCTCTCAGCTGAGAACCTGACCTCAAAATTTAGGCCATTTACAGAGAGATCCCTCGTCCTCCTTCCTCCTCATCAGACATCACTCAGGTATAATCTACTGCTTTCTCCTTCTTCATCTGTATCACTTGACCAGAGAATTCCTTCTACATGCAGAAGTGATCATTCACCTGAAACTGTGTACCTCAAACTTACCAATGATCTTTGAATTACTAGATCTAATGGCCTTTCTCAATCCTCCTTCTTGTTTATCTCTCTGCAACCTTTGACACTATTCAACACTCTCTTCTCTCTGCTACTCTTTTTGGGTCTTTGCGATATGGTCTCTCTTGTCTTCCTACTTGTCTCTTCATTCCTTATCAGTTTCCTTTGCAGGATCATTATCTGGGTTATGCTAGGTAACAGTTGTGGCCCAAGGCTCTCTGTCCTGGGCTCTCTTCTCCTTATAAACGGTGTCATTTGATGATCTCATCAGTTCCCATGGATTCAATCATTATTTCTATGCAGATGATTCTGAGATCTATTTGTCTAGCCACTTTTCCTTACCTCCAGTCTCACATTTCCAAGTTGCCTATCAGATATCTTGAATTAAATGTCCCATAGACATCTTAAAAACTCATCATATTTAAAAATGAACTCGTCTTTCCCCATAAAGTCTCTCCTCTTTCTAACTTCTCTGTTACATTGAGAATACTGTGATCTTTCTAGTTACCCAGGCTCACAGTTTATGTACCATCCTCAACTCCTCACTCTTTCACACATCCCAACATCCAAATCAGTTGCCAATTCTTGTCATTTCCACCTTGTAACATTTCTGTATATGCCCACTTTCTCTCTTCTGACATTGTCACCACCCTGCTGCAAGATCTGGTCTCTTCAGAACCAGACTATTGCAATGCCTGGCTGCTTTCTCCCTGCTTCATCTCTTATCTTAATTTCAGTCCATTCTCCTCCACTTAGCTGCCAAAGAACTTTTCCTAAAGCATAGATTTGACCATGTCACCCCTCCCCCATTCACATTCTAGTGGCTCTTTCTCATCTTTAAAACGAAAAATAAAATCCTCTCTGGCTTTGAAATCCCTTCATAATAAACTGGCTCCTTCTTATACCTTACTCAGTTCAATGTATTTTTCTGTGCAGTGACACTGGCCTCCTTGCTGTTCCTCTCATAAAACATACCAACTCCAGACTCTAGGCAGTTTCACTGACTACTCCCCATTCCAGGAATTCTCTCTTCCTTTATCTCCACCTCCTGGATTCCCTAGTTTCCTTTAAGACTAAACAAAGGTCCCACTTTCCACAAAAAGCCTTTATCAGCTCTCAAGTCTTACAGCTTTCTCTCTGAGATTATCTCTAATTCATACTGTATATATCTTTTTTGTACTTAATTGTCTGCCTTCTTGCTCTCTCTTTTAGTTAGGAGGTTTTTGAGAGCAGAAACTAGTTTTTTGTTTGTTTATATTTTTGTTTTGCTTTATTTTTGCCTTTATAGCCTCAATACTTGGTACATAGTAAGTGCTTACCTTTTAGATCTCCAAGGATAATTCTTTTCTATATTTCTCTCATTCTTTTCTTCTCTTATTTCTACCTTCTCCCTCCTCCTAGTCACTTTTTCCTTTCCCTCCTCCCCTTCTCTCTCTGTTTCTCTTTCTCTCTCCTTTTCTCTCTTCAATCTCTCTCCCTCTTCTCTCTTTCTTTCCTTTGCATATTTTTTAAAGAAAACCTGAAGTTAACATTTCAAGCTTTCTTTACCAAGAACCAAGTTCCTCTATTAATTTGACTTGCTTTAGCTAACACTAGGCTCCTGGTGCTTGCCAGCTGTCTTTCCTCATTGGGGGGAAAAAATCACCAGAGAAACAAATTGGTGATTGATGAGATCTGTAGAGATGGAAGAAAATAATTCCAATTTTAATTTGTTAGGCTCACATTGACAAAGAGACCATGAAATCTTGAAAGCTTACTTCATTCACATATTTTTTGGCCGACAGAGAGGTTTTGTGTTGCCAAGTAGAAGTGTTTCCTTCATTTCTCTCACTTCTGCTGACATATAGTTTTTTTTTAAGTCTTAATTAGGATCAGAAAGCAGCTGAACTAGCCTGAAATGTTGATGGAGACAAGGTGTTTGGTAGCTGGATCTTGATTTTAGAAGTTTAGTTCCCTTATTTTCAGCAGCTAGAGCATGGAGGTGGCCCAGCCCTCTGGAATAATTCCACTTTCCTCATGCTGTGTCCTTTCACTGCTGAGAAGAAAAGGGAGGGAGGGAGGAAATCGAACTCTAATGTGTCATTTCTGTGAATATGGGGGTTGCCTTTGGGAAACAGCCTTAGGAATCCATATTATTTTATAATATTTCAGAGCACCATAGCAGTGGAACTCCAGACTGGGCTTTCTGATCAAAGTTCCTTTCCATCACCATGCTCACTTCCAGGAGGGAAAGAGTTAAAGATGCCAAGAAAGCAAGAATGTTCTACAATCATATGGGTTTGGGAGGAGGGGAGTGGGTGTACCCATTGATGCTTGCCAGCCCTTGGCTCTCTCCTTACTTCTTTCTTGTGCAATCCTTCTTCATGATGCTCATTGTTGTTAACATTTACGGATTGCCAAAAACATGCTAAGCCCTTTTCAGTACATCAAATGAGAGAGGCCCCTTCCCTGTGTGTTCACATAAAGACACAGATGGGGAAGACAAAAAAGGCTAGAAAAACACTGTATGATTATTAAATAATGAGGATGGTTCCCCAACCTCCACCAGAAAATTGGTCTTATTGTTTTACAGTCAGACCACATAGATAGAAAAAATACAGACAAATGGCCTTCCAATGCATTCACCCACAAAAATCTACTAAGTATCTGACATGTATAAGGTGCTGTGTAAGGTAGTTTGTCACATATAGCATTATAAGTGACATATCCTCCATCCTTGAATTGTTTATGACCAAGGAGGGAGGGTGTAAAATGAGTGTAAGATTGGATATAAGTACCGAAAGTGATATAAATTCAGTGTATTGGAGAAGAAAAGAAGGATGAATTAATCTATATATCCATCCAGACTCCCATCCAGATGGGGAACAAGAGAAGACATCATATACAGGGTTAGATTTGAGATCAGTTTTAAAGTTGAGCATTTTCTAGGTAAATGTGGAAGTGGAGAGAATTCCAGATAGAGGAAACAGGAGGAGCAAATGCATAGAGGTACAAAACCTGTTCAGGAAATGGCTCAAATGAAGTACATCCTTTGTCACTGAAGAAACTGCCACATATGACTAGTAAGCCACTGCTAGTAAAATCTGATTATAGGAAATGAGAGAGGAACCACAAGACTGGAGAAAGGTAAACATTCTGATGTTGAAAAAGAAAAAAAAGGAAGAGAATAGAGTGTGTTAACTATAGGCAATGAGCTTATCTTTGATTCTTGGGAAAATTCTAGAACAGATTCATAAAAAAAATTATTAATGAATAATTTGTAAGGGAAAGGGTAAGTACAAGGAAACAACATGGTCTTATAAAGAAGAAATCATGATAGATTAACCTTATTTTTTTGACAGGGCTGCTAAACTGGTACATGAGGGAAACACCACAGATCTAGTCTACTAGATTTTAGCAAAGAATTCAGTAAAAAATGTCACATCATTCTTGGGGGGCGGGAGAGTTTGAGAGATGTGGACTAGGCAATCATATGAACTTAATTGAATTCCGAGCTGGTTGGATGACTGAACTCTAAAAGTATGTTAATAGTTCAATGTCAATATGCAGTGGATCTTCAGTGAAGTTCCACGAGGATCCTGGACTGTTGAACATCATCAATTCCCTGAACACAGGCATAGATAGCATGTGAATTTGAAGATGACACAAAGCTGGGAGGGATAACCAATGCCCTGGTTGACAGCCAGGGTCCAAAAAATCATGATAAGCTAGAGCTTGAGGGACAATGACTGCTTAGAATGTTTTTTTCTGTTTGTTTTTATAATTTTAACTGCAATAAACTTTTATTTAAAAATGTATAAAACATTTATAGGTCCTGCTGGGCCATATAGAAATATATTGAATTTGACTCTGTGGTTCCTATTCCCAACCCTTGGGCTAGAGTTTTGGTCTGAATCTAATGAAAGGAAATTCAATAGGAATAAATGCTAAATTTTACACTTGCATTTTTTAATCAACTGAATAAATATAGGATTGAGGAAACCTGGTTAGAGGGTAGTTTGTCTTTAAAAAAGACATGGGAGTTTTAGAGGATTGCAAACTCAACATGACTCAACAATGTGATGTGGGAGTCAAAAAAGCTTATACGATGTTAGGCAATGTTAAGAGAGGTTTACATTCCAGGAATGAGAATGTGATAATATCTATTCTCTGGCCTAGTCAGAACCAATTTGAAATATTATGTTCAGTTTGGGGCTCCACAGTTTAAGGAGGATGTTAATTAAGTGTGAGATCACACGGAGGATGTCAATCTTCATCGTGAAGGACCTAGGGTCCATGTCATATAAGGATCAGTTGGAGGAACTGGTGATGGTTAGCCTGAAGAAAGGGTGATTCAGGGGGGACAGGATAGTTATCTCCAAGTAGTTGACATTAGATTTGTTCTGTTTCATCCTAGCAGAAAGAACCAGGAAGAATGGTTGTAAGATTTAGATTTTTAGATTTAGAATTCAGATTTAGACTCTATATAAGGAACAGATTTCTAGCAATTAGGACTCTCCAATAATGAAATGGGCTGCCTTGATATATAGTGGGTTCTTCTTCTTTGAGAGTCTTCAAGCAAGGAGTATGACCATTTTTCAGGTATCCTATAATAGGGCTTCTTTTGGGGTCTGAATTGGACTAAAAGGTAATTGAGGTAACTTCCAACTCCAAAATTCTAAGACTGATTCTATGGTTTAGTATAGACTCACTAGAGCAGTGGGTTCATGTTGGTAAGTAGTGAGAAATAAGACTGGAAAGGTACTTTGGGGCCAGATTAGAGAGAGTCTTAAATCCTAGAGTAAGGTGTTTGGGCTTAATCCTGATGGCTATGGAAAGTCATTGAAGGTTTTTTGTCAGGGAAATGACATGATGGAAGGGGATTTTTTTAAAGACTAATTTACTGGCAATGTTCAGAATTGATTGGGGTGGGGAGGACAAATGTCTGGAATTAGAAAAACAAGTTAAGAGGCTACTATAATAATCTAATTAGAAATAAGAGCCCAAATTTGAGTGTTGGTTATGGAAAAGAAACAGACAAGAGACAACCTAAATATCTCAGTGTCTAGTACCACATGTTTGTGATACAAGGGGAAATGGGGAATTGAAAAATTGAAGCTCTTCCTCAACCATACCCCAACTTGTCTGCCACCAACAAATCCTTGGGCTTAGTTCACCAACTCCCCTAATGGTTTCCACCATTCTCTTATACTAGGTTCATCTTTCTCCCCTCCTGAGAAGAGGGAAATGCATTCTAATTTCTTCATAAGACTGCTGTCCCTGAAATAGGGGTATAAAAATCTTTCCTTAGTTGTCATTATTATTAAGAGGGATTTTGCTACTAATTAAAACAAGGATGTAAAATTAAATTAAAATCAGTAAACATTTATCGTGTGTGCTTACCATATGCAAGACACTATGTGAGGCACCTGGAATACAAAGACAAAAATTAATTAGTCCCTGCCTTCAAGGACCTGATATTCTACTGGGAAATATAACATGTACATAGCTAAATAAATACAAGTAAATCGAGAAGGGATAGAGTACTATTTGGGAAATGTAAAAGCTTTAAAACAGAAGTGGTGAAACTAAACTGAAACTTGAAGAAAAGGATTCTGGGGAGTAGGGAAAAGGATGGAATGTATTCCAGGTGAAGGGGATAGACTATACAAAGTTAAGGAATTGGGAGACTGAATGTTAAGGTCAGAGAAAAGGTAGTAGTTCAGTTTGACTGGACTAGAGTCCAGAAGTACATGAAGTACATATAGTACATAATATCAGAGGGATGGAATGATGTCAAACTCATAGTAACAGACTTTTAAAGTTGGAGGGTACCTCAGCAGGGACTAGTGGCACGGTCAAAGGAGTTCTGGACTTGGAGTCAAGAAAACCTGAATTCAAACCCTGCTTCAGACACTTACAAATCATGTGACTGGACAAGTTACTTAATTTCTTCTAGGACCAGTTTCCTTATATGTGAAATGAGTATAATAATGGCATCTACATCAAAAGGTTATGTTAAGAGATTATGTGTGTAAAGCACTTGCAAACCTTAAAGCAATGTTTCTCTCTCTCTCTCTCTCTCTCTCTCTCTCTCTCTCTCTCTCTCTCTTTCTCTCTCTCTCTTTGTCTCTGTCTTTTTCCATATATACGTGCTGACCATTAGTTATTTTTATTATTATTAGTACTTCAAAAAACACTTTCTTCTCAACATAGCTGATAAGTAGCCATCCAGTTTTTACTTAGGGATTTCCAGTGAAGATAGCTTTCATGATCTCTTCCCATGCATTCTCTTTTCTCCATGTTAAAAATCCTGTTTCTTCAATCAAACCCTCATAATGAGCCACCTAAAACTGTGCACAAAACTGCAGATATTATCTGCATTACTCAATTACTCTTTTATGATGCACTATAGCAGTTTTATGATTTGGTTTCAAAACTCCTCATCTATTTCTTCCTTCTGTCTAGGTTGTCTGTAGTGTACTCCAATGACAATATTGATCTTCTTGGTCCCTCTTTTGATTGCCAGACTGGCGTTTTCTGCCATTTTTCTCCCCTGTGGTTTCCAGATTTCCTCAAATGAGTTTATCATCTTATATCACATATGGTGGAGAAATCCTGGGAAAATAATGGAGTAAAAGACAGGATAGGTTATAGCTTCTCTCTTTTTTAAAAAAAAAATCAATTTTAAGTTTCTAATTCTCTCCCTGACACTTTCCCCATGCCATCTCCTCCTTGAGAAGGCAAGAATTATTAATTATAGATATGTATAATAAAGCAAAAGGAATTTTTGCATTAACCATAGAAAATAGTTTTTTATGACTACAAGTAAATAAGAAAAATGCCCTATACACTGAGCAAATTGCAGGACAGATTGAAGCCCAAAATATGATTAATACCCAGGTCCAAGAGGAAGGAAATATGGCATTTATAAAGTAATAGAGACCCTGGGGGGAAAGAGTGTAGAGGAGGTAAAGGACCAAAAGTTTGATACTGGTTACAGATATTTACTACTATATGAAATGAAACCAGCAACCAGCAGAAATGAAAAATATATGTGGAGGAAATATCCAATTGACAAGGCTTCTTGGAGTTTCCCTTCAGCAGTGTTTTGGGGACATTCCCATTAGGACCAGCCCCAAGGTGTGTCACCTTGGGGCAAAGATTCTTAAAGGATGTGATATGGCACACCAGAAATATTTCTACTAGGTATGCTAAAATATTGTATGAAATTTTCATTTGCAGCTCCATTCATATTAGTCTTCAAAGTCTCTTTTAATATGATGTGATTTGTCATGGCAAAGAATAATATGGTGCCTTAAGCAAAAGAAGTCTGAGAACCATTGCCCTAGGGACTGTCAGTCACAGAAAGAATGGGGAAGCTCAGAAGAGTAGAATGGGAAAATAGCTCCAACTATGGTGACCTTTCAGTTTCCCGTCAGTAGGGTCGTAGCTGGTCACCCTCACTCACTAAGGATAACAAATTTTATCCAGTTCCTGGTCAGGTCTAAGGAAGAAATAAGTGCATCTGTGTCTGCATCCATCCATCTCTCTATCTATCTATCTATCTATCTCTCTATCTAAATCTATCTACCATCTATGTACTTATAGTATTTAATAGAAGAAAATACAAACAATAATTATAACCCCAAATGTTAATTGATTAATTACCCAATGAAAAGAAAGAGAATGAATATATATTTTTAAACCCACATTTTCTGCATATGAGAAACACATTTTTAAAACATACAGAATAAAAAGGAGAAGATAGAATAAACTATTATTCAGGTGACTCTAGTAAAGCAGAAGGTACAATCATGATTTCAGATAAAATAATAGAGAAAATCAATAATATCAAGACAGACATACAGGAAAACTACATCACATTTAAAGGCAAGACAGGCAATGAAAAATAATAGTATTTCATATACATGACTGAAATGATATAATAGCTAAGAACTTAGAAAAATGGATAAATTGGAAAAAATTGATAGTAACACAGTAATAGTGGGAGACCTTAATATTCCTCTCTCAGAAATAGATGAGTAATGTAAAGAAAAATATGAATAGAAATATGGAGTTAAACAGATTATTGGAAAAATCAATTTCTAAGGACAGGTGGTGATTCCTGAATGGTAATATTAAGGGATACACATGTTACAGTATACATAGTACATGGACATATATCTTATAGCACCTTTACAAATTTATCATGTGCTAAAACATAAAGGAATAATAGACAAATATAAAAGTTAATAAATCCATAACTTACAAATGCAATATAATAGTAGTAAATAAAGAAAATATGAGCATAAAGTTTTTACCTAAATGGAGCCTGAGTAATTGTATCCAAATCCAAGAACAAAACATTGAAATTGGATCTAAGAATAAATTACAGAACCAATAAATAATTATATTAAAAATAGTGACAACAATTAGAAAACAAGCTGATGATAGCCAAACCCATCCTCAGAGGAAAATTTAAATCTCTGAAAAGCTCTATTAACAAAATAGAAAACTTGTAAATCTGAGAATGAAATTATACAGACTAGGATGTCAGCAAATTAACAACCATGAAAATTAGAGAAATAGAAAACTTGAAAATAAAGATTATAAATTTTTAAAAATACTGAGTTATTCTTTCAAAAGCAAACAAAAATTGATAAACTATTAGCTAATGTGATTGAGGGGGCAGCTAGGTGGTTCAGTGGACGGAGGTCCTAGAGTTAGGAAGACTCATTTTCCTAAATTTAAATCTAACCTCAGACACTTACTAGCTGTGTTACTCCAGGTAAGTCACTTCACCATGTTTTCATCAGTTCTCTATCTGTAAAATGATCTGGAGGAAAAAATGGCAGATTACTGTAGTGTCTTTGCTAAGAAAACCCCAAATGGGGTCATGAAGAGTCAGACATGACTGAAACAACTGAATAACAATATGATTTTAAAAAGGAAGAAGAAAAACATTTAAAGAAAAAGTAAATTTTCAAAAGAGAAGTAAAGAAAATTATTAGATACTATTATGTACAACTATATGCTGAATAAGTTGAAAATTTGAGGTATGTGGATAAGTAACCAATCCATGATCTCAAATAAAAAATCAAATGTTCTCTCAATTCTTGACTCAACTGTTGCTTTTAACATTATCAATCTTCTCTATGCTCAATGCTCTTGAGGTCTTCATGGCATTACTCTCTCCTGGTTCTGACTGCTCTTTCTCAGTTTCATTTGCTGGATCCAGGTCATGCCTAGTAATAGCAGATGTCCCCAAAGTGACTTTGGTATTCTTCAGTCCTCTTCTGTTTTCCTTCTATACTATATTACTTAATGATCCTATTAGCTCCCCTGGGTCAAATCATCATCTCTATGGAGACAATTTCCAGATCTACATAGCCAAACCTAGTCTCTCTCATTAGTTACAGACTTTCAGACATCTCAAACTAGATGTCATAAGGACATCTTAAACCTAGCATGTCTAAAACAGAATGCATTCCCTTCTTGGTTCTCCTGACTTTCTGGACTTCAACAACATCCCTCAGCTGTAGCCTCACCCAGCAACTTCTCTCAGTACCTGAGGCTTTCTTATCTTGCAACATCCATTTTCCTTTTTGGCTTTTCACCTTGGAATATTGTTTATTTATTTTTACCATGCCACTCTTATTTTCTCATTGGTGAGTTTACTTTAGGACTTCCATTTTGAGGAGGGGTCAGGTTAGGCAATCTTCATTTCTCTTACAACTCTCCTGATGTTCTGAAGTTTGATACCATTTCTCTGTGGATACCCTTTCCCCCTCTCATTCTGGGGCTTGCTTAGACATATTGCCTTGTGTTTGTGAGTTTGGGAGGATAAGGAGTAGGAATGGAAGAGAAATATTTTTCCAACCTTGCTTGAAATCCAGTGAAGAGCTCCATGGATCCCAAAGCAATACCCCTCCAAAGAGAAAAAAGGGAGAGAAAATTGTTTCTCTTCAGTTACTCTTATCAACTGCTTAGTTGGAGAATCTTCCTGGCTTGGTTTCTGAAAATTTTCAATACAGTCTCCAGTCATAGGGATACAGGTGGGACAAAACATGGGCCCCTTGTTGCATATATTCTTTAGAAAGGAGCAAGAACAGGGGTGGCTAGGTGGCACAGGGAATAGAGCACTGGCCCTGGAGTCAGGAGGACCCGAGTTCAAATCCGACTTCAGATACTTAACCCTTCCTAGCTGTGTGAACTTGGGCAAGTCACTTAATCCCAGTTGCCTTGCCTTCCCTGCAAAAAAACAAAACCTTAGATTCATAATTTCTCTTTTACAATATATCTACTATGTTATTGTTTTGCATTAGCCACACATGTACAACCTATACTGAACTGCGTATTTTCCCAGTAAGGGTGGGTGACAAGGAAGGAAGGGAATGAATCTGGAATTGAAAGTTTTAAAATCAAATATTCAAATATATATATATGTGTGTGTGTGTGTTTGTGTGTGTATACATATATTTATATATGTGTATATATATATATATATACTGTTATTAATACCATCTTACATGTAATTGGGAAACAATATACAGGCACTGGGGCATAGAGATTCATTGGAAAAGTAGAAAGGGATATGGGAGAGAGCAGATTGGAGGATGGGATATCCTGTGGGAATGCTATTTTGGGGCAGTGGGTAGGGGAAAATGGGGAGAAATTTTGTAACTCAAAATCTGGCGGAAACGAATGATGTAAATCAGAAGTTAATAAAGTATTAAATAAAAAAAAGAAAGGAGCAAGAACATATGCATACCCATCTCTATGGGAAGTGACCTAGTCCAGAGTTCCTTGATCACCACTGCCATTCTCCATTATTTGAAATTTATTGGGTCCAATTAATGGGTGCTTCTTAGTTAAATAGCATCACTAACTTTCCACAAAATCTCTTAGATGATTGATCACTAAGTTATTGTCTACCTCCCCTGTGTCCCTACAATCCAGATTTACAATGAAAAACATGATATACATTATAGATTTTATACATATAGTAATAATAATAATAACACAACCTCCACATCATTCCCGGCCCCCCACCCCTTCAGTAAAGGCAGGTTGATGGCAGCATAAACTTATTTTCATTATCCATCCCAAGATGGTTCAGAAGTGTCACTTTGTAAAGAGCAAATCTATGGGAAAATGTACAGATTAGGTGTGATGTTCTGATGGTTTTATTTTCTTTGTAGAAGAATATGACTGGGGGTTGAGCGGGAGAGAGATATGTGCAAAACAGTGCTTTCCATATTGAGTACAAGGACAGATAATCCTTTGGGCAACAACTAGAACCACTGACAGAAACCCTTTTCATTGTTTATGACTATATTTAGCCTAATGGTCAGTGTGACATTTATTTTCTATTGAAAATGAGCCCTTCCACTGCTATCCTAACAAATCTTGGCTGCAAGCATCTTCCACATGCTAATCTAGAGTGTATAATTGAAGAGATTATGCTCCTAGTTAAATGTCTCTTTGGTTCCTAGGACTGTAGGAACTAGAACCTAGGAACTCCTAGGAAAGTAATTTTAATAGTTATTTTCTTATAGAGATATGATTTCCATATTTACTATTTTAGAGAAAACACTATCACTAAGATCAATATATTTTTATGGAACCTTTATTCAGGCTGTACTAACTAACCCTGTCATCCATCTGATCTGTAATGGGAATAATAAACACTATGAAATTAGCATGAATCAATCAATTAATTAATGTCTATTAAGCGCCTACTATGTGACAGGCACTGTGCTAAGTCCTGGCTAAATGCTAGCATAATTGTGCTAAGCCTTTACGCTAACTGCTAGCATAACAATAACAATTACTGGAAGTCACATAAGCAATTTAAAAAACATTTTCCAACCCCAAAATGTTTAGATTAGTAATACCACTTTTGGTGCTTAAATAATGATATTCATAACAAGAGCTTACTTACACAGAGTGTTTTACAGTCCCCAAATACTTTGCGTACACTAATTTCATCTGATCTGCACAATTGCCCTGTGAGGGACATAGCAGAGCTTTTGCTACCCCCATTTTGCAAATGTGGAAACTTGCTCACCATTGATATCAAAAATAGACAGAAAATGTTTTTACTTTGCCCACAGAATCTAAGAATTGGAAAGGATCTCTAGTACAACGCATGCACAAAAAAAAATGTTCAATATAACTTATGCATCGTTACTGTTCAGCCATTTCAGTTGTGTCCAGCTCTTTGTGATCCCATTTGGGGTTTTCTTGGCAAAGATTCTGGAGTGGTTTGACATTTCCTTCTCTACCTCATTTTACAGATGAGAAAACTGAAGCAAACAGGGATAAGTGACTTGCCTAGGGTCACACAGCTAGGATGTTTCTGAGGTTGGATTTGAACTCAGGTTTTTCTGACTCCAAGCCTGGTGCCCTATTCATTGTACTCCCTAGCTGTTAGGTGCTACAAATGGTCATTTAATCTCTGAAGTCCTCAAAGGAGGGAGAATCCACTACATCCTGAGGCAACTAATTCCATTATTGGAAAGGTCTAATTTTTAGGAACTTTTTTTCCCTGATGTTATAATACATGTGGTATGACTACCACCACAATAAGGTCACACCTTAAAATCTGAAGTGTGTTGATACCTACTCTGAGTTGTCTTGCTCACTCTAACTTGCTCTCAAATTGGCAGGTCTAGGTTACCAACAAAAGATGACTATCCCTGGGGCAGCCATGTAGCACAGCGAGTAAGAGCACCGGCTCCAGTGTTGAGAAGACCTGGAGATCGAATCCCGGGCTCAGATACTTAGCACCCACCCAGAAACACCTGGCTGTGTAACCTTGAGCAAGTTACTTAACCCCAGTTGCCTAGGGGCGGCCAGGTGGCTCAGCGAGTAAGATCACCGGCTCCAGTGTTGGGATGACCTGGATCAAATCCGGGCTCAGATACTCAGCACCACACCCAGAAATAACTGGCCGTGTAACCTTGAGCAAGTTACTTAACCCTGATTGCTTTAAAAAAAATGACTATCCCTAAAATTTTCTCAGATTTTTAGGTCCAGACTTATTTTGATTCTCCTCCTCTAAACCCCCTCCAAAAAAATAATCATTACCATGACTCTTGTGCCCCAGCTAATATGTTTCTATATACTCAAGCCAGCCATTCACAGTAATGATGAGACACATGATATTAGTTAAGTTCCTGGCACATAGTAAGTGCTTAATAAATGCTTCTCTCTCTCATTCTCTCTCTCTCTCTCTCTCTCTCTCTCTCTCTCTCTCTCTCTCTCT
>NW_027187391.1:1065293-1082816 GCF_028583685.1 Petaurus breviceps papuanus
TCTCTCTCTCTCTCTCTCTCTCTCTCTCTCTCTCTCTCTCTCTCTCTCTCTCTCTCTCTCTGTCTCTGTCTCTCTCTCTTTCTCTCTCTCTCCTTGCTTTCCTTCTCTTACCCCCTTTCCTTTTATTCACTCACGTTCTAAATTTCCTACAACTCTAAAACAGAACTCAATAGATAAGTGTGGGTGAGACATAAATTCTTACACACATCCATGGAGAGAATTTGTTTAGTTTGACTATGCATATTTATTACAAGAATCTTTTTTTGATTGTTTTCCCAATGGGAAGGGGTTCAGAGAAAAAGTACATTGTTTTCTGTTTTTTTTATTTAATAAAAAGGTGGGAAGGAGTGTTACAGATGTGAAATGTTGCGTGTACTTTCAGATGAGGTCACTGAATTATTATTTTTACTTACCTGTTTTAATTTGTAACTAGAAACCTCTCATAGATTGGAAGTGTTCTGTATGTTTGTAATGTAAAACTAAAACATTAATAAAATTTAAAAATAAGTAAGCATGATTATCTAATAAACATTATAAACATGGTTCTTTAATAAATTGTACAGTATCTTTTCAAGTAGCATTACATTCATTTACTAGAAATAACTCTATTGTGATTTCTGTTTAGATATTAAAGTGTCCAACATATTTAATAATGTTCTGATAGTGGTAAGGTATTTTACATTCCCATCAAAGTAATCTCTTTAAGTAATTGATTTTTAAAATCTCTATTTCAGTTAGAGTGAATTCTGGCCTGGAAACTACATATAAAATATATTTCACTCAATACCTTAGCAATGGTAGTAGCTTTCTGATTTTCTGTTGAATATACCTGGAGAAATGGTCTGTTATCACTAGAATATGACATATTTATATTATTTCTTTCAACAGTAAAAAAATCCATTTACATATGTACCAATCATTTACTGGTCATTGTATTTTCTAGGTATGCTATACAAAGTAGTAAATCTTTCTTCTGCATACAACTAGCATGTTATACATTTGTTAATTAAAGGGTTCTTTCCTGACCCAAATGTCCAAAATAATCATACAATACCTTCATGACCACAACACAATGTTTACAAGATTTACACAAAATGTATAACTTTCTTTTGTTACTATGGTTAAAATCTGTCACAGTTTGGTATAACACTCCAGTACAAAGCTCTAACTTCCAACATTGTAATAGCAATCAATAGTATTTCCTCTGGGGAATTAAATTTAAGGGATCCTCAAAGGTCATCCCCTCACATTATTGAGTTATATGATGACAAGTAATTCATTACCAATAATTTGGTTTCATTGCAAGTCATCCAACACTGAGGAAAAGAGGGGTTGTTTAATATAATATCCACATGCACATAAACATATGACACATAATGTTGTAAAAAATATGTCTTATACTAGTGTATTGGTGGTAGCCCAGTCTACCAACTGCACTTGTGTTTATTTCAAAATTATCTCCCTGAAAATTACAAATAGTTCTCTCTCTTTTATATTTATAAACATAATTTTGGTATCATGAGGTTTTTGAAATGTTAAGATGCAAATAATTTTTTTTCATAGTTCCTACCGAATTTATGATTCTTCCTTGGTAATCAGCATCCAACTTAGCTCTATCCAAAATGTTAGTTGAGTTTTGTTTGTTCATACTTGAAATTTTTCTCTGTACATATAAAATCTTTAAACTTTTTAGTGATTGCCTATTTTGAAGTTAAAAATTCCATTTTAGTGAACAGAGTATTCACCCTGGAGTCAGGAGGACCTCAGTTCAAACCCGGCCTTACACACTTAACACTTACTAGCTCTGTGACCTTGGACAAGTCACTTAACCCCAATTGCCCTGCCTCCCCCCCTCCAAAAGGCAAAAAAAATTCTATTTTACATGTTGAATACTAAGTTTCACTACTACTATGTCCTCTACTAGCAAAATCATAGGTTTTTATGACCATTACTTTCTTGACATAAAAGTACTTTCCAACTTTGCTAACTAGCTCATATATAACATGGAGGGGTTATATGAGTCAACATAGACCAAAAATAGTATATTTGTAAGTTAGTTGACCAAACTTTTAAAGGCACATTAAAATTCTTCATTCCAATTATCTCCAAAAGGTTTTCAAGAGTTTGAGAGACGTTGATCTTTCTTGTCATTATGTTTTTGGTTCTTTGCAATCATGAATCTATGAGTGAGATTGTTGAAAATTTTAGCAATAGTAGCATAATTCTTTGCAAACCTTCTATAGCAGCCACTGAATCCCAGGGAAATCCTAAATTCATATTAAATGCTTAGGATGTGGCCATCTGTAGAGTGCTTCTGTTTCTTCTGAAGAATTCACTCCTGGCTGAGACTTGCATATTTAATAAAGGTTCTACAATGTATGCATTTGTCAATTAACAATTTCAGACAAATTACCTCTAATCTTCAACTAGTTTAACATTTTAATCAGTATTTCTCTATGTTACCCTATTCCCTCAAATACAGTGATATCAATCAAATACAATAACATGCCTATAAAGTTCATATCACCAACTACCTCTTTCAGAATGAAAAGAAGTAGGTGCTGCAGAAATGCATTGAGGCATATACTCAAACCAACAAAATAATGTTGGACATGTGAATGCGGTTTTCTCTTTTCTTCTTTAGCCATAGTACTTTGCTAAAAGCTAGTGTCCAAGTCCAAAATAGGAAATTATTGACTTTCTAAGAAATAGTTCAAAACATCTTGAACTCTTAGTATGGGATATTGATTCACTTTTATCCTTTTATTTAATGTTCAGTAATCTGCAACTCTGATGGGCTGGCCACATTGAATGCAAAATGTATGCTTGCCAAAAAGACTATTTTATGGAGAACTCACACAGGGCAAACATTCACATGGTGGTCAGAAAAAGTCATACAAAGACACTTTTCAAGGTCTCTCTTAAGAACTTTGGAATTGATTGTGTGACCTGGAAGACACTGACACAGGATCATCCAACATGGCGTGCCCTCATCAGAGAAAGTTCTGTCCTCTATGAGCAAAGAAGAATTGTAATAACTCAAAAGAAACAAAAGATGTGCAAATTTAGATAATCCACCTCATATATTCACATGGACTTTTTGTGCCTGACCTGTGGTAGAGCATTCCGAGCTCATGTTGGTCTGATTAGCCACAGTCAGACATACTGTAACTTGACTGTAGCATAGTGATGTCATTTTGGTCTTCTTGGAGAAGGACAATAACCAACCAACCAACAATAATTGGCATGACTCAAATTTTTACAGGTCCCACCCCTCCCACCCCATAACTACTATAGGTAAAGAATAAAGACTGTTGTATTCAGTGATGAGTTCTTTTAAATGACTTCTAAGATTTCCCATGACATATAGAGGAAATTTCCATGACTGTTTTAGAATCTTTGAGATTAATTTTGAGTTACTGTAATGCCAAGCAAAAGCAATTTCCCAAAGGTTCAAAATACCAGCATAGCTGCTCTCCATTTTATTCAGTGACAAATTAAGAACAGAGAAAATCAAAATACAGCATATTTCAAAATACAGCATTTATCAAGTGTAATTCAATAATTTTTAAGTACTAGTCCACCCCTGTGCAGCACATTCATTTAGTCAATCCCAAAGACCCTCTTCTCAAATAGAGATTAGTTTCCAATCATAAGCAAAATACATTCATTTGGTCAGTCACAAAGCACAAAAAAAAGTCAAAAGTTTCCCACTCCTGGATCACAACTGAAAGGACCATCTACCCCTGAGTTACAACAAGCTTAAGCATAGCATTTAACACCCAAAGAGAGGTCTTTTCTTCATCTTGACCCAAGGCAAGTTCTCCTCAATCTCTGTTGCTGGGGCGACAAAGCTTAACAAGGTCCCAAGATACATTGCCAGTGTCCTCATTAATTCATTCTCTATCTGCAGAACAGTCCTAGGACCCCTGAAAACATTAGCAAAACCCTCTTCCAGGATTTCTATAAACATACAACAAGAAAATCCTTCTTCAGGGCTTTTGAACCAACAGCAAAGTTCTAGGACCTCTGCAACAACAGCACTGTCCTTCACCAGCGGATGAATCTGGCAAAACAATATCAAAACAGACAAAGTACCAGCGTCACAGCCATGTCTCTTCAGTCCTTGGCAGCTCTGGGTGGCAGCTCTCAAAAGTCCTGGGCCACTCAAACTGGCCCTCAGCAATCCTATCTGTCTCTCTCTGCCTCCATGATGCTGCTTCTAAAAATTCTCCTATCTCTTTCAATCCTTGGCACCAGCTCCTCCCAGTTCAGTCCTCTCTTTTCATGTCAACAAGTCCATCCCACAAGTGGGATTCACAAGCTCTGGGTTTTAACACTCAACCCAAAAACCAAGCCAATACAGGGGGATCTTTAAATTCCATTACTATTATAGTTGTCAGTAGACATATCTACATCCCACTTTTGTATTAAGAAAACTTTGTTTTCTTGCCCTGAGTTGCTCTTTCAAATGGCCCTTTCCCCCTTCGGATGCCAGAGAATCATCAAATTCAAATAGTTTAGGATCTATCATTGATTTGGAGGAATTTTAATGTGTTTCAACACAAGCCATGTGCAATGCTAAAATATTTACACAGAGTTCCAGTATACTGCTGGGTAAATTTTTAAATAAAGTGGTATTATTTCTAATTTAAACAAACACAGTAAAGATAGTTTCAGTATATAGATATATTAATATCCATAGCTATGTTAGTGTTCATGTGTCTTCTTTCTCAATGCCAACTTCAATCAACAGATTTCCGACACACTTTAATATAACACAAGTGGGAATAATTCTTATCGCTTAATTTGTATGATCTTAACCCTTCCATAGGGTCCAATGGAATTTCCCTTAAATATCATTCATAGATGTACTGGAATGCAATAGCTGCTTGAGACCCACTACTTAAAATAATGGTATATTTTACCTTCCCAGTTGACTTAGTCACCTCAGCATGAGGTCCTAGGAGTATAGCTGACTGCTCCTGTGCTGTTCTCTTTAAACTGCTTCAACAAAGCTTCTTTTCTGACCCCCTGGTGTTTCTTTAATTTTCACTTGCCTCAGTCTCAGCCTTAGCCTTCTATCCCATATCTCCTAGACATATAATTTTCAGTGGCTTAAAAATCAGAGCCTCCCGGTTCTCAGGCACTCATCTTTCACTTAAATTATAATCGCCCACGAGGGCCATTTCCAGTCATCCTGATCTATATCTTGCTACTAGACTCAGATGGCTCTGGAGGAGAGAGTGAGGCTGGTGACTTTGCACAGCCCTCTCTAACTTAAATTCAATTCATTCACATGTCATGGCATCACTGCCCTGATGTCATAGTCCTGTTTGAGAACAAATGACAAACAACAACCACTAGAGACCCAACTGAAAAGGTCAGTTGGGCAACACAACTCCTTCCTTCCTTCCTTCCTTCCTTCCTTCCTTCCTTCCTTCCCTCTTTCTTTCTCTGTCTCTTTCCTTTCTTCTTTTTCTCTTTCCTTCCTCCTCTCTCTCTCTCTCTCTCTCTCTCTCTCTCTCTCTCTCTCTCTCTCTCTCTCTCTCTCTCTCTTCCCTTCCTTTTATCAACATAGAATATCATACCCTTATCTGAGGAAGCTCTGCCCAAAGGAATGTAAATTTTGATCACTGAAACCTTTACAACCTAGAATTTTTTTTTCTTAAGGACTATGCCTTAAACCCACATCACTCTGGCTTTCACTGAATGACCAATAATAAGTTCCAGGCCAAGTCCCACTTGGTCATCATTTGGGCCCCATTGGCTCAGAGAATATAAATAGCAGTTGTTTCTGTTTGCGGTCAGAAACCCTTAGAGTTTTCCCGTCTCAAAATGATTTTTTTTGACTAGGTAAAAGAGCCATTCTCTGCTTCATTTATTACCTTAGCTTTCAATTTCTACTCCAGAGCCACTTGGGTCCAGTGATCAGATATAGATTAGGAGGACTGGAGATGGCCCAGGATACAGTGGGACACCTTGGTGGTTTTAAGCTAAAGTCTTTCCAAGTTCTCACTTTGACTGAGGCAATATCGATTCAGTAATTAGAGTTCTTTAAAAAGTGAGCTAGGGATGGCCTGTTTAATAATAATTTTTTTAAAAAAATCAAACTGGGAGGGGAAGACCCTCAGGATTTCTGACCAAAAGAGAAACAATTACCATCTACATTCACTTGGAGCCATTTGGGCCCCCAAAATAACCATTAAGTGGTGTTCAGGCCAGGACTTAATGTTTTCCAATCAGTGAGAGCCAGAATTAATCAGGTTTAAGGCATGATCTTTAAGAAAGGATAGCCAGTAAACTCCAAGAAAACCAGGTAGGTGTCAGTCATCAAAATTTACCTTGCTTTGGGCAGAGAATCCTCAGGTAAGGGCATTGAAGAGAAGGGAGAGGAGGGGAGGGGAAGAGAAGAGCTGTGTTGCCCAACTGGAACTGGCCAGTTGGGTCCCTAGTGCGCAACTCAGACTACTCAGGATTTTTTTTTATCCATTGTTCTCAGATGGACCGAAGTCTGGAAGACTATGCCATGACTTGCAAATGAATTGGATTTAACTGAGGGAGAGCTGTGCAAAATCAGAAGGCTCACTTTCTCTTCCAGAGCCATTTGGGTCTAGTGATCAGATGTAGATCAGGATGACTGAAGATGGCACTCTTTGCATGTGTGTGTGTGTGTGTGTGTGTGTGTGTGTTTTCCTTTATTGAATTTCATCTATATTGACTATCACCAAATTCTCTCAATCATACTTCCCCCTTCTGATTTCTGTATTTTCTCATGTGAATATAACTTGTTAATATACAGTTAGGGCAGCTAGATGGCAGAGAGGATAGAGTACCAGGCCTGGAGTCAGGAAGTCTCATCTTTCTGAGTTCAAATCTTGCCTGAGCCACTTTAGTACCTGTGTGACTCTGGGCAAGTCACTTAACCATGCTTGCCTCAGTTTCCTCATCTGAAAAATGAACTGGAGAAGTACATGGCTAATCACTCCAGTATCCTTGACAAGAAAAGCCCAAATAGGGTCATGAAGAGTAAGATACAGCTGAATAACAACAACAAAAATGTACAGTTCCATCCCCATCACCTTTTACCTGTCCTGTTTCTTTTGAATAAGGTATATTTACCCAGATTCATAGCCCAATCATGAGTTTTATCCCACCTAGTCTTGGTAATACCTAGGATATCAAATTTGCCCAGTTCACTTTATTAACTGATTTTTATTGTGAATATACTTTAAAGGTGAGAAAGGTGCCCTAATACTTCCCCAGGTTACTGAGAATAATAGGGAAAATAGGTAAATATGAATATGCCCTGCATTGGCTATATGACATTTAATATGTAATAATTATCTGGATCTTGGTTTCTTAATATATAAAATAAAGAATTTGTACTAAAATATCTAAAAGTAATGTCCAGAAGACACAGAGAGGTAGGTTTAGGATTAAAAATCTTGCTAACAATAAAGTCCCAAAATTGAATGGGTGATCTTGTGAGAGAGTAAGTTGCTCATTACTAGAATACTTTAAGCAGAGGCTGGTTGGTCACTGGTTGGGCATATTGTTTTCAATGATGAATTGGTCTAGATGATCTCTGAGATCCCTTTCAACTATGATTTTTTTGTTATCTATAAGGGCATTTCTGGCCCCAAAAGTCTATCATTTTACCTTATACACCAGGTATGATGTCTATTGCCTAGAATTCAACATTCATCAAAATGGACAAACAATAGAATTTCCCAACAGACTACAGATGGATAATGGATCGGACTTAGATTTTAATAGAAATAGGAGAATGGAAATGATTGTTTTTGGAAAACTGAAAAAATACTTTTATATTGATTCCCAAGCATCCCATAAAAGAAAACGTCCATTTTTTTTTCAAGACAAACATTTTATCCGTGCTAATGTATGATCCTGAGATAAGGATCCTGCAAAGGATGGCTCCAAAGAACTAAGAACAAGTATCACAGAGGGCAATGAAGAGTTCTATGGTGGGTGTGAGCAAACTGTAACATGTAACCAGTGAAGAATCAGAAGAACAAAAGTAAAGGATATCAGAGAAGAATTGAGAAGATGGATTGCTCATGTAAGGAGAATAAATAAGGACAAGTAATTGGCCACCATTCTTCTTTGGTAAGCCTTGTGATGTCAGGAGGAAGTGAAGAAGGTCTCTAGCATATTAGCAGGGAATTCTCTCAGTGAAATTTGGGGATAACATGGGAGAGAGTCACATTGGATGGGCAAGCATACATGGGCTGCAATATGAATTCTGAGAGGGAACTCCCAAATCAACGAGGTCACAGATCTATTTGAGCATTTGTATCATGTACAATTGAGGTATAGTATCTTGATTTCCCTATTCTACTTCTAGCTGCCATAATTTAATATTTTTCTTCTCTATAATACCCATTTTTGCCTAGATGCATGAATGACGCCTTTGGCATCCCAACCCTCATCAAAGGATATTTCAAAACCATTTAAACATGTTGTTTTCCTATTGTGCTGTTTTCCCCCTATTTTTCAAGGGAAGTGCTAATATTTGGGTTAAAAGATAAGGAAGAAGGAGAAAAAGAGGGAGACTTGAACAAAAATCCTCTTCACCCTCTGACAATCTTCCCCTTTAGATTTTTATTGCTTTTTCTCCATCAAACAATACTCTGTGTTCTGTATGCCAATCTTTGTTCAAGAGAAAACAAATTTCTAATATCTTGAGCATTTTGGAGGCAAAAAGAAAAGTATATTGAAATTTCAAGATTGAAATTCACTTACTACTATTCTTTTCACTGGGAATTCCTTTGGCTAAGGCATCCTATTCTCTCTTATAATTTTGAAAGGCAATCATTGTACATTATACATTTATCTTAGTTTGGGGGAAGAGACAAAGGTATGGAGCATTTTCTTTTTCTTTTCCAGAGAGAAAGAAAGAAAGGGAAAGAGCAAAGAGTTTCCCTACTAAATGACTTTGAATGAAAAATCAAATTGTAAATGGAGTTTGTGATACACAGAGAAGAGAGAGAAAAAGACTGACATTTATAGAGCAAACTTTTAAGGCTTTTATATACATTATCTCATTAGGGAAGAAAAGAAAGAATACAAAAGCAAATAAACTTTATTTATGTTTGTTTCACATAATTGATAGCAATAGAAAGGGGGATATTGAAATATATTTTTACTGTCCTTCCCCTTACTGTACCCCAAGTCTTACTACATTGGAGTACAGTCATTAAAATCCTTGGAGAGGTGTAGCAGTCACTTCACCCCAGATGATTGATACAATTTTGTGCACACAGTAATCTTGTCAGCAGGCAATTGTGCCTCATCTTTTACTACTCTGAAAATTTATCTAATTTACCCAGATTTGTTTTGGCTTGGATGTGGACACTCTCCCCATCCTACTTCCATTTCACCTATTCTCTTCTACCTGCCCCAATTGTTTTGTATTAGTGCCTGTTTGTATCTCACCATCTGCCCAGCATTTTGATCATGTGATCCTGTGATTACCTTCTGGATTCCATGCCTTACTTGTTGCCTCTAATTCAATTTCCTTCAGTAATTATCAATAACTATAATAATAGTTTTAATTTGCTTTCAGGTTTGCAAAGTTTTAGATACTTTTTATCATATGTGTGTGTGCTTTGTATATTATATATTCTTACTTATACTTAAAAAAGTCCTATGAGATAGGGAGAAAATGTAGGCTCAACTCTCTGCTAGGTATTTACGAACTACAATTTGCTCCCTATCATGACTCCTCCCAGATTAGGGCACCAACATCATCATTCACCCAACCTGATGGTTTCTGCTACCTTTTGTACCAGGTCATTGCTATTCTTTATAGACCTCTTCAAACCAGACAAACCAGAAGTGTCCCTGAGAAAGAAAGAAGCACTTATCTGGTGCATATTAACTCTGAGTCCTGTTACACTGCCTTGAAGCATGATAGCACCTATGCCTATAATGTTTTAGAACTATGGAGAGATGCCAGCAGGTCTGTCTGTAATGCCTTTAAATGGGATAATGATGAGGACCACTGCTTCAAAAATAAGTTAACAGAAATATTAACATCTATAATTACTAACTCAGAAAGACTAATAGTATATCTTAGAAAAAGCTTCTTTGGCTTGATATCAGAAGATAGTTATTACTGGAACCAAGCCTAAGACTATCCCATCACTGGTCTCTTCGCCTCTTTGTCATAGGTGTCCAAGCTTTAAAGTTTGCCTTCCAAGTTTAAAGGAGTCATTAAAATTTAAGGAAGAGTTCAGAGTTCATACGAATGGCACATAGCAACACTATTGTGGATTAGAATTATTTATTGATACTTACAGTTAAGAGTAACTTAGAAGGTATGGATAATACACTCAGGGATAGAGTTTCATGAAACCTCCCTTGACCCAATGGCCTCATAGAACAACACTCTAAGTAGTGGTTGGGACAAATTGTGAGATGTCTTCTTTGATTGAAAGTCCAGAGCCCTTGGGAGCTCTGGTTTATATACGGTTTTCAGACAAAGGGTCTCTGGTGGCAGCTTTCCCATTACTAGTGGGATTAGGGGACTTGGAGTTCTAAAAATTAACCAGAAAAACCTACTTACAACTAGGAATGTGGAATTATAACTATGCATCATCAGCATGTTTGTAGGAGAGTTTCTAGTGAGAAATGAATGCAGTCTAAACCTCAAGCATTCCAGAATTGTGTAATGGAAGATAGTCCAAGAAAAGTGGACCATAGTCTCCTATGGCTATTTAAAAGGTTATATGTATAATGTAATATACTATATGGGTGAAACCGAGGAGCCCAGTATCCATAACATGAATCTAGACTAGGCTGAAAATACAAGATATATTAGTTCTTTGAGGGGTGAAAAAGTATGGTTCAAATTTAAGAAACTTCAGAAACGGAAGAAGTTTTACAGGTGTCACGTAGGTCAAATTTTAAAGATCAGCCCAGAGAGTGTTAAGGGCCTTGCTAAAGTTCACACAGGTATTAAGTGTTTCAACTGAAATGAGGCTCCTTTGATGTTAAATCTGGCACTCTTTTACTACATGGAGCTGCATGTTTCAAAGACCCCCTATGATGCTACTTAGTGCCACTTTTAGAATGTAGCCACATGTCTATGGAATGCAGATAGAAGTAGTTCCTATCATATTAGTTAATATTCATTCATTCAACATTTATTAACTGCCTACTATGAACTACCAATATTAAAAACTGCTGATCTTTGTGCTTACTTCATCTTAATAAAATCTCTATAAGAAGGATTTGTATGTAGATCTATACATTTATGAGAAGGACCTATCCATTTCAACAAAGACTATCCTTTGAAACCATGAAAAGGGAAAAGGCAAACATTAACTGATGATTTTCTCCATCTGACTACAACTATAGAGTCACACAATTGACTAAAAGATTCAAAGACTAAAAACATTCTTTTATTTTATTATTATATTAATGTATATTGTATATATTATATTAATCAATAAAAACATTGATTTTTTTTTGTTTGCTGACAAAAAGCAAAAACAAAAAACCCCAAACAAAAACATTTGCCTTGATAGAGAAAAAAATGCATTTCTATGGGCTTGCCTCCAATAGGGTGTTGTTCATATATTAAGATCCTACATCATCCCTTGATAAATACAACCACAAAACCTTTACTCAATGACCCTTTTACTACTAATATCAATCAAGGAATATAAATATGAGCTATGTATTTCCTGTACTTAAGTCCCATGCTTGCATCACTCCCTACAGCACTACAAGGCCTCTTCTATAAGATTCGTGTTTACTTAAAAGAAATCAGCCTCCCTGATAGTCCAGAAAGGGAGATAGTTTGTGTGGAAATAAGTATAATACAAGGGAAAATCTGATAACCATCTAAGAGAGGTACAAAGAAAGTGTTCTGGGACTTAAGAAGAGGGAGAAAACTGAATGATTAGGCAACATGACATAACTAGGAAAAGCAAAATCTCCTTTTACATCTCATGTAGTACTTTGTCTTGAATCTACCTCTACAAGGAATTAACAAGGTAATTTAGCTATCTATTGATTATATTGAAGTAGACATATTACATTACATGTCTATACATAGAGATATTACATTATAAATTCATTGTGGGGGTAATACATACAAGGTATATGTACATATATAACATATTAGATATATGTTTCTAAAGTTATTCATAATTATATTTTATTCTCTGACTGAACTGTAGTTCCATGAGGTCTGGGACTGTGTAATGCATACACACATACATATACATATGCACAATACACATATGCATATATACATGTGTATGTATGTATTGCATAGTATGTGTACACAGAATTGTTACACATTGCATATATGTGTGTAGATACATATACACATATGAATTTAAGTGTATATGTATGTATGTATATGTGTGTATGTATCCTTTCCAGGGTCCAGCACAGTTCTCTATACATAATAGGCACCCAATTGGTGTTTGTTGAATAAATTAATGAATGAAAAAAAATATTGGGACCATTTTAAGTTCAAGTTTTACTCGCCTTCATCATTATCAGCATATGTTTAGTGAGTAATTACAAGGACTTGAGAACTGTTGGAGGCACTTTGAGAGATTGAAAGAGATATAAAATACAAGCACTTCTCATAAGGATTTTATAAACCAGTTGGGGAGAGATAGGACAAATACACAAAAAGACACTAGGTTTGTGCTAATTAGTGTGGCTGCAATTAAAATACTTGAACATGATTTCATTCATGCCTTCAGGAAATTGATAATTTGAAAATTTCACCAAATTGATGGGCTGACAGTTTCAAACAAGAAATTAAGTAAAAAATTAGAATGTATGTTATGTATAGATGCTTGTTTCTGGTGCTGGAAAATAACATTTTGCTTCAAGCTGTTATTATATGATGTTAATGTCCTACCTCCCTTTTTTACTTTCTATGAATAATAATCACAGATTATGTTTGTGGGCATGAGTGGTTGAAAATTATTTAATTGTTTCCATTTATATAATTTCAACATTGCAAATTTCGTATTTAAGAATGGCCACCAGGGTGTGCAATTATAGATATTGTCATTTTAACTTTTTGCAAACATTAGTGTCCATTTGTTAATACTATATGCAGAATGTTACTGATTAGAGGTTTTCTCCTTGTGTAGCTCAATCATGGACTAAGCTAAAGTTTAGCACAATAAAAGAAATAAGAACTTTCAGATGGTTTCTAATATCTACCTTACATTTTCAAAGTCTTTATATATGAGTATTTTCTACTCCAGTGACCCATTAGAGAACTTTTTTTTGCATGTCACTACTCAGCTCACCATAGACTCCAATAGAAAATGTCCATGGTGTCTCTGAGTCTGTTCACTGTGAAGGGAAAATAGAATGTATTTCACATTTTAAATGTCTTTACATCATTTGTTACCATGTTAAAAGGGGCATTTTAGTGTCTTAGACTCTGGGTGTCAGAAAAATTGAGCAAGTCACTTAACATGTGCTTCAGGAAGTAGTAAAAGAAGAGTTTTATGAGATGGTCTCTGTGATCTCTGACATATTGAGAAATGACAGATAGGTGAGATTTCTTTTGTGCTTATTACTTTGTTCAACATGACAGTCAGTCTCAATTAGCAGACAGAGTCAGCCTCTAGCATACCAACCAACAAGCAATACCTGGGATTAAGTTCTGCCTCTGACACATACTGGCTGTGACCTCAGACAAGTTACTTAACCTCTCACTGCTCAAAATATCTCCAAGATTTTAAGTTGTAGAGAAGGTGCTGGTTCGTATGAGAAGAGACCATTCCCTCATCTGGGAGTTCCCTGTATCAATGAAATCATAGGCAAGTCCCTAATCCAGACTTCTGGGACATTTCCAGTCATGCTGTCAGAACTCCACTCATGCCATCATTTCACTGCCTTCTAACCTGAAAAATGGGACTGTATTCCTGGAAGGACCTTGGGCTTTGAGAAGCCTACTATCTTTCTTGATTCTAGGTCTTCACTATACCTCAAGAACATATCCAACCTTCCTTACCTTCCCCAGGTGCCCTTTATGAATTGCTTACCCCCTTGGAATATGAGTTCCTTGAGGACAGAGACCATCTTGATTGCTTCTATTTGTATTGCCAGACAGTGCAATGCCTGGTACATAGAAAATACTTAATAAATACTGTATCTCTGCTATCTATCTGCCTATCACCTACCTACCTACCTACCTAACTACGTAACTACCTACCTACCTGTCTGTCTGTCTGTCTGTCTATCTATCTGTCTATCTATCTACCTATCTACTAACCACTTACCTACCTACATGTGACTATCTACTTAATATTAACTGAAGGAATTTTCCCAGATAGTTTTTTACAAATTGCCTCACATCACTTACATAAATCACTTCTTTCTTAAATGATCAGACAAAAAAATCCTCTGAAAGGGGGAAGATGGCTAAAAGGGAGGGAAGAAATGTTAAGGTAAAAGGGTAAGAAAAGGGAGGGGGGCTGATAGGGAGGGAATGTTGAAGGAGGTGGTGGTCAAAAGCAAAACTTTTGAGGAGTGGAAGGGAGAAGAAATAAATAAAAGTATAAATGTGTGTGTGGGGGGGAATAGGATGGAGAGAAAGATACAGATAATAAACATAACTGTGAATGTGAATAGGATGAACTTTCCCATAAAATGGAGGCAGATAGCAGAATAGATTAAAAATAATAATCCTACACTACATAATTTACTAGAAACACATTTGAATCAAGGGGATACACATAGGGCAAAGGTAAAAGTATGGAATAGAATATGTTATGTTTAAGCTAAAGTAAAACAAGCAGGGGTAGCAATCCTAATCTCAGACAAAGCAAAAGCAAAAATATATCTAATTAAAAGAGATAAGGAAAGAAATTATATCCTGCCAAAAGGCACCATAGACAAATAAAACCTTCTGAATATTTTCAAACAACTAAGGTGGGGTATATATAGTACAAATAGGTGGCATAGTAGATAGAGCACTGGGAATCAGGAAAACTCATTTTAGGAGTTCAAATCTGGCCTCAGAGACTTACTAGCTGTGTGACCCTTGGTAAGCTGTTTAATCCTCTTTGCCTCAGTTCTTCATCTGTCAAATGAACTGGAGAAGGAAATGGTAAACTTACTCTAGTATCTTTGCCAGGAAAAACCCCAAAATGGAGTCATGGAGAGTTGGATACAACAGATCAGAAATAGAATGATATCTTAAGTGATATCTTAAACAAAAATATAAGATGACTTTTCACATCATCTAGAGAAAACAATGAATTAACATAAGTTTCCTGTTGAAATTTAGAGCTGGAAGAGATCTTAGAGATCACACAATGCAACTCCTTAAATTACCAGATGAGGAAATTGAGGCCCTGGAAGGTAAAATGACTGGCTAAGTTTACTCCATGAGTGAGTGGCAGACATGAAATTTGAACCTCAAGTTCTTCATTCTTCGTTCCATGCTGTTTTCATCCTTCTGTATTGAACTCTCTAATTGCATAAAAAAAGGAAAATCTTATGACTCCCTTCTTCCCCATTCAAGTGCATTTCTATAAAGCCATAAATGAGCAACTTTCCAGAGGACTGCTTCTGTGAACAGCTTTCAAGGTTCTGATTACATAGTATAGCAAACTCTCTATTTATTCAATAACAAACCAGAGCAAAACATTCATAGAAAATCAAGGTACAGCATTCACAATATTACAACTTATCACAGAAGATCAAAATACAGCATTCACCATGTCACAACTCAACAATTTATCACTAAAATGGCCACATAGTTTTCACCAACGTGGTCACATAATTATAAACAAAGTACCTTCATTTAGTCAATCACAAAATCCTTAATTCCATCACAAAGCACAAAAGTCAAAGTTTTCCACTCCAGGTCACTGTAAATAATAATCTTCTCAGTCTGCACACAGTATCCAAGTAAAGTCTTCTTTCAACTTGACTCAAGGCTGACTCACTGTTTCCATAGTTCCTCTTCCATGGTCCCAGTTCCAACTATGACCTGGGTTCAAAAGCAGGCAGCTTCCAGTTCCTTGTCCAGCTCCTTGTCCAGTTCTTCATCCAGTTCCCATTCCATATTGAAGTTCAGTGTCCAGTCCACCTCAAGTCCTTCACAGTTCCTGTTTCTGGGAAGACAAAGCTTGACAGAGCCACAGTAATATTCATTCACATTGCTGGCACCATCATCAATTAGCTATCTGCTGGTGAAATCAACTCAGACTCACCAACAAGGTCTGAGAACTCAACACAAATCATCAACATAGGAATCAACACAGACCCACAAACAAGGTCCAAGAGGTCAGCACAAATCATCAGTAAAGTCCCAGGACCTCCAAAACCCTTCTCCAGGATTTCTGTAAACATACAACCAGAAAAATCTTCTTTCAGGGCTTCCAGTAAGATCCCAGGGCTTCTGTACAAAGCATCACAAACAAACATCAACAAGACAAAGCAGACAAACAGAGTGCCAAGACACCACAGGTTTTCTCCTTCTTGCCTCTGCCACCACAAGAGTCTCAGTTCTGCTCTCTCTAGCCTAGGCCTCTCCTTATATATGATTATTAGCTCCTCCCCTTCCTATTGGAGGAGTTCATGAGTTCAGAAGTTGTGGAGTTCACATGTTCTGTTTCTTAAAGACTTGATACAAGGCTCAGAAGAAACTTGAACTGAAACAAGGTGTTAATTCAATAGCTGAAATAAGGTGTGAACTACTTCAGTGCTTGCCATTACAATTACACTTTATGAAAAAAAATAAAAGTACATAAATTTACAAAACAGTAAGATTCTTTTTGCTCTAGAATCTGATTGCTTTTGATGACTCTGTGAGAGAGTCTCCACTCCATACAAACTTACTAATGACCTTGACTTGTTGCTGATTTTGAATCCCAAGGCAATATCCTTTCAAATGACCTCAGCGTTTTGACCTTGAGTCAAGTCTAATCTACTGTGAATTCTGAAACTATCAGCTGCTAAGGGCTTTAGATCTTGACAGATGTCATTGTCCCAGGATAAAAAAACCTTTCAGTAATCATTAGCTTCTCCCTCTCCCTTCCCAAATCCAGAATACAAATGCTGGCCATTCTATTTCTTCCTTGTCTTTCCCATTTGTCTCCTTTCCATTCCACTGCCTTCACTCCTTTTCAAGTATCATTGTCTTCAACCTGAATTGTAATAATGGTCTTTAGTTACTCCCACCAATTCTTTCTTTTTTTCTCTCTTTTTTTATTTTTTAGCTTATATCATTCATTTCCACAAGATTTTGAGTTACAAATTTTCTCCCCTTTTTTCCCCTACACACCACCCCAAAATAGTGATCCCACTGAATATGCCCTCCCCCAATCTGCTCTTTCCCATATCTTCCCCCATTCCCCCTCTGACTTTCCAGTAGGGCACGATGGATCTCTATGCCCCAGTGCCTGTATATCTTATTTCCCAGTTGCATGTAAAGTAATAGTAATAATAGTACACACACACACACACACACACACACACACACACACACACACACACACA
>NW_027187391.1:1082826-1095945 GCF_028583685.1 Petaurus breviceps papuanus
ACACACACACACACACACACACACACACACACACACACACACACACATATATATATACATCTTTAAACATTTTATTTTAAAACTTTGAATTCCAGATTCTTTACCTTTCTCCCTTGTCACCCACCCTTACAGGGAAGATAAACAATTTTATATATGTTGTACATGTGAAGCTAAGCAAAACATTTTCATAGTGGAAATATTGTGAAAGACTGACTATATTTCCCTCCATCCTATCCCACCCCCCACTTGTTCTATTCTCTACTTTGACCCTGTCCCTTTTCAAAAGTGGGTGCTTCCAACTTCCCTCCCTCCCCAGCCTGTCCTCCCTTCCATTATCCCCCTTCTCCTCCCCTTCCCCTCTACTGTCCTGTAGCCTGAGATACCCTATTTAGTGTGTATGTCACTCCCTCCCTAAGCCAAATTCAATGAGAATAAGGTTGACTCATTCCCTTTTGCCTTCCTGTTCTTCCTCTCCATTGTAACAGTTTTCCCTTGCCTCTTCTATATGAGATAATTTACCCCACTCTGTCTCTCCCCATCTCCTCTCATTGTATTCCTCTCTCACCTCTTAATTTCACCTTTTAAGTATCATCCCTTCCTATTAAATTGATCCTATGCCCTCTGTCTATGTATACCTGTACACATATATACACACACTCACATATGAATTCATATGCCCATATACCCTCCTTTATACACACATATATATATATACACATTTCTGTTCCCTTCAACTATTCTCATACTGAGAAAAGTTTCATAAGTTATAATTATTGTTTTTCCATGTAGGATTGTTAATAGTTCAACTTTGATAAGTTCCTTATGATTTCTTTTCCCTGTTTACATTCTCATGCTTCTCTTGCTTCTTGTATCTGAATGTCAAATTTTCTATTCAACTCTGGTTTTTTCATCAAGAATGCTTGAAAGTCCTCTATTACACTGAATGACCATATTTTCCCCTGAAACATGATAGTCAGTTTTGCTGGGTAGGTGATTCTTGGTTTTAATCCCAACTTCTTTGACCTCTGTAATATCATATTCCAAGCCCTTCGATCCCTCAGTGTAGAAGCTGCCAGATCCTGTGTTATCCTGATTGTGTTTCCACAACATTCAAATTGTTTCTTTCTGGCTGCTTGTAATATTTTCTCCTTTGTCTGGGAATTCCAGAACCTGGCTATAATATTCCTAGTAGTTTTCTTTTGGGGATCTTTTTCACGAAGTGATTGGTGGATTCTTTCAACCTCTATTTTGCCCTCTGGTTCTAAAACATCAGGGCAATTTTCCTTCAGAATTTCATGAAGGATGATTTCTATGTTCTTTTTTTGATCATGGCTTTTAGGTAGTCCAATAACTTTTAAATTGTCTCTCCTGGATCTATTTTCCAGGTCAGTGGTTTTTCCAATGAGTTGTTTCACATTGCCTTATATTTTTTTTATTTGTTTGGATCTGTTTAATAGTATCTTGATTTCTCATAAAGTCACTAGCTTCCATTTGCTCCAATCTAATTCTGAAGGAATGATTCTCTTCAGTGAGCTTTTGAGATTCTTTTTCCATCTGGCAAATTCTGCTTTTAAAGCATTCTTCTCCTCATTGCCCTTTTGCGCCTCTTTTGCCTTCTGAGTTAGTCTTTTTAAGGTGTTATTTTCTTCAGTCAGGTTTTTGCCTCTCATTTCATAGTTTTCTTGCATCATTCTCATTTGTCTTCCCAATTTTTCCTCCACTTCTCTTATTTGGTTTTCAAAATCCTTTTTAAGCTCCTCTATGGCCTGTAACCAGTTCATATTTTTCTTGGAAGCTTTTGGTACAGGAGTTCTGAATTCACTGTCTTCCTCCTCTTCTATGCTTTGATCCTTTTTGTCCCCAAAATAGAAGTCTAATGTTGGATTTCTCTGTTTGCTTTGCCTGCTCATGTGGCCACTCAATTACTTGACTTTTGAGCCTTTTGCACTCCCACCAATTCTAATATCCCTCTCCCACAATCTATTCAAACAGAGTTAAGTTATGAAATTGATTATTACTAATAAAGATTTCTGATCTACTCCAAATGTCTCCAATGGAAACCTTACAGAATCTTTGGACTTATACCATTTTGTTTGAATTTTTAGATCTTCTCTCAATCTAGGATTTCTCATGGAAACATCATGCTGACTTTGTGTCTTCTATGGAAGCACAAAGGTAACAAAGCATTGACTCTCTAAGACAAGTTTTATTTAACCTATGAGCCATAAAAAAGTATTCATAGCTAATCATTTGTATGAATTCATCTATCTCTACATTAGGTCATAAGGCCATAAATAGTGAAGACAATACTCCTTCTTTCTTTGGTGGGCTCCTGCTTTCCTGAGAACCTACAAAGTTCTCCATACTTACGGTACTACCCTAAATGCCTTTGATGTTTGGCCTATAGTTTGACAACCTCTGCTCTAATGTTTGTAGTGGACTTTTCCCACATACATATATGTAACGATGTATATAATATATATGTATATGCATATAGTATGCACAAACGTATACATATACATATACACACAAATATATAAACTTTTTAGATCTTCCAGAAATCTTGTAAGATGTTATTATTATCCTCACTTTACAGAAGAAGAAAATGAGGGAGAAGTAGAAATAGGGAGAATCCACTAGTCAGCTCCTAAAAGAAATCCCCAAATGAAAACTCCCAGGAACTTCATAGCCAACATCCAGAGATATTCTAGGCTAAAGAAAAACACTGCAAGTAGCTAGAAAGAAAGAATTAAAGTTCCAAGGAGCCACAGTTAGAATCATGCACAATTTAGAAACCATAACTCTGAAGAAGCAGAGAATCTGGAATACAATATTCTAGAAGGCAAAGGATATGGGCTAAAAACATCAAATAACTTACCCAGAAAACAGTATAATGGTACGGGGGGAAAGGGATTTTTCGTGAAATAGAAGATTAATCTCTGTATTGTCGCAATTTTAGAATATATGCAGCCAAAGTGATTACTGTAGCTCTTTTCTGAGGTGGCAAAGAATGGGAATCTGAGGGGGTACCCTTAATTTGGGAATAGATGCACAAGTGATGGCATGAGTGAAATGGTTATGAATGAGATGAAATACTATTGCAATGTGGCGAGAGAATGAGTTCTTGGCTGGCTGTATCTATATACACATGTAAGTGTGTATATTACACACATGCATATATGTGTATATATACATACATACAGATACATATACATATATGCATACAGATGTGTGTGTGTGTGAGAATCTTGGAAACTCTCATTAACACAATGACCAACTACAATTACTGAGGAGTCATAATGAAACAAGTTGCCCACCTCCTGACAGAGAAGCGATGAACTCAGTATGGAGACTGAGACATGTATGTGTATGTGTTTTAGACATTGCCAGTGGAAAAAAAAATTGCTTTGCTTGACTATGCATGTTTGTAAAGGGATTTTGTTTTTCATTCTTTTTCAGTAAGGTCATGTAAATAGAGCTGATTGATCTTTTTTGGAAATAAATTAAAATATAATTAAAAAAGAAAATAATTTTAAAAAGGAAATATGACTTCCATGAGTTCTTTGATCTGAGTGCTCCCTCCAGTGACACAGATCATAATCTTTCTCATCTTACTGAACTCTAGTCCTCTCTCCCCTTCTCCTCTACCATGTTCTGTAGAGAGTCCATCCAACCCATAGGTCTTTGTCTTGTCCTTTAAATGAGTGCTGCACCTAGGCTGTCTGCCAATTTATTGTCTAATAACTAGTCTACTCACTTTAGGATCATCTATTTCCTGAATGATGTTTGTTATGTCACTTACTGTGAACAATTTCATCTTTTAAATGTTATATATGGTGATCTTACTCAATGGAGTCTAATGCCACAATTTTTGCACACTTATTTTTCTCTTCTCAGATTTTTTGCTGTTTTATGGAGTGATATTATTCTTAATCTTCAAACATCCTCTTTCCTCTTCTAGAAGTATTTACAAATAAGTTTATATTTTAAAATTGGTATTATCAAGTGTTTTCCACTTGGAAAGGAGGTAAAATATACTAGAGGGTGAGGGGGATCTTTGGCTTCTTTATTGTAGTGATTATCTAATGTCATTTAAGCCACTTTAGGAAAAGGAAAAATCCAAGTTAAAGTCTTTTTTCTATATTAATTTATAATTTGAGGGAATTAATAGATTTACCAGGTCATCTCAGAGCTGATATACTTACAAGTCAAATCTTCTCACTTTTATTTTTCCTAGTTTGGTAATCATTTTGATCTTTGCTCTAAATAGTCTCTCATGTTTAAGAGATAAAAAAGATGGAGAAAAAAAGAGATAAAAAAATATTTAAAAAATGGAGAAACACAGGCTGGAGTAGGAATTGGTTGATTAGCTCCTGCTCAGGAATAGAAATTAAAGGTTTATTATCAAGTTGGATGTGGATCTTCGGTGTAGTGTCCTAAGGATCTGTCCTTGATCTTGTGCTAGTTAACATTTTTTATCAACAACTTGAATGAAAAGCAATGGGAGAGATATGAACTCTTCTATTTGGCTTATAAGTGTTCACAACTTAGCCACATTCTATCTTTCCCACCTCAAATTACATTATTCCCCTTTCCTCACTCTATTGTCCATATGAACTGGTCATCTCTCTCTTCTTCACGTGTGGCACTACCAACCTGTCTCTATGCCTTTGTACCACCTGTCCTTCACACTTGGAATGCATTCCCTTATCACCTCTACTTCACAAACTCATTCTCTGCCTTTAGATGTAGCTAAAGTACAACTTTCTACACCAAGCCTTTTCTAATCCTCTCAATTAGTATTGTCCTTCATTCCTATCCACCTTATATCTAACATATTTATGTTGCATTTATTCTGTGTATAGTTTTATTTCCATGTTGTTTCCCCTAATAAAATGTAAGTTTCTTGAGAGTAGGGATTATTTGACATTTTGTGTTCATACCCCAATGATCTAGCACAGTGATTTTAATATTAGGGGGCAGCTAGGTGTCACAGTGAATAGAGCACTGGCCATGGAGTCAGAAGGACCTGAGTTCAAATATGACTTTAGACACTTGGCACATTTACTAGCTGTGTGACCTTGGGCAAGTCACTTAACCCCAATTGCCTTGCCTTTCCCCTTCCAAAAAATTTTTAAAAAATTTAAATACATTTTAAGCACCTACTGTGTGCTATACATTGTGGTAAGTGCTCTACAAATTTATCTTATTTGATGTGAACACTTTGTAAATGCTTGTTCCTATATTGATTGATTGATGGCATACTTATCAAATATGCAGATGATATACCTGACACACTGAATGATAGAATAAAGATCCAAAAGTATTTTGACAGTCTAGAACTTTCAGCTAAATCTAAAAAAAGTCAAAATGCAATAGAGGTAAACAAAGTCTCATACCTGAAGAAAAAAATTGAAAATACAATACAGTAAGATCTTGAATTGATAGTAGTTTATCTAAAAATGATCTGAGGGTTTTAGTGTCTTCCCAGCTTACTATATACCAACAACATAATATAGACTAATGTAATATTTTATTTATTTGGGGGGGGAGCAGACTTATGATTTCATTGGTATTAGGAACTCCTAATGAAGAAACTCTGTCTACTATTTGTGATCTTGTGTCTCTTTGAAAGAGGCATTATGAGCATATGTAAAACCTGAAATTTTAACCTAAAATTCCCTATCAATTTGCTTATCATATGCCTCTAAGAAAATGCAAGTTCCTCCTGGTAAGGTACTACTTTAGTTTTGTTTTTACTTCCCAAGCACTTAGAACAAGCCTTTCTACACAGTAGATGCTTAACAAATATTTGTTGAGCGACGATATTTGTTGTCATCGACTAGGGATACTGTGCTGTACTGTGCCTAGGTAAGACCACAAATGTAATACTAAGTTCAGTTCTAATGTCTACATTTAGGAAGATCATTGACAAGGTAGAGAACATATAGGAGAGGTCAAGTAGGATGGCAGAAGACCTCAAGGTTATTCAATATGAGAAGTCAATGGTCAGAGTGAACAATTTGGAAATAAATCCACATCAGTAATGAACTTTCCTTTCTGTAAAGATAGTTTCTTTTTTGTTATTTTTTAAAATTCTGAAGGTAACAAGTACCAAATGAATTGGGCTCTTCCATATATATAGTAGAACAGGAAGAAAGACAGTCAATTTTCATTTGGAAGGGGTGATTTCATTTGTTGTTTGACATATTCTGTATCTTCTAATTCTGTAGTGAAACAACACCAAGAAAAAAAAAACCCATTCATGATAACTAGGAAAAAAGCTCTTGAAAAGCTTACATATATTTGGTTTCTCTTGTTTCTGAAGTCTGAGCCATGATCTCCAGCATATTTTTCATAACCCTTTCCTGTGCTCACCTTTGCTGTGAAACTACAGTGTTAATACACTGTTGACTTACTTTAGATGATCTAATTTCTCAGGGGGGGTAGCAACTCCAGAGGAAGGATGGGGTTTTGTGTGTTATCCATGTGTGTATGAAGCACAAATGTCAACTTTGCAAAATCAAGCACCAAAGTATGAGATAAGTGTAATTACAGAGCAGTCCAATTCTAGTTTTAGATTCTTGTCAAGGGGATAAACAGGTGGTGTAGTTATGTTAGGAATGACCCTTCATGCTCAGGGAAGTTGGCTATCTCCTTTTTTTTGGAAAAGTGATTTCAGGCAGTACAGCTGTGTTTCTTCAGGATACAACTGGCTGATTCACAGTCCCAGAATATTTCCCTTTCCCCAGGATGAGTGTGGTGTTGAAAGAACAGATCTAAATTGTATAATTTAAGGGGAGGAGCTCAACTGGCTCATTCAGTGTGACTTTAATATACAGCTTATCAGATCTCCTTATGGTTCTGTAATGGAAAGTGTATCAAGTAATATAGATTTATCTCTCTGAATTCCATTGGCTAAAAAAGCTATTTGATTTCCCCATCTTTTAATGACTTTCATCTCAGTTATCCTTAATTTTCATTACAATCTGCTTCTCCATATTTAGCTTCTAAGAGCATACAATCTTCTCTCCAAATTTAACTAACAATGATACTGAAATAGCAAGATTTCTCATGTCTCTTCTTGGTCATACTCATAGAGAAAAGGGATTCGGTAAAAAAAAATTGTGCATTTGAGGTCTTTGGGGAAAATTCCAACTTTCTCTGGATGCTCTTAAACAATATATTTTAAAAAAATAACATCCACATTTGTAATTTGTATTGGGAACTCCACAGATGCTCACACAACCCTACAACTCTTCACCACTTCCTAGCTTCGATATGCTGTTAGATGATCAACCATCCACCTTAGTCTCCACCTCCAATGATGTATCTTGATTCCAGATCTCACAAAGAATTCATTCATCAGAAAATTTTTTAAAAAGCAAATAAGGCAGAATAGGGAAGTCAATAACAGAAACAAATCAGGTAGTAAACATTCTTAGAATTTTAGGTTCTATCTACAAGATGACTTCCATACTCAGGTGAAGTCATAATCTAATTCTGCTTTAATTCCTCTGTTTCCCCAACAAAGGGGGAGACACAGTCAGGTCAGCCTCATTTTGCTGGTTGTGAAAGTTAAGGTCAGATGCCATCTGCTTGTTATATCTCTTCCTGTCCAGCCTCAGTGGGACTCTCTTGAGAATGCTGACGCCTCACAGCTAGTTGACAATGCCGAAGCATTCTTAAATTCTTAAAGCTCTGGAATCATTATTTCATATCCTAGCCACATTTGTACCATTTTTTTTATGGGACTCATGGCCTGCCCTCTTCTCTTGCCAACCAAATCCATCATTTCTCCGTGTAGTTATTCTTCCAAGTCCATTTCTTCTTCTCTTTTAATGCTGCTACTAAAATGGTTGTTCTGCCCTTCCTCCAGGCCCCTGAAACCTGCTCACTTTCTTCATATTGTCATTTCCTCCCTTCTCAATCCAAGGTACCTGACTCAATGCCCCGTTCAGGGACCTTGCAAGTTTCACATTCCAGAGTTTTTTCCGGTAATCATCAACTCTGCTGGTGCAAGAACTATGGGCAACTAAAGTTGTGCCAGAAAGTGTCCATTTAAAAAAAGATTCAGTTCTTTATATATTTGGGAAGTAAAGTCTTTATCACAGAAATTTGTTGTTAAATTTCTTCATAGCTATGATTACTGTGTATTTCCCACCATCCTGTTTCCCCATTTGTCCTTCTCTCTCTCACTCCTTTCAACCTGTCCCTCCTCAAAAGTGTTTTATTTCTGACCACCACCTCCCCCAATCTGCACTGCCTTCTATCAGCTCCCACTTTTCTTATCCCCTTCCCCTCCTACTTACCTATAGGGTAAGAGATTACTAAATCCAACTAAGCATGTATGCAATTCCCTCTTTGAACCAATTCAGATGAGAGTAAGGTTCAAGCGTTGTCCACCCCCACCATCATCCCCTCCACTGTAAAAATTCTTTTGGAGTACTTTTTATGTGAGACAATTTACACCATTCTACTTCTTCCTTTCCCCTTCTCCCAGTGCATCCCTCTTTCTCACTCCTTAATTTCATTTTTTAAAATACTCTCCTATCATAGATAACTCATATCAGTGCCCTCTGTCTATATATAGCTTTTAACTGCCCTAATAATGAGAAAATGTTTAGGAGTTAGAGGTATCATCTTCCCATGTATAAATAAAAACAATTTAACCTTATTGAATCCTTTATGTTTTCTCTTTCCTGATTATCTTTTTATGCTTCTCTTGAGTCTCATATTTGGAAGTCAGATTTTCTATTCAGCTCTGGTCTTTTCATTAGATAGGGTCGGAAGTCTTCTATTTCATTAAATATTCATCTTTCCCCATGAAAGATTATACTCAGTTTTGCTGGGTAGGTGATTCTTGGTTGTAATCCCAGCTCCTTTGCCTTCCAGAATATCATATTCCAAGACCTTGAATCCTTTAATATAGAAACTGCTAAATATTGTGGCTATTCTGATTGTGGCTCCACAATATTTGACTTGTTTCTTTTAGGCTGCTTGCAATATTTTCTCCTTGATCTGGGAGCTCTAGAATTTGGCAATAAAAGGCCTGAAAGTTATAATCTTGGGATTTTTCAGGAGATGATGAGCAGATTCTTTAAATTTATATTTTACTCTGTATATCTAAGACATCAGAACAATTTTCTTTGGTTATTTCTTGAAAGATAATATCTCAGCTTTTTTAAAACATGGTTTTCAGGTAGTACAATAATTCTTAAATTTTCTCTCCTGAATCTATTTTCCAGGTCAGTTATTTTTCCAATGAGATATTTCTCATTTTTTCTACTTTTTTATTCATTTGCTTTCCGTTTATTGTTTCTTGATCCCTTATGGAGTCATTAGCTTTCCCTTGCACAATTCTAACTTTTAAGAAATTATTTTCTTCACTGAGCTTTTTCGCTTTTTCCATTTGATCAATTCTGCTTTTTAAGGAATTCTTTTCTGCAGTGAATTTTTGTATATCCTCTTCCATTTAGAACATTCTGCTTTTTTAAAGAGTCATTTACTTTAGTGTTTTTATGCATCCTTTGCCAAGCTGTTGACTCTTTTTTCATGATTTTATTGAATCACTCTAATTTCTTTTCACACTTTTCCCTCCACCTGTCTTATCTGAGTTTTTAAATCCCTTTAAAAGCTCTTTTGGGAATTCTTTTTAGGTCTAAGATCAATTTACATTGATGGCTTTGGAGGTAGCTGTTTTGACTTTTTTGTCTTCTTATGAGTTTGTGTTTTGATCTCCCCTTTAACTATAACTTTATGGTCAGGTTCTTTCTTTTGTTTTTTTTTTATTCATTTTGTTATTTCTTAGCTTTTAACTTTATATTAAAGTTGGACTCTGCTCCTAGGATGGAGGGGACACTGTACCAAGCTTCAGATTTTTCATGCTGCTGTTTTCAGAGCTAGTTCTGGGGATCTGTAAGTTTTTAGTTTTTCCAAGGTGGTATAATCTAAAAAGAGTTGTGATCACTACTCTCCTGGCCTATGCTCTTGTCTGTGAGGGAATGAAAGCACTCTTTTCCAACCAGGATCCCTCATCCCCTGCTGCCACGTCCTGTAGTGTGGTGGTGCTCCTTCTCACCCTTGGACTTCAACCCAAAACCAAGTATGGGCAATAAAACAGAGTCCTGCACCCATTGCCAACAAAATGTCCCTTCTGACCAGTTGTTTGATTCTCTTATGATCTGTAGGCTGAGAGCTCTGGAGGCTTCCAGTACCAATTCAGTCACCCCCAAAACCTGCTGCTGACTTGCTCAGGTGTAGCCTTTATTTGTTCTCACCCTACTGAGACAGACCTTTCATGCTGACCTTCTAAGTTGTCTTGGGCTGGAAAATTGTTTCACCCTATCTTTTTGCTGGTTCTGTTGTCCCACAATTCATTTTGTGGTGATATTTTAAAGTTGTTTGGAGGAGCTTTGGGGAGAGCTTAGGTAAGGCCCTGCCTTGCCTCCACCCCCTCACTTCTCTGGCTTCTTTAGGGAATATTTTAGTTGTTCCAACTACAATTGCAACTTTACAGAAAGCCATTCCTGGTCCCCCTTAACTTGTTTTTTCCTTCTATTTCTAATTCACCCGGCGTATAACTTCTTTGTGCATAGCAGTTTGCACGCTGTCTCCACCATTAGACTGTGAACTCTCTGAGACCAGAGACTGTCTTACACTTTTCTTCGTATCTCTAGCACTTAGCCTGGTGCCTTGACACATAGTAGACACAGAAGTTAAAGAGGTTGGGTTTTGTAGTGGTGAATACTTTGATAGTGGTGTCACTGTAACCATAGTGCAATTTTCCAAATCTAATCTTTCCTCTTATTCAATGTTAGACATACTCAGCTTGTTATACATTTGTAGCATTTGTAAAGATACAAATATTGATAGACCAATGCCGTAGACTATGCAACTGTACATAATTAATTTCTGCAATGACTTTTCTACTTTTTTCAGTATATATAGTCAGACCAACCTTCCTCACAATGGAGAATGCAATTCAGCTATTTGATAATATAACCAACATAAATAATGACTCATGCTACATGGAAAAAGTAAATGAACATACCCTTATCTCCTGAGAATGGTGCCATTGTGAGATATGAAGTATTTGATGATTTTACAGTGAAGATATCTTCTCAATATGCATTTTAAGTTAATGTAACTGTTCTTAAATTCCCTCATGCCCTCATTTGACTAGTTTATTATTGTTGCTATTATGTTTAAATATATTATTTATATGAAATAACAATATTGAAAATATATGTAGAATCCTTTATAATTTATAATGCATTTTTCTTGTATGTATTTTCATTCTTTGTTTTGGGCAC
This sequence comes from Petaurus breviceps papuanus, assembly GCF_028583685.1. NCBI lineage: Eukaryota > Metazoa > Chordata > Mammalia > Diprotodontia > Petauridae > Petaurus > Petaurus breviceps. The sequence goes on from NW_027187391.1 coordinate 1,094,142, forward strand.
CTACAGTGACAGAATCATGTGTTCCATTTCCCATTTACTTGCTGATTCTACCCATGCATTGATTTTTCTGAAAACATGATAAGGAAATTTTAAATTAAAGTCCCTACCAATATGTTTGTGATCTTTGGTTTTGGTTGTGTGTTAACTGGGTTGTTCAATCACTCCAATACTCCAGTAATCCTGTTATATCAATGTGTAATTTTATCTATATGGACATTCTCTTCAATGATACAAATCACAATCCACTTTGCCTAAATATCTAATGTAAATACTGTCCATGCCCTTTTTGAACATCAATCAAAGTTAATATTTTCATTCAAAATTAGGTTATTTCAGTATAAACTTATATAATATGTGACAGTTCATGAATGTTGTAAACCAAAACTTGTGTTTAGTTTAAACTGAAAAGTTTGTTTATATATTGGCACTTTTTATTCAGTTATCCCATATAAATTATTTTTTAGTCCTATGCAAAATCTTTGTAATAATAGAGTCCATGAAATATTCATGGCTCACCAAAAAAAAGTTGTAGAACATGAAAAGGAATGTCTCCAGGCTGGGGCTAAGAGAATCTCCTAGAACCTGCTATTGTTCATTTCTCCTGTCTAAGAACTTGAGAGACTAAGATTCTATCCTTAGTTCTGCTAAATACTTGCTATGTGACCTTGGGCAAGTCACTTAACTTCTGGAAGTCAAGTCAAATAAAGTGAATGTAAATTGGTTCAGTGCCTACTCTGTGCCAGGCACTGTGTTAAGCACTGAATCTTCAACTTTTTTATTTGTAAAATGAAAAGTTTGAGTTACTTACCCAATGGCATATTTGCTTTTTTCTGAAACCACAATTGTACAATACTCTGGTAGTCTGTGTGGAAAAGGAAACAAAGCCTAAATGGGATTTATTATCCTTAGGTTACAAATAGATTCTATGCTGTAAGGGGAATGTTTTCTTCTTTTGAAAGAAGATTAAAATATCAAGGAATTGCCTCCATCTAACAAATGAAAATAATCAAACCACAGGAAAAAAAATTGTCTTCACAAGTTGTATGCTGAGTTTGGTTGTGATTTATAGACTCTTTAACATGTAAAGATTTTATAGATCCATCATTTCTGCAAATGGTTAAGAACTCACAATTGGAAACTGCTTTCAACTATAAACTGTGTTTTATTTTTTAAAATGAGACTGAAGTTGAAAGTACAGCTTCTTATCCATGAACAAAGGACTTCAAAGATGCTTCTGGACCACAATTAGACCAACAGTTCACATCTTGTCTTACAGGTAATAGGTATCTATTAAATAACTGATGTTAATAATGAGGAGAATTTTGGTGTTAATAAAGTTATTCTCTCCCTTCTTTTTCAATATCAGTTATATTCAGAGACAAAAGTAGAAAAATATTCTTCCTTTCCTCTCTCACTGACAAATTTCTTCAACTCTCTATCCCCAAATATTACCCATCCTTAAGTGAAACCCAAGTTTCACTTACTCTATGGAGCCATCATTGATCACCCCACTCATCTGCACCATTCATTTTGTCAAATTTTTACTAAATTATACATTTTTAATTTTTCTTTAATGTATGTATCCTCTACAATGTTAAGAAGGAGCAGATATGGGGAGGCCAGGTAGCACAGCGAGTAAGAGCACCGGCTCCAGTGTCAGGGTGACCTGGAGATCAAATCTGGGCTCAGATACTTAGCACCACACCCAGAAATATCTGGCCATGTAACCTTGAGCAAGTTACTTAACCCCGATTGCTGAAAGAAAGAAAGAAAGAAAGAAAGAAAGAAAGAAAGAAAGAAAGAA
>NW_027187391.1:1095955-1168378 GCF_028583685.1 Petaurus breviceps papuanus
AGAAAGAAAGAAAGAAAGAAAGAAAGAAAGAAAGAAAGAAAGAAAGAGCAGATACACAATAAATAGTTGGTGGTGGATTATCCTAGTTGCCCTTCCACCTTAAAGTATGCAATGGTTTTCTAATTTGAAAAAATGCAGCTAAGTTTCTTCTCCGTATTCCTACTCTATGTAAGTTATTGCTGATGCATGTAGTGATGCCGCACCCTTCTTTTTTTTCTATATTAGGCTGCAACAGAGCTATACCAGATATATATGTACATAAATCTGCAGGATGAATTTAGCATCATCTTTCAATGTCATTTATGTGACATCTTTTTCCTCCAGTATGGAAATAAGCACTTTATTGTCTCATGACAGAATTAGAGAAGGTTTCTGCAATGTCTTTCCTTTGTGTTTTTCCAGAGCAGAAATTTATACCAGCCACTGGCAATGATAAATTCGTCAGAGTGCTCATTCTCCCATTTACACCCTCCTGAAATCACTTTGGAGAATTCTACAAGCTGGTTTAGGAGCTAGATGGATGAGTAAAACTACATTTGAATACCAGAGGAAAAATATGAATTGCATCTCAAACATGTAGACTTTCTTTTTAAAACATCTCCCTCCATTGTTCACTGAAATCCTTCTCTGGTGCCTACCATGACATGGGTTCTCAAAGATCATGCCAGCAGAGGAAAATCCTAGGAGATTCTACCAAGCTAGAAAGGCATTGAGTATAAGCCATGGAAAGAATTCTGGATCTGTCATCTGAAAACCATCCTAGCTAACTGAGAACAAGCTCATCACACACACACACACACACACACACACACACACACAAACCTGACCCTGAGTTGATGATTAAGTTTAAGGAGGGTAGAGTAACTCATTAAGCCATTGGCTAAAGGAATGTAAGGGTTTTCACATGCATCACTGGGAAGACTGACCACACAAATGTAATCACAGGTCTTTGGAAGTATGGAAAAAATATTAGCCTCTATGAGTTTTTAAAATACATTTTAATACATTCTTTAGGAAATAGGTTTCTATTATTGGTTAGTTTTACACTTGAAATATCTCACATTTCTTAGGACCTGAAAGTGTGAAGAATAATAATTATTATATTCTGCATTTACATAGCATTTTATAATTTATAAATGTCTTTGTGCATGTGACTTTACTTAGTCTACACTAACAGATGGAAAGCAGTCGATATAATAAAGTGGCCAAAAGAGTTGAGAGACTCCCTTAGTCTACAAGCACTTGATCTCTTTGCTCAACAGAGAGATGTGGAAGTCATGGGAAAGACTGGCTTAAGTATAAATTCATTTACAAAACATGATATAGGATGAGCAGAAGACCATAAGCAGTATTAGATGATGAAACAATAAAAAGCAATTGAGGTGGAAACAAGTCTACAAAAGGTTGGCGTGAGATCCAGTTGAGCCACATTAATCCAAGACCACTCAATAGAGATTAAAAGACAATAAATAGAAAAGGGATCAGGTTTGTGAGAATTTATACTATGATCTATTTTTTCATCCTCAATGATGGGGCAGTCACCATATTTATACCATAATACCACAATGTAATTTAGGAGGCAGTTGAAATGGTACCTGAGAAGATAAAGCTGGGAAGAGTAACTGGAAAAAAAACATAATATTCTCTTTGAGGAAGTTTATTCTGAGGGTGACATTATTTTTAAAGTATTATGGAATTGTATAAGATATAAAGAGAGGCAGAGAAAACTAAAATAATGCTTTTTCACTATTCTGTACTCCCTCTAGCTCGGTACTTGTATGTTTTATATCTCCAGTGTAATTTCACTTAATGTAATTTTTAATAAGAACGTGCATCTTGTCTTTGGCTTATACCCATCTAAAACCACCCCACTAGAAGCTCGCACATGATTTCTGTGAATACTGCAGTACAGATTTCCTGGAGAGAATAAAGTGAAAGGAATGGGAGGTCAGCTGCTTCTCCTGGATTCTCTGATTGTGCTCTAATTCTCTTTATATGTACAGGAGGAGATCTCCCTTCCCAGTTTGATCTCTTCTTGTGTAACCTTGCCTTCTCAATAGTCCAACTGCATACAAATAAACAGCCTCTTTCCTTCAAAAGACCTTTGTTAACTTGTTTTCTTGCCTCAATCTGCTACAAGTGATGATTGTGATAAGCAAAATGTTCTCTACTTTCGATTCAAAGAAAAGTATATGCTCATCATGTGGGGAAAAGACTTGGGCTTTTTTGCAAATCTAATTACGGAAGTAATTAATGGTGGTGTGAAATGTAAGTGTTATTCAACACTATTCATCTGCTATGGGAATTGGCAGTGAAATCACTGGCCAAGAAAATGGGTTTCTCAATTTCACAGTAAAGAGTCCATTCACTATGGCAGAGAAAAAAGGAGGGTAGACACAAGTCCTCTATTTTTCTTTGGAGCATATAGAAGTACAAAAACTGGTTAGGCATCCAGTTTCTGTAAAATCAGGATGCTTGACCCCTTGCTGATGCTTGCAAATAAGCAGAGAAATCTGCCTCTCATAAAATGATATAATTTGGAATTGTAAGAAACATTAATAAAGTATTTAGTGTGGCTCCCAGCTAATACATCAATACCCTCTCCAACAGCTTGGCTTTATCACTATGTGACCTTACCTCTCTTGAGCTCGATTTGCTCACCTATAAAATGAAAGGACTAGTCTAGATGATTACTAAGGTCCTTTTGGGGTCAAAATGTCTCAAGCATCTTCTTTGAGCAATTATTTAACCCACCAGCTCTTAATTCAGTTTCTGCAAATATTTTGATAACTATATTTCAATATAATTTTTTCTTTTGTAATCCTATGTATTTTATTTGATGTATTAAAAAATTCTGACAATGTGCTTCCATAATTTATCTGTGGTGAATTCAACAGACTGATAAACTAGTCTATGATACAAAAGATTATTGTTATTGTTTTCATTATTATTACATAAACATATATAAACATATATAATAAATACAAATATATAAAAATGCCATTTACATAGCATTTCAAGGTTTGCAAATCACTTTACAATATCATCTAGCTAAATATACCCAATCCCTCAACTAGTCCTTATATGACACACTAAAGTCCCTTCACCATCCTGATTGCCTTCTTCTGGATCATCTCGAGCTAATTGACTCCCTCTTTAAACAGTAGTACCCTGAACTGAAAACAGTATTCCAGCTAGTGCCTAACTAGGGCAGGATACACAAGGACTATCACCACTGTATTCCTGGAAGCTATTTCTCAAGACAAAAATCACATTATCTTTTTGGCTGTCATATCACAGTGATGACTCATATTGAGTTTGTGGGGACCAAAAACCCCAGTTTTTTTTAAGGCAAACTATTGTTTAATCATGGCTCACCCATTCTCAAAATGTCTGTCAATACATCCCCCACCTCAGCCTGTCTAAAATATAATTCGTCATCTTTACCCTCAAATCTTCTCCTGTTCCTGACTTCCCTCTCAGTGATGTCACCATTCTTCTAGTCCCTCACATTTATCTTTGACTCTCTCTTCTCCCTCGTCCCAGATACATAATCAGTTGCCTGTCATTTCTCTCTTTGTCCTATTTCTCCCATATGTCTCCTCCTTACTGCTATTATTCTAGCTAAGTCCTCACTACCTCTTACCTGTACTATTTTAAGAGTTCTCTGATTCCAGGATCATTTCTGTGAGGTTAATCTCCCTAGTCTTTACACATTTTTTGTAAATCACTTCACTGCTAAGAAAAATCTTCAATAGCTCCCTATTGTTTAGTCAAGTAAGATGAAACACTTTGTCCTACTGTTCTTGGCCTTCCATAGCCAACTGCCCAACTTTATTTGCAATATTTTACCTGTGGTAATTTTAAAATTTTAAACTTTACTTGCAAAATTTCTCCTTTTGCACTCCAGGCTCCGGTCATTCTTGAACATTTTCTGTCTGGCAAACCAACCCTCAAAAAAGAGGACTGATGATGATATAGTTAAGACTCCTTTCAGTTATAAATCCTATGATGAATGAATGAAAAAAAAATTAACCATCCAGTATGTGCTAGGTATTAAGAAATGTACATTCTAATAGGACAACATATTTGGAGACTAAGGAAATCACACTAGTAAGGAAGGAAGGGAGTTTTGATCTGGGAAATAATAGGGATAGTGAGTTGATCCACAGAGTAGTCAATTGCCATGACTTTACCAGTAACAATGGTTAATTACCATTCCCAGAGTAAGAGGTAGAAAACTGGAATCAAGGGGAATTATCTGGCAAGACAGAATGCAAAATTCCTGGGTAGGTATAAATTTTCTGGTCAATACGCAGACAGGATCTAAAGCATAGTGGGGGCTGGCTAGATATAGTAGGTTAGGTTGAGTTTGCATTTACTTTTTAGATAGCATTGATCAGAAATGGGACAAAATTTCAAAAGTGAGTATATCAGCTCCCCCAGAGAAAAGAGGTTTGCAGGTCCAGTTTGGAGGTGTTTTCTGTGTGAAGAGAAAGTGGTCAATGGCACAGCAGATGGAAAGATGCCTGGGCAGATCTAGGTTTCTTGGTGAATGTCTAGATGAGCCTATAATTCTACGCTTTGTCACATCTGCACTTTTTATTTGCCGTTCCTTTTTCTAGTGTACTGGAAAGAGGCTTTATTTGACTTAATGTAAAAGCATGTGGATTTAATCATATTCAACCTCTCATTAGAAAACTGAGCACATCTCTGCGTCTAATTTCCCTCATCTGTAAAATGGGACTAAATTACTTGTGCCTACTATCTCCTAGGGATTTTGTAAGTAAAACACTATATAAAAAAGACATTAATGCCAGGAGCTTGGATGATCTGATCTCTACCTCCAATATCTTCCAGTTAACATATAATCCATTGTAATAACTATATAATTACATAAATAACCAGGATCATTGATATTATCTCTCTGCATTGAACCTTTCCCAAACTAATTTTATAGTTGGAGGTAAAATTAGAATTGCCCTTTTTGAACAAAGAGAAGAAATACTTCTGGAGTCACTCTTTGGCTTTTATGACCAAAGAGTGGATAATTTCTCCCCCAGAATAGTCTAGCACATCAGCATTCATTGAGAATGAAAATGTATCTTTCTTGAAATCTAGGCTTTTAGTCAAATTTAGAAGATTTATGTTCATAAAGAGCATTTTAAAGCAAAACAAAACCCCAAACACATAGATTTGGTTCAATTATGAATTTGGGGAGGACTTGAAACTTTTGAAAGGAGAAAAAAAACTGGTGTGACTATATGTCATATATTATTAACAAGATGTTTTATTTCGTTTCATTGTTATGAGGTTTTGAGAATCACTCTGAAGATGCTAGGAGGTTGAAATTTGCTTCTAATTTGACCATAGATGAAGGAGAGGTTCAGGACAGATAAGATGTGGGTGGGAAAGGCCTGATAAAGCTGAATCTACTTTAAATATATAAGTGTAATTCTTCCATTAGGAATGCATAGTATTCTGAGCTCCAGTTAATATGAAAAGACCAGAATGTTTTCTAACTATAGTGGATATTTGCATTTTGAACATTCATAACATATGAACCTCCATTAATGTTTTATTCCATGCTTCATGGAACTGTAGAAGTGACTCTGGATTCTTGATGGCTATTTTAGGCACACAGGCAATTAGTTGGTACCATAGAGACAGAATTGGACCTGAGTTCAAATTCTACCTCAAAGACTAGTTGTGTGACCCTAGTTAAGTCACTTAACTGTGTCTGCCTCAGTTTCTTCATCTACATAATGGGAATAATAATAATAGCTATCTCCTCTGGGTCATTGTGAGGATAACATGAGATAATATAAAGAGTTTTGAAAAGTTTAAAGTGCTATGTGATATGACTCGATATGTCATTAAACAATACAGTTGTAACTCTGTAAGAGCCTAGCAAATTGGAAAGGCTTTTATAATGGATTCAATGACATCTGAAATGACATGAATTAGCTAAGGAAAATCCTAGCTAAGTATGCAAAGTTCCACAGCCAGGGGTTTGGCACCAGGTTATAAGTCATTTTGTCCACATTTTACCCAGGCAACTTTTTATTAAGGTATATGGGGAGGCTATGATCTGTGTAATAGAAGGATCCTAAGATGCTAGGGTTTTTTTTTGTTCTTGTGTCTAGAACTGGAAGGGACCCCAGCATCACATCAAGGTCAGCTTTGTCTTTTTAAAAATGAGGAATCCACAGACTAGAGAGGGTCAGTGACTTTACTTAGGTCACACAGAACTAAAGGAGAGATTTGAACCCAAGCCCTCTTTCTCCAGGGTCAGCAACTACATAAACTTGATCATGACTCCTGGGGGTATGTTCAGCCAAATGAACCAATCTATAGACCACACACACACGCACACACACACACACACACACACACACACACACACAGAGTTACCAGAATAAATTTCAAAGGGACATAGCAAAAGAGAGAGCTAATGTTGGTTTAGGGCACAACTGGAGAACGTAGCAATCTATATGGGATAACCCATAACCATTTGGAATCACATTTAGAGTCTACTATTGCACATTCCATCTTTTGAGTTATATCGTTCCTTCCTTTATTCAACAAACATAAGTAGGTCAAGTGCCAACTATCTTCAGAGACCTGTACTAGGTTCTAGATATAGAATTTAGATAAGAAGATAATCCTATGGTTCTTGCCTGGTAGAAGCTTATAGTACATGAAAGGGATAAAAATGTCAATGGTTATAATACACAATATTACATGATAAATAAAATAGTTAACATTTATATAGCATTTTAAGGTTTCTACTTAACATATGTTTTTGTTGTTGTTCAGTCATTTTCAGTCGTGTTTGAGTTTTCATGACCCTTTGGAGTTTTCTTGGAAGAAATACTGGAGTGGTTTGCCATTTCCTTCTTCAACTCATTTTATGAATGAGAAAAAGGAAGCAAACAGGGTAAGGTGACTAGACTAGGGTCACATAGCTAGTATATATCTGAGGCCATATTTGAAATCATGAAGATGTCTTCTTGACTCCAGCACTCTGTTCACTGTTTAATGACATTTCCACTGATAAAATCATATCAGTTTCTGCTATTGAACCATTTGACAATGCCAAGGACTTTGGTGGCAAGAACTTTCTTTTCTGGGCTTTCAGTAGCTGTGACTATTACATAAGTGGGAACATTTGTCAGGCTACCTCTCCACAGGGTTTGCTTCCTAGGAAAAAGACTTTTGACACTATACTAGAAGCAGTTTTATTCCCAAGGATCCAAGGTTCCAGATCCTGAGCTGTCTCCACTGAGGTTTGAGGAGAAATGGTAGTCAAGGTAGTAATAGTGATGATCATTTGACATGCCTGGCACATCTCACTTCCTGCCTTTCTTTCAAGATGTCTTGCTACACTAGCTAAGTTGGTTTGCTTTCCCATTGATTGGCAGTTAGTAGGGACAGATGACCCCTTCTCCTTCCTCATAGGCAGGCTATGTGGGCTAGCCTGGGAGTAGGACTAGTGATCTGGGGAAAGGAGAAGGGCTGTCACTTTATGTGATCTTGGCTCATCTACCTACTGATGACAGTTGGTTAGCAGTTGGTGGTGGTGGTGAGGAGGAAGGTGAACCTCCTCTCCACAATGAATTCTCCCCTCAATGACTGGTGGGCTAGGCTGGAAGCAGGACTAGTGTTTTTTGGACTCACTACTATTTCCAAATCTCTTAAGTTCAGGAAATGTAATGGTAATGTAAGTTTGAATTTCAAGGTCCCTTTTGTGATGGCAAATGTAGTAGGTACTTAGCACTTAGTAACTGATTAAGCTTTTTGGGGGGAAACAGAAGGTATGAACTCCTGTCTCCTGTTACTGGTGAAACAGGAAGAGGTTGGCTGAAACAGGAAGCTAATGCTGTGTATATAAAAAAGCCCCAGAGAGGCACAGTCAGAATTTTCTTGAGACCAGAGCAGCTACAGAAGAGAGAATGGAGAACTGAGTCAGAATTTCCTGAGAACTTGTGGTGGTGGAGCTTCTTCTGAACAGGATCCCAGGAGCCAGGAGCCCAGGAGCCAGGAGCCCAGAAGCCAGGAGCCCAGGTGACTGAGGAAGCATGACTGGGATGCTGAGGCTTTGTTTGTGGCTTGGCTGAGCCTTGAATTCCCTGGAGCAGAAATGGTGAAGGATCTGACATGGACCAGACCCTGTGAACTTCAGTGTGGAGCAAGACCTACCCAGAGAGCTGGACAAGGAACTGGGAGCTGTCTGCCAGTGAACCCAGGTGACAGTCTGGTGAATCCAGGTAAAATGTGGGACCATGGAAGGGGATCATGGGAATCTGAGAACAGGCCCCAATAGGTCTTTTGACCTCTCCTTGGGTACTGAGTAATTATGGAATTATAGTTTACTAGTGACCTAAGGGGTGGAGGGTTTTATGTATGATACTTAGCAATTGATTACTGAATAAGTGACTGATTGAGTTAATCAAGATTTTGCCCCAAGAGTGGAAGACTTTGACTATTGTACTTTGAGATATTGTTACTGATAAGTGACTGATTGAGTTAACTTAGTTGCCCTAGGAGTGGAAGACTTTGACTATTGTACTTTGAGACTATGTTGTGAATATTATGTTGTGATTTTCTGTGATAAGTTGTAATATTGTAAATGCTGTACCTTGACTTTCTGTGAAAGTTTTTTTTTATTTGTTATGGAATAGAGTGATCACTATACTGTGTAATCAGAACCTTAAAGGCTATTCACAGTAGCAGTCTTCTGGAAAGCCACTTGTGCATGGCATTACAGGGACCTGGAATGTCTATTTCAAAATCTGAAAAAAAATATAGGGAGGAAGGGCATGGAGGCAGGAAAATATGGGTTTGTATTATAAACAGGTTAGAGAAGGATCAGGAAAGGATTTATGTAAGAAGTAGTACTTGAGGTAAGTTTAATGGGAGCTAAGTATTCCAAGAGTTAGAAACTAGGAGGAAAAGTATTCCAGATATTGGGGGTGCCCTGTGTAAGATACAGAAGTAGGAGATTGAATGCCATGTTTGGGAAACTAGAAGGCCAATTTGACTGGAATTTAGAGCATATGTGACTGAATTACATGAAAACAGTGTGGAAAGATAAATTAAAGACAATTTGTAAAAGGCATTGAACATTAGAGTTCATATTTTATCCCAAGGCAATCTTGATGATCAGATTTATGATTTTGGGTACACTAATTTGTTAACCTATGATGATGATTTGGCAAAGGAATATATGGCAAGCATGGAGACCAACTAAGTGATTATTGCAATAATCCAGATGAAATTCGATGAATATCTGAATGATGCAGACTATGTTAGAAAAAAATGGTATGAATACCAGAGATTCTCTGGAGATAGAATTGACAAGACTTGTCAACTAATGGGATATCAAAGGTGAGTGTGAATGAAGAGCTGAGAATAACTTTGAGGTTGTAAATCTGACTGGAAGAAGGATGGCATCTTTACCAAAAGGAGGAAGTAAGGAAGAATTATAAATTTTAAAGAGAAAATAGGGTACTAAATAGTATTTATAGGGCAATAGACTTGGAGCCAAGCAGATCTGAGTTCAAATTCTGCCTCAGATCCTTACTGTGTGATCCTGGGCAACTCCCTAAATCTTTTTGTTTCTTTTTGCAAAATAAGGATATTAACAACACCTCTCTTGAAGGATTATTATGAGGATTAAATGAACTAAAATGTATAAATATATTTACTTTGCAAATATTAAAGCACTATATAAATGCTAACTATTCTTATAGTGAGTTCCATTTTAGGCAGGTTGATTTGAAATGCCTATGAAATATTTAGCTGAAGATGTCCAGTGGTTGATGATGCTAGATTATAGTGCAGGAGCAATATGAAGACTGGATATATCGATTTGGTAGATATTATCTTCATAGATATTGTAAATCAACCCATGGAAACTTTGGAGATCATTGGGAGAGCATGTAGAAAGAGAAGAAGAAAGGGATCAGAAGAGAGTGCTGGGATGCTTCTATGTTTAGGAGGCAAAGCATGTATGATCATCTTGAAAAACAGAATGAGAAGGAAGAATCAGGTAGGAAGAGAATATAGACATAGGAAGAATGTGGGAAGGAAATAGAATCTGGGAAGAGGAAGCTTTTGACAATATCAAAAGCTACAAAGAGGTTTCAAAAAAAAGGATGGGGACTGAGAAAAGGCTACTGGATTTAACAAGAGATTGTTGGTAACCTTGGATAAAGCAACATCTGTCAAATGGTTGAGTTGGATGCCAGATTGTCTGAGTTTAAAAAGTGGGTGGAAAGTGAGGGAGTGGAAGCAACAAATGTACAGTAGATATTTCTTTCTAGGAGTGTGAGTATGAAAAGGAGGAGAGATATAATATGATAGGTACTTTTAGATTATTTAGTCAGATGAGAGTTTATCAGTAGACTATTGCAATAGTTCAAATGGAGGCTAATGAGGACCTCTATTAGGACATGACAATGGAAAGCTAGTGGAGTTAGATGTGACAATTGTAGTACAGGAAAACTGATAGGCCATTATGGTAATTAGTTTGATATGAAGAAATGTTTCATTGTTTCCTCTGTCTAGCACAGGGCTTTAGTGCATAGTAGGTACTTAATAAATGGTTATGGAATTAAAAATGAATTAATTAATATGAAAGAGATAGAAGAGTAAAAGGTAATTCTAAGATTTTAACCACGAGTTACTAAGTGAAATGTATCACTGCAGAGAAATAGGGAAATGAGAAGAGGCATGTTTAGGGGAAGAGGAATACAAGTTCAGTTTGACACACATTGAGTTCTAAGTGTCAATGAGACATGCAAGCAGAGATATCTTTTAGGTAGCTGAAGATGTGGACATAGAGCTCAGGAAGAGAATTTAAGGTTGAAGAAGGAGATTTGGGCATTACTGGCATAAGGTAGTAATTGAAATGATTAGATTGAATGAGATATTATTAGACTAAATGATATTTTCAAGATTAAGTATATGGTGTAGGGAATTCCAAGTCTTAGTTGCTTGTGAAGATGAAAGATTGAATACCTTGCCTGTCATGAGTTAATAAATATCAGTCATAGCTTGAGTCATTGATAACACATTGATAAAATCTCCCAATTTCCTTGGGAGAAGGCTACGATTTAAGGTAAAGGAGAAAAGAAAAGTACTTGAACTGGATTAGAACAGGAAAATGGTTTCTGGGTTCTTTAGTTTTTGGTGAAGGAGAAGGAGTAAGATTAAGAAGATTGAGGAGAAGGGAACTGAAGAGAAGGATTCAAGGATTTATGAAAGGGCTAGATGGCAAGCAAAAGTAAATAAGAAAAAGCCAGTGGATCATATCGCTAGGTAACACATATTGGTCCCCAGTGAACGCTCTTCAGGGTGGCCTATTGATGAACAACTAAATGGCTAGTGCCATGGAGGGTGGAGTTGTTATTGAGTCTAAGGAAAGGAATTTGAATATGATTGTCAAGTGCGTAATAGGCATTAACAGTCTAGTTACAGGTCATAAAAAAGGGTGCTTATGGGAGAAGTGTAAACACTCATAAACAGTAGTTAAAATTTTAAAAATCTCAATTAGTAGAACATGGAAAACTTTTAATGACCTTTATTGAGAATGCAATATGTGTATTACTGCTACAGTCAAGCAACTATCTGTGTTTCAAGTGTAGACTGATTTAAATCAAAGAAAAGACTAGAGGAATGTCTCTCTCCACACTCCAGGTCATCAGGGAGTATAAAAAAATTCCTTGAAAATATGGAAGTATTAATTCAGTGAAGGAAAAACAGAATCTGAAGTAGAACATAGGGAACTTGATCCTTATCAGGAGATTGGAAAGTATGGGAATTTGACATAGAAGTGGAAAACTGTATTTTTAAAGGAAAAAAAAGAAGAATTTGAGGTTTTTCCTAAAAGGAAAGAGATGGCTACTCTGAGGGGAAATCAGCTGTCTGTCCTGCAGAGAATGATAGAGTAGAGTGATTTAGGTGTGACATTATCAGGTGAGAGTTGAAGGATAAAGCTCAGAAGTACTGAGACAGTTAATTATAGATCTGATAATGATAATAATATAAATTATAGAACTGATAATGGTTTATAACAGAAATTCTAAGATTTATCAAAGCATATTTAGCATAATTAGCATTTTCTACTTCTGATGATTATGTGGGCACAAGTGACATGCCAAAAGAAACCTAAAAAGTATTGACAAATACTATGAAATCCCAAAGTGTTGTAAGAAATGTTAGAACACAGAAATATAGGAGCACAGGTGGAATTTTCCTCACTGCTGCCTTTTAAAGGCAAGGGAAACCGAATAGGAAAAAAATTCCGCTTGCCATTTGAAGAGCCAGCTAAAAAAAGGGAGTTCACAAAAATAGGATTTAGATTTATGGGCCATGGACTAAAACATAGGGATGACAAACTCCTAGCCAAGGATAAAGCACAACTAAAAAATGCTGGCAAATATGTATTTGCTTTGTGTGTTAAAAATCAAATCAAAAGGCTTTAAATAAAAAAATAATGGGGGAAGTGAGGTGGCACAATGAGAACAATGATCCTGGAGTCAGGAGGACCTGAGTTCAAATCTGGTCTCAGACACTTGATACACTATGTGACCTTGGGCAAGTCACTTAACCCCAATTGCCTTACCTTCCCCCCTCCAAAAAAATAAAATAAAATAATAGTGGGGGAGACAGAAAAGTGCCAGTGTATGTCTATCAAGCTAGAACATAAAGGGTAGTTCTGGTGAAGGAAAAATAATACCAGCTGTGAAACTCAGACATTCATAGAACACAAAGGTTGGGAAAGGCATAGTGGTAAAAATCCATAGCCTTAAATTCTATACACAAAGGATTAAAGTTTAGGTACTGAGCAAGAGGAACCAGAAGTCCAAGGAGTCCAAATTTGATCTTATAGATATTATTTGAACTTGGATGTATAACTCCCATGACTGAAAAATAATCAAAAGAAATAGGAGAGGTCAAAGAGCTGAGTGAGGTAGCATTTTATATTAAGAAGGTATGCTCAAGGAAGGAAATACAGGAATCAGAGAGGAGAAATTATGGAGAGCATTCAGGTGAAGATAAATGAAGGGAGAAACAAAAGTGATTTTGCCATCAGAGGGTGTTATAGACATGTGGGAAATAGATTATAAGTCTATTTACAGAGGCAAGTATAATGGTAAGGAAAGGAGTACTTAGCACCTTGTTTCAGCTACTTAAGTATTTAGCACCTTGTTTGAGTCCCTTTTGATTTGAAGGTGGGAGGAACTTGCTGACACAACAGGAAGGGTGGGATAGGAAGGAGAACCATCATATATAAGAAGGAGTACAAGCTGGGACTGAGCAGAACTGAGAAGGGGACACTTGTGGTGGCTGGCACTCTGTTTGCCTGTGTTGATTTGTAAAATTTGTGATACTTTGTACAGAAGCCCTGGGATATTACTAGAAGCCCTGAAAGAGGATCTTCTTGTTGTCTGTTTAAAGAAGTCCTGAAGGAGGGTTTCAGAGGTCCTGGGACTTTGCTGATGATTTGTGTTAACTTCTCAGACCTTGTTTGTGGCTCTGTGTTGATTTCACAGACAGATAGTGAATTGATGATGGTGCCAGCAATGTGTGTGAATGTTGTTTTGACTTTGGTGAGCTTTGTCTTCCCAGAAACAGAAACTGCAAAGGACTTGAGGTGGACTGGACACTATGAGCTTCAATATGGAACAGGATCTGGACAAGGAACTGGACAAGGATCTGGAGGAGGAACTGAGAGCTGCCTGCCTATGAATCCAGATGATGATTGGGTAGACTTAGGTAGACTTAGGCAAGAGCTGGACCCATGGAAGAGGAACCATGGAATCTGGGAGCCAGCCTCCAGTCAAGATGAAAAGACCTCTCCTTGGGTACTTAGTGCTTACTGAAAAGATCAAAGTTTACTGTGGCCTGGGGGCGGGGGAGAACTTTGTACTTTGTACCTCTTAGGATGATTGAGTTAAGGATGATTGGAAACTAATCTCCAATCAAAAAAAAAAAAAGAAGAAGAAGAAGACTTTTTGACTGAGAGATTAAGACAATGTAACCTAGGGGTGGGAAAGCTTTGACCTTTGTACTTTATGTCCCTTAAGGAAGATTGCTCCTTAAGCACTATTGAGTTAAGGACTTACTAAATGATATCTTTTGTTTAAAACTAATGTGGCTATTTTATTGATAAGTTGTTATATCACTGTGAATGCTGTATTTTGGTTTCTGTGAATGTTTTGCCTTAGTTTACTGATGAAAAAATAGGGAGTTCACTATACTATGTGATCAGAATCTTAAAACTATTCATAGCACCAGTCCTCTATAGAGCAGCTCATGTTTGGCTTAATAGCACGATACAGGAATTCTTCAAATATCTAAACACCTGCTGGAGTTACTCTCCCTTCTCTCTTCTTTTTCTTCTCCCTTCCTCTCCTGTTCTCTTCTTCCATCTCCCTCCCCCTTTCTATTTGTCTCTGTCTTCTTTCTCTCTGTCTTTGTCTCTTTTTCTCTTTCTTTACGCATTTCCTCCACCTACCACCATCAGAGAAGCCACTATTTTTCTTGACTGCACTTAGTGACAATACCTCTTTCATGAGGAAACAACAAGGGTAAAATTCTGTCCTGGATCCAATTCTTACTAAGGGAAAATCTTTTTAATGGGGTGAAAGCAATAAAATCCTTGTGTCTAAGTGACTCCCTCTTTGAGTCTGTGACAGAGGAGAAGAAGGCTAGGGAATATCTGACAGACAACCTAGACTTAATGAGAGGAGTCTTCAAGAGATTCAGAAGAAGTATAGGTAAGGCCTAGTGGATTAACATTCTAGGGGGCAGCCAGGTAGCACAGTGAGTGGGAGCACCGGCTCCAGTGTTGAAAAGACCTGGAGATCGAATCCCGGGCTCAGACACTTAGCACCCACCCAGAAACACCTGGCCGTGTAACCTTGAGCAAGTTACTTAACCCCAATTGCTTAGGGGCGGCCAGGTGGCTCAGCGAGTAAGAGCACCGGCTCCAGTGTCGGGATGACCTGGATCAAATCTGGGCTCAGATACTCAGCACCACACCCAGAAATAATAACTGGCCATGTAACCTTGAGCAAGTTACTTAACCCCGATTGCTTAAAAAAAAAAAAACATTCTATAAGAGAAATCAGCTGAGGAAAAATGGGAAGCTTCCAAAAATGATATTCTGAAAACAAAAACAATTCCAATGAGAAGGAATACTAGCAGTTGCCTGAAAAGACTAAAACACGAGGATAAAGGTGTGTAAGGAATTCACCAAGCACCTTTTTAAAAAAGAAATGGAAACAAGGGGAGTTATTTGAAGAGGGTCAATATGAGTTTAGAACAGTCCTCTAAAAATAATGTCCAGAGTGCTAAAGTGCAGAATGAGCTGAGATTGTTAATGGAAGGTGATGACAATACAAAGCTTTTCTTGGTTTATTTATTTGCTTTAAGCCATATTGGTGAAAAGAGGAATCTTAGAAAAGGGCTTGAGCTGACTGTGTATGGGATAATAATAACTGACACAAGAGTCAAGGTACAAATGTTCAATTCTCATCTTGCTTCTGTTTTCTCTATCAAGGAGAATTTACCTTTGGATTGAAATGGCAGGACAAAAACAGAAAACAAGCAGTTGTTGCTTCCCAAGAAGAGTGAAGACACAATAAGAAGGCACCAAGCCTCTCTCAATGAGTGCAAATCACCTGGTTGTGATGAACTACATCCTCAGGTACTGAAAAAAACTAGCAGACATGATTGCAGGCTCATTGTCAGTGATTTAAAGACTGTGGAAAACAGGAGATATGTTTCAGGACTGGAGAAATGTACTGTGTTGTATCGAAGGTTTCTTAAATAGTGACTGCAATTCATTTCTTAGTGTCTGGTTTATGGTTTCTTTGATATTATATGTAAAGAATATGTTTTCTTCTTAGATTTTTGTAACTAGACATTCCGTCTGTCTTCTTCAGAATGTAAATGAAGTTTACTTCCTGCCATTGAGTCTGTATATGCATATAGATGTTTATAGATAACTATCAAT
Organism: Petaurus breviceps papuanus; assembly: GCF_028583685.1. NCBI lineage: Eukaryota > Metazoa > Chordata > Mammalia > Diprotodontia > Petauridae > Petaurus > Petaurus breviceps. The sequence goes on from NW_027187391.1 coordinate 1,111,986, forward strand.
AATTAAAATTTTCTTTCCCTTTTTAACAATCTTTGTGTACTAGAAGTTTTCTTTTACTTACCCTATAGATTTTGAGTTAGCATTCATATATAGACTATCAAGAGAAAATATCATAAGGACCTTCAATCTTTGTTATGAGAGAACAAACCATGGCCACCCTCCAGGGACTCCTAAACTCACTGGGAATCTACAGTTGTTCATTTTTTTCTTGCTTTTTTCTGCATTTACTCCTAAAACCCATTGAACTCTCTCCCCTTTTTTCCTCACAACACTTAGCATCATGGATAAGATACTCCACATCTATCATAATAACCAAACATGAATAAATAAGGAAGCATTTCAAACATTTACACTCATTTCCCTCAACCATTCTCTACTCTCAGAGACCTCAAAATGTGACTCTCAAAAAAGAGATAGCAAATAAATTCTTGCTTTTCTGCAATTCTTTGCAAAAATAATGACAGATCTAAATAATTGGAGAAACACTAATTGGTCATGGGTAGGTCAAGACAATATGATAAAAGCAGTATTTCTGCCTAAATTAATTGACTTATTCAGGACTTTACCAAAAGTGTATTTATTTTATAGAACCAGAAAAATTATAATGAAATTCATATAGAGGAACAAAAGTTTGAGAATATCAAGGGTAATAATGAAAAAGGTGGGCAAAAGACCCCTCAGTATCAGATAAAAGCAGTAATCATTAAAATTATTAGGAGTAATTAAAAATATGTTTAAAAATGGAACAGATTAAGGTGTATAACATACTGAAGAAAAGACAGTAGCATGGTATTGGATTAATCCAAAGTCCCTAAGTACCAGGAAAAAAAAAACAATTTGACAAAAACCTGCTGAAGAATTTGGACAATAGTCTGGCAAAAATTAAAATTTGGATCAACACCTTATAACATATTCCAAGATAAGCTTCAAATGGATTAATTATTAAGATATCAAAGATCATATCATAAACAAAATAGAGAAGCAAGGTAAAAATTACCTTTTGTATACATTGTATACATGGGTAGGGAAAAAGTTCAAAATAGCTATAAAAAATTAAAAACTGTAATTGACACAATGATGAATTCCAGAAAACTGATGATTAATCTCACTTCTTATATTTTCTTGGTAGAAAATAATGAACTAGAGGCACAGAATGAGATAATCATTTTCAGATATGATTGATGTATGAATTGGTTTTGCATGGATATGCTTATTTGTTATAAGCTAAGGCTTTTATTATTTTGGAGCTATGAGAGATGGAGAGACAGTAGGGGAGCAGTAATACCTATAGCCAAAAAAAAAAAAGCAAGACAATGAATCAGCAAAAAATACATGGAAGAGGAAAGGAGCAAGTTTGTAAAAGGACACAGGTAAATAAGGCAATGTTGAAACTACCGTGTTAAATTTGAAATATACTTTTTTAAAAAGCTGTGCTTTCATACAGGATAGTTAGGTGGTACAGTACATAGGTCATTAAGTTAGAACTTCAGAAGACCTGAGTTCAAATCCATATTTAGATCATTTCTAGCTGAGTGACCCTGAGCAAGTCACTTAACCTCTATCTGCCTCTGTTTCCTCAACTGTAAAATAGGAATAATTCTAGTACTTAACCTTAAAGATTTATTGGGTGGGATAAGATGAGATAATATCAATATAAAAACCCTATGCATAATAGGTATTTAATAAATGCTTGCTCTCTCTTGCTTCCTCTTGCTCCTTCCCACTTTATATAGCCTATTTCTTTTTTTCTGTTTTGTTTTGTTTTGTATGTGAAAATGCTTGTTTCTGTTGGTGGTCATGTTTCTTAAGTTCATAGTAATAAAATCGAGAGGGAAAAAGTTAAATTTTGTGGTCAGATCATCAAGAGGAGTCATTGCTATGAATACTGTGCTCTGTAGCATTACAGCAGGTGACAGGATAGTTTAGAAGATAAAGAAGTGACTCTCTCCCTGGCAGATGCCATTTGAGCAACAGTGGCAGAGTCCTTTCTCATGAGAAAGAATAAAGACCTTTCCTGATCTCAGACTCAGTCTCTGAACTCTTTTATCCCACCCAATTCTTCTGAGACTTTTTGGACTCCTCTCTGGAGAAAGGAAGGACTCTCCAGCCTTGACCAATAGGCAGGATGTCCTGTTGGGTTTTTTCAGTGGCCTCTTGGTGAGGCAAGGGAACAACTCCCCTCTTTTGAGAGTGAGGCTTGAGGGGGCCTGAAGCTGAGAGCAGAAAATGCCTAAAGGGGGGGAAAAGGTTACTTGAGAGGAAGTCCATGCACAGACCCAGTGTATGAATTTCTCATCAATGGAAAAAGTACAAGATTTGAAGTCAGAGAATTGAGGTCTGATCCTGGATCTAGTACCTATGTGACTGGTGGGGAGCAGAACCAAGATGGCATGGTAGAAAACAGAACTTCCTCACAGCTCCCACTTCCACCTCCTCCAATTCATGTAAAAAATGACTCTAAATAAACTTTGGAGTGACAGAACCCACAAAATAGCAGAGAGAAGCTAACCTCCCAATGAAGACAGCCTGGCAGACTGGCAGGAAGGGGCCAGCACAGCACTCTGGGAGCTGAGCTCAGTCCCATATGAGCCAGAGGTTTTAGCCTCAGGGTGGCCACAACCAGCCACCAGCTAGAGGGACTTCAGATCACTAGAAGCTGTGGCAGTTTCCAGAATTATCAACCCATAGATGCTAAGGACAAAGTGAGAGATCAGTGCAGTGTGGACTTTGGGAACCAGGAATCCAGGAGTGCAGTCCGGCCTTTGACCCTTGGAGAGAGAAGTGGCTGAGGAGAAGCAGCCATGCAGCCACTGCTGAGTGGCTGCTTCAGAGCTCCTGGCCTGCAGATTGTAGGGGGACCAAGGGACCAGTCTTAGGGGTAATCACTCTTGCTTTAACTTGCTTGGATCTGGATTGCAGTCTAAGGTGGAGGCCCTGTGGTACATGACCACTTTGCCAGAGCATATGGAGGCTTCAGACAGGGAAGCCAACTAATAGCTCTGGCAGCTGAGAAAACCCCAGCAATTAGGACAAAGCTCCCCTCTCTGGAAGCAGAGTTCTACTGTGGCAAAAAAAGCTTAAAAGTCAAGTAATTGAGTGGCAACATGAGCAAGTGGCAACATGAGCAAGCAAAGCAAGCACAGCAATCCAACTTTACACTCCTATTTTGAGAACAAAAAGGATCAAAACATGGACAGTGAAGTAGTAACTCCTGCACCAAAAGCTTCCAAGAAAAATATGAGCTTATAGAGGACCTTAAGAAGGATTTTGAAAACCAAATAAGAGAAGTGAAGGAAAAATTGGGAAGAGAAATGAGAATGATGCAAGAAAATTATGAAATGAGAGTCAACCACCAGACTGAAGAAAAAGCACCTTAAAAATAGACTAACTCAAATGGCAAAAGAAGCTCACAAAGCCAATGAGAAGAAGAATGCCTTAAAAAGCTAAATTTGCCAGATGGAAAAAGAATCTCAAAAGCTCACTGAAGAGAATAATTCCTTCACAATTAGATTGGAGCAAATGGAAGCTAGTGACTTTATGAGAAATCAAGATACTATTAAACAGATCCAAACAAATGAAAAAATAGAAAGCAATTTGAAATATATCATTGAAAAAAACCACTGACCTGGAAAATAGATTGAGGAGAGATAACTTAAAAATTATTAGACTACCTGAAAGCCATGATCTAAAAAAGAACCTAGAAATCATCCTTCATGAAATTCTCAAGGATAATTGCCCTGATGTTTTTAGAACCAAAGGGCAAAATAGAGGTTGAAACAATCCACCAACCACCTCCTGAAAAAGATCCCAAAAAGAAAACTCCTAGGAATATTATAGCCAGGTTCCAGAGTTCCCAGATCAAGGAGAAAATATTACAAGCAGCCAAGAAGAGAAAATTTTGAATATTTTGGAAACATAAACAGGACAACACAGGATCTGGCAGCTACTACATGATGGATCAAAGAGCTTGGAATATGATATTCCGGAGGTCAAAGGAGCTGGGATTAAAACCAAGAATCGCCTATGCAGCAAAACTGAGTATCACATTTCAGGGTAAAATATGTTCATTCAGTGGAATAGAGGACTTTCAAGCATTCTTGATGAAAAAACCAGAGTTGGGGTGGCTATGTGTCACAGTGAATAGAGCACCAGCGCTGGAGTCAGGAGGACCTGGGTTCAAGTTTGACCTCAGACACTTAACACATAAACTAGCAGTGTGACCTTGGGCAAGTCACTTAACCCCAATTGCCCTCCAAAAATAAAAGAGAAAAAACCAGTTGTATAGAAAATTTGACATTCAGATACAAGAAGCAAGAGAAGCATGAGAAGGTAAACAGGGAAAAGAAATCATAAGGAACTTATCAAAGTTGAGCTATTTACATCCCTACATGGAAAAACAATAATTATAACTTATGAGACTTTTCTCAGTAGTTGAAGGGAATACAAATATATATATGAGGGTATATGGGTATATGAATACATATGTGAGTGTGTGTATATATGTGTATAGGTATACATAGACAGAGGGTATAGTAAGGGATGATACTTAAAATTTGAAATTAAGAGATGAGAGAGGAATATAATGAGAGGTGATGGGGAGAGACAGAATGGGGTAAATTATCTCATATAGAAGAGGCAAGGGAAAACTGTTACAGTGGAGGGGAAGAACAGGAAGGCAAAAGGGAATGATTCAACCTTACTCTCATTGAATTTGGCTCAGGGAGGGAATGACATAGACACTAAATAGGATATCTCACCCTACAGGAGAGTACGGGGGAAGGGGATGAGAGGGGAGATGATGAAAGGAAGGGCAGGCTGGGGGGAAGGGAAGTTGGAAGGACCTACTTTTAAAAAGGGACAGGATCAAAATAGAGAATAGAACACGTGGGGGGTGGAATAGGTTGGAGGGAAATATAGTCAATCTTTCACAATATATCCACTATGGAGATGTTTTGCATAACCACACATGTACAACCTATATTGAATTGCTTAGCTTCCCAGTAAGGGTGGGCAATGAGGGAGGTAGGGAAAGAATCTGGAATTCAAAGTTTTCAAATCAAATGCTTAAATACATATAGATATAGATACAGATATAGATATAGATATATTATTACTTTATATGCAACTGGGAAATAAGATATACAGGTACTGGGGCATAGAGATCCACCTACTGGAAAGTTGGAGGGAGGATGGGAGAAGATATAGGAGAGAGCAGATTGGGGGAGGGGATATTGAGGGAGATCACTGTTTTGGGATAGTGGGAAAGGGAAAAATGGGGAAAAATTTGTAACTTAAAATGTTGTGAAAATGAATGATGTAAACTAAAAATAAATATAAAATTTAATTTAAAAAAAAAACAAATTTCAGGGCAGCTAGGTGGTGCAGTGAGTAAGAGCACCGGCCCTGGAGTTGGGAGGACCCAGGATGGGTTCCAGCCTCAGATACTTAACACCCACATAAAATAACTGGCCGTGTAACCTTGGGCAAGTTACTTAACCCCAATTGCTTTAAAAAAACAGTTTCTCCCATGTTTATAATGCAAAAAAAAAGATAAAGAAGTATAATAGGTACTAAATTTGTTGAAAAGTAAGAAGTCTCTCAAGAAATCTTTTGGTAAAATGGAAATATCCCTAAACGAAACAACAGGTTATGCCATTAACATCCTAATATTTTAGCACTTTTTTAAAAATGTGACTGATTTCATCAATATAAAGGGCTCCCAATGAAGAACTTGCTTTACCAGGGCAGATTGGCACTTTCTTTAGAATCATAGTTTCAGAGAGTTAACATGTTACTTTGGACATGAAATTTTAGTTATGGTAAGTGAAGTTTAATTGGCATTAACAGGCGAAGAGCTGGATATGGAGTATAAGACATTCCACAGGGGCCTTGATTAGTCAGGAGAGCAAAACAGGATAATTTGATGTCTGGAGGAAGTGTCAAATGCAAGGGAAATGACAGAAAAAAAGGTACTAAAGAAGCTTCACTTTGACAATTTTGCCCAAAGCCAATTCTGTTTAAAGTTTAAAGATGGAGTAACTGCTAAAAAAAAATTAGCAAATTCATGAGTGTTTATTTGTCTACTCTAGAGTATAATGACATGTTTGCTTTGCTAAGGTTACAAGCATATCAGCACATGAACTTGTTGATTGAACCTGGATCTGTGATATGAAATGTAAGGTATAGAAATTCAAAAATCAGTGGTTGCCATGAGTGATGGTTGCCAAAGGCAATACTGGTTTAGGATATAAATTTTGTTGTGAAATCTTACAAAGAAAGATGACAGATGATTATGAGGAATCTAGTCTCATAAAGTAGAGAGAAACAGTGTAAGGTAAAGGTAGTTGAAAGAAAGCCTGCCAAGAGATTCACCTAAGCAAAGTCATTTTAAAGGGCATTTAAAACTAAAAATCCAAAGACAAAAGAAAGAAAGAAAAAATGGGGAAGATCCATAAAAATGATTATAATAAACTGTTTTCGCTATTAAGGATAGTGGAACAACCTCACCTGGACCCCTAACATCATAAAGAGATGTTGTTGTTTATCCTTTGTTCTCAAAGAGGATTGATGGCATCATGAAGATGAAGTCTTGACTTGTGGTGAATTGGACTTAAGTGAAGCAGAGATGCACAAAGTCACCTCCCTCCCTCTCTCTCCTCTAGAATCATCAGAGTCTAGTGGCAAGACAAAAGTCAAGATGACTGGGGATGGCCCTGAATGCAGTGGGTGACCTTGGCCTTTCTGAATGGAAGGCTTTTTTCCCAGGTCTCAGTTTAACTGAGGCAATGTCCATTCAATGACTAAAGGCTAATAAAGAATTAAGACAAAAGATAGCCTAATTTACCATCACAAAAAAAATATCTGGGAGGAGAAGACCCTTAAAATTTCTAGACAGAACAGAGAACAATTGCTATTTATACTCATTCTAAGTCATCAAAATCTACATAATGAGGCACTGGGGCTTGGACTGGAGGTTATTGGCCATTCAATGTAGGCCAGAATGATTTTGTTTTAAAAGCTAGTCAAGTAGCTCTATTTGAGACACAATGAGCTTTTTGAAAGCTTGTTTTTTCAGAGCTATATTTCAAGAAATCATAAATGAAAAATGCTCAGGACAAAAAGTAAATTGTCCCAGATTTTTTAATAAATAAAAATTTTAAAAATCAGTCTTCCAACCCTACAAATACCTTACAAAATATGAGTAACCAAAAACTATATTCCTGTGGACATAGCATTCATGGGAGGAGTAAGCTTAAACTTAGACCACAATAGTAGTGAGGAACACATGTAAGAAATATTTGTAACAAAGGTTTGGAACTGCTTTGGAAGTCAGAGATATTTAAGTTATCTGAAGGAGTATAAGTTACTAAAGGCTGGGAAAAAAATCACAGATGATCTATCTACAAAAATGGTAACCACTAAAATGTCAACATCATATTGATCAATATATTGACTCACTCATTTATTAAAAAAAAGGCTTTATGCAAATTATCTTTACACATTGAGGGCATCTTGTTAAGTGTATTAGTAGGGAAAAAGCAAACTTTGGCAAGTAATTCAATAGTGGAGTTTGAACCTTATGTTTGTTGTTAACTCATTTTCAGTCATATCCAACTCTTTGTGACCTCATTTGGGATTTCTGTGACCAAGATACTGGAGTGATTTGCCATTTCCTTCTCTAGCTCATTTTTTAGATGGAGAACTGAGGCAAACAGGATTAAGTGACTTGCTCAAGGTCATACAACTAGTAAGTGCCTGAAGCCAGATTTTAACTCAAGAAGACAGACTCCAGACCTGGCACTCTATCCATTGTGCCACCTAGTGGCCATACTGCATTTACCATTTCACAATTGACTAAAAGTTGTAGAGAAACTAAGATACTGTGTCTATTGTTTGTATATTATAAAAAAAATTGCTTTGATAGAGCAAAATGCCACCTTGAAGGTTTTTATCCAACAAAATGTCCAAATCCCAATCATACATCAAAATATAACAGAAATAACCTGCTAAAACCCTCTGATCATAAATATCAGGTAAGCCATAAAACTGGGAGATGTATACTGGCTAAAGGTGTTCATACCCATAATACAGAAGATCCAGGGTGGAGTTAAAGAGGAATTACCTGTGGGAGATAAAATTTTCAGATGATTCCATTCATGAATGGCATTGCATTGCTTGCATCTTTAAGTCTTAGAAAAGTAAAAATCCTTTTGAAAGAGATTTATAGCAACTCAGAAGAGTTTGGTCTGCTCATTCACACAGGAAAGACCAAATAGATGAAGAATGTCTATTGCCCAGATGATGACATACATTTAAATAGAAAACTTATAGAGCTTGTTCAACAGCATCTATATTGGGAACAGGCAGTGCATATGAGTAATTAGTTGGACCCAGAGCTGAATAGGAGCAGATCATCCTAGATTGCCTTCAGAAGATTTTAAAGCTCATTATGACTTCAAATTTCCTAGGGAAACAAAAGCTCTTCTTTGTAATAACAACATCCCATTGATGTTGCTGTATAGCAGTGAAAACCCAAAAGTCTCTGAGGAATTTACACTTAATATCACATTTTGAGTAATAGAGAGGTAAGTGGTAGATGTAAGTAGCATACAACATACACTCAATCAGGAATTTCAAAGAATAGGAGCAAAAAATATCAACATGGTAATGTATTATAGGAAGAGAAAATGAGCTGGTTACATAGGAAAGCTGAGATAGACAGCCAGACTGCTCCATTAGTACCATTGGAAGGCCTCTTGCATGCCAGATGGACACCCAGGGCCAAACTTATGGGAAGAAAAGGACTAGAATGTCACTGAATGTGCAATCATGGATAGGCTGTCATCTGCATCATTAACTTCCAATCAATGAGATCACAGATTTATTTGAGTAGTTGAGTAAGTAATACTTGTGGCTTTAAGGAACTAATGATTTTAAGAAAAGAAGAGCATCTTAGATAAAACATCACTAATCTTGACTTTTCTGCAGCCTTCAACACTTATTTCCCTGATTTTCTTTGCTATGTAAGTTTTTAGGAGACTACTTTTTCCTACAGGGTCCTCCTCCTACCTATCTGACCACTCCTTCTCAGTCTCTATTGTTGGATCTTCATCCCATTCACGTCTGCTAACTTATATATCCCAAATGGCCCTATCTTGGGCCAGCTTCTCTTCTTCTTCTATATTACTTCACCTGGTGATTGTGTCAGCTGTCATGAATTCTATTTTCATTTATATGCTAATGATTCTTAAATTTACATATCCAACCCTAACCTTTCTGCTAACTTCTAGTCTCCTCTCTCTGACTGCCTATCAGACATCTTAAACTCAACATGTCAAAAACTGAACTCTTTATTTTTTTCCTCTAAACTCTTATCCTATACAGACTGTCCTATTACTGTCAAGGGAACTACCATTCTTCTAGTCCCCCAGGTTCACAACTAAGGTATTATCTTTGACTATTTACTCTCTCATTCCCATCCTGCCCCACCCAATTCATTGTTACTAAGGTCTGTCAATTTCACCTTTGCAACATCTCTTGAAATATGTTCCCCTTCTCTCCTCTGATACTACCACTATCCTGATGCAGGCTCTAATCTCTTCATATCTGGACTATTGAAATAGCCTGATGGTTGGTCTGACACAAGTCTCTCCTTACTCTAGCCCATTCTCAATTCAGCTGACAAGATGATTTTCTTAAACCCCTCTGACCCTGTCACTCCTCCTATATTTCATCAATTAACTGCAGTGGTTCCTTGTCACTTTTTGGATCAAATATAAGAGCCTCTATTTGGCATTAAAAGTCTTTCATAATCTAGGACCAATCCCTATATTTATAGTTTTATTATACTTTACAACCCTCTACATGCCCTTTAATCCAGTGACACTGACTTTCTTGCTGTTCCTTGAAATAGACTCTTCATCTCTCAAATGTGGGCATTTTCTCTGACTGTCCTCCATTCTTAGAATGCTCTCCCTCTTCATCTCTACCTCCTGACTTCCCTGGATTCTTAGAAGTCCCAGCTGAAATCTCATCTTTTATGGGAAACCTTTCCCAATGCCTTTTAGTTGCAGTGCTTTCCTGCTGTTGATTATTTCCTATTTATCCCACATATAGCTCCTTTATACATTTTACACATTTTATCCTCCATTAGATTTGCTCAGGGGGTTGGGACTTTCTTTTGCCTTTCTCTTTATATCTAGTATTTAGCATAATTCCTAGAACATAGTACTTACTTAATAAATGCTCATTGACTTGCCAAGTAATGAATTTGATCATGATACAGAAATTAACTTCTATTCAGATTTTATTTGTGGCATATTATTCAGGATACACTTATTTAAAATCCAATATTGCCCTCCTAACAATAACACCTCAAATCAGATTCTGGAGTGGCAGATCCAACAAAGGGTCAAACTGAGACATTCTTACCACCTAAGACAACGTAAGAGGTCAGAAAGAGGTCTGTGACGTGTGGGAGGAGACTGGCCTGGAACCTGTGTGGTGGTCATCGGTGGTCAGACTAGGTGGTAGCAACAGAAGCAGCTGCAAGCCTCTGGAGCTCTCAAATTAGAGACAGTAAGGAAAACTGGCGACTGTTTAGAAACAGATTACAATCTGGTACTGGCTAAGAATTAGAGTGGTAGATCAGAGGAATAAGTTAGGTACATAAAATGGTAAGTGACTATAGTAATCTAGTGTTTGATAAGCTCAAAGATTCAAGCTTTTGTGACAAGAACTCAACATCCGACAAAAATTGCTGGGAAATTGGAAAGCAGTGGCAGAAACTACATAGGAGCCCAACATCTCATAGTCTAAAGCAAGATAAGGTAAAAATGGGTACTTGATTTAGACATAAAGGATCATATCATAAGTAAATTATATGAGCATGGAATATTTTATTTGTCAGATCTATGGATAAAGGAAGAATTTGTAACCAAACAAGAGAGAGCATTATAGGATATAAAATGGATATTTTTATTATATTAGTTTAAAAAGGTTTTGCACAAATAAAACCAATGCAGCCAAGATTAGAAGGAAAGTAGAAAAATGCAGAAAAAATTTACAGTAAGTTTCTCTGATAAAGGTGTCATTTCTCAAATATAGGGATACAGAATCAAATTTATAGGAATATGAGTCGTTCTTCAATTGGTAAATGGTCAAGGGATATGAACAGGCAGTTTTCAGATGAAGAAGTCAAAGCTATCTATAGTCACATTTAAAAAAATCTCTAAATCACTATTGAAGAGAGAATAGCAAATTAAAATAACTTTGAGGTACCACCTCACACCTATAAGACTGTCCAACATGACAGGAAAGGAAAAAATGATGATGTGGAAATATTGGTACATTAATGCATTGTTGGTGGATTTGTGAACTAGTCCAACCGTTCTGGAGAACAATTTGGAACTATGTCCAAAGAGCTATAAAATTGTGCATATCCTCTGACCAAGTAATACCACAATTCAGTTTATATCTCAAAGAGATATAAGAGAAGGGAAAAGGACCTATTTGTACAAAAATATTTATAGCAGCTTTTTTTGTGGTGGCCAAGAATTGAAAATCAGGTGTACTCCTATCAGTTGGGGTATAGCTGAATAAGTTGTGGTATATGATCATGATGGAATATTATTATGCTAGAAGAAATGAGGAGCAAAAATGAGGCTTGAGAAAAACTTGGGAAGACTTACATGTATTCATTCAAAGTGAAGTGAGAAGAACCAGAACATTTTACACAGTAATAGCAATACTTTAAGGATGAGAAACTGTAAAAGACTTAGTTATTCTGATTGAGACAACGATCTGAAACAATTCCAAAGAAACCATAAAGAAAAATCTATCTACCTTCAGAGAGAGAACTGATGAACTCTGATTGCAGGTTGAAGCATATTTTTTAAATTTTATTTTTATTGTTTTATTTTGCTTGTGTTTTTGTTTGCAATGTGGCTAATAGGGAAATTTTTAAAAATAAAATTACTCTTTTAATCATAATTACTCAATCCATTTGAGCTAATCAGGATTTTGGTATCCTAAATAAGAATGGTGATGGTTATGATAATGATGATAGCGATAACTTATGGAGTGGCAGTATGGGATGTAACAAGAACACTGAACAAGAGTGTACATCCTAGGTTTAAATTCTGACTCAGCCTCTTATTTGGCTGTGTGACCATGGGCAAGTCACTTAGTCTCTCAGAAATTCAGTTTATTCACCGGTAAATTTAGATAATATCTATACTACCTACTTCATACCATTGTGAAGAAAATGTAAAGTGTTGTAAACTATATAAAGTGTATAGTGCTTAACAGCTATAAAATAACTATAGAAATTATCTTATTTGATCACCAAAATAACTGTGAAATAGATGATACAAATATGATTATCCACACTTTGCTGAAAAGGATTCTGTTCCTCAGAGAGGTTAAGTGTTATGTTCAAAACCACATAGTGAAGAAGTCATAATTTTCAGCCAACACTATCTTCTAATAAATCCAATGTTTTTCTCATTATATCATGCTATTCTTTTTTTTATTTTATTTTTGGTCTTTATTAATTTGTTTGTTTACTTTTAGTTTACAAGATTCAGTTCCACAATTACTTGAGTTTCAAATTTTCTCCTCCTTCCTTCCCTTTCCCCCTCCTCTCCCCCCCACCCCCTCCCCATGGTGGCATACAATCAAGTATAGGATCTGCAAATACTTTCACGTTAGACATTAGTCAGGTTATAAAGAAGGATTGTATCAGATGGAATGAACAATGGGAAAGAGGAAACAAACCCAAACAAGATAAAGAAAAGGAGCAGGTAGTTTGCTTCAATCTGGATTCAAACTCTGTTCTTTCTAGTTCTTTCTCTGAATGTTGACATCTCTCTCCATCATGAGTCTTTTGGAGTTCACTTATAACCCTGAATTGCTGAGAAGAATCCAGTCTATCAAAGTTGGTTGTCACATATACGTTGTGTCTGTAATTGTATACAAACTTCTCCTGGTTCTGCTCTTCTCACTCAGCGTCAGTTTGTATAAGCCTCTCCAGGTAAACATGAAGTCCATCTGTTCCTCATTTCTTTCTATGTCTCTCGAGTCTCGTAATTGGAGGTTGAATTTTCCATTGAGCTCTGGCTTTTTCATTGGAAAGGTCTGGAAATCCCTTATATCACTCAATGACCATTTTCTTGCCTAGAAGAATATATTCAGTTTTGCTGGATAGATGATCCTTAGTTGTAACCCGAGTTCTTTTGCCTTGCAAAAAATCATATTCCAGTTCCTGTGATCTTTCAGTGTAGAAGCTGCCAGATCCTGTGTGATCCTCACTGTGGTTCTGAGATATCTGAATTGTTTCCTTCTGGCTGCTTGTAGTATTTTATCCTTTACCTGATAGTTCTGGAGTTTGGACACAACATTTCGCAGACTTTTCAATTTGGGATCTCTTTCAGGAGGTGACTGGTAGATTCTCTCGATTTCTATTTTACCCTCTAGTTCTAGTATCTCAGGGCAGTTTTCCTTGATGAGCTCTTGCAAGATGTTGTCCAGGCTCATTTTTTCATCATGATTTTCCGGCAGGCCTATGATTCTCAGATTATCTCTCCTGGACCTGTTTTCCAGGTCAGTTATTTTTCCATTGAGATATTTTACCTCTTTTTTTCTAATTTTTCATTCTTGATGTTTCGTTTGACTGATTCTTGGTTCCTCATAGAGTTATTTGCTTCAATTTGGTTGATTCTAGTTTTTAGCTAATTATTTTTTCAGTTTTTGAAGCTCCTTTTCCACATCACACATTTTTCTTTTTAAGGAGCTGTTTTCCTCATTGTAATGTTTTTCTAATTTTGCAATTTTGGTATTAAAAGAATTATTCATTTTATCTTCTATCTCTCTAACTTGGTTTTCAAAGTTCTTTTTGAGCTGATCTAAGAATGCTTTCTGTGCTTGAGACCAGTTCCCTGTTGAGGCTTCAGCTGTGGGTGTGGAGTCAATACTGTCTCCCTCTAAATTTGGTTCTTTCCTCTCAAGATAGTAGGACTCCAGAGTCTTTGTCTTTACAATCTGCTTTTTACCCATTTTGAGGCAGGGCCCTAGCCACGCCCATCCTCTAGAGTTCCCAAGTCTTTACCATTTAAAGTTTTGCTTTGGAGCAGTTTTCAGGGTCAGAGGAGAGGGATTGGAGCAGCTGGGATTCACTCTGCCATCCTGGTCCCTGGAAGTCCAAATAGGGGCTTTTTAAATTTCCAGGCTGTGGGTTGGTAGTCCCAGGAGTAGCTGCTGCCACTGCCAGGGGCCCTGCATTTTACTCTTACCCAGCTCCATCCAATTCCAGCCCTGCAGTGATAGGCATGGCAATGGCCCTTGTGGTTGGTGGGTCAACTGGCCACCATGTTGACCAAGCCTCCTCAGGACCTCTGTGTGCCTTGGTGTCTGGGCATCTGCATATCATAGTATTCTTTTGGATAATTTGAAATCACTCATTTTGGGGTTTGGAACACATTGTGCAATTATTCTTGCTGTATATTTACCTTCCTAATTAAACTGTATTTAGACTACCATTAGAGTTATTTTCTACTTCTTTAGGATACACTAAATGATAAAGGGCCACATGAGACAGCTAGGTGACACAGTTCAATGGGCCTGAAATCAGGAAGACCTGAGTTCAAATCCTGCCTTAAATACTTCCTAGCTATGTGACTCTGGGCAAGTCAGCTCAAACAAGATAATTGAAAAGTACTTAACACAGCACCTGACACATAGTAACCACTATTTATACATTAGTTATTATTATAGCTATTATTAGAGAGGTTAAGTGGATTCCCCAAGGTCATACAGCTTGCTATCTGTATTAGAGTATGTAGTTAAGAGTGGCAGGAGTCTGGGTCCTCCACCCCAAATCCAGGGCTCACTCTTCTATACCATTCTGTCACCTAGGAAAAGTTACTTAACCTTTCTTTCTGTCAGTTTCCCCATTTGTAAAAGGAAGAATTCAAAGGAGGTAATCTCTAAAGTGCCTTCCAGCTCTAAATGTAGAGCTGAAATGGGAAGTCAGCTAAGTAGGGTATTGACTGGCAAAATCAAACCAGCTAAGGATAGAAAGTTGACCACATATAGTCCTCTAAGTGAAAAATTGTCATGTGAATAATTGAGTGGCAAAGAGATACTATGCTGCAGTAGGAAAAACATTGGACTGGAAAATGGGAGATCTGATTTCTAGTCTGCCTCTGTCCCTAAATATATGACTTTAGACAAGTCATTTCACATCTCAGTGTCTTCATGGACACACACACACACACAGATGCACACACACACACACACAAAATCATATTGTTGGATTAGTTGCTCTTTAAGTTTCCTTCCAGCTCTAAAAATTCTTTGACTATAGTCTTAAAAATTCTTACTATATTTGCTTCAGGCAGATGCTTGCGTTTTCTTCACATAATGATGTGGGAAATTGTAGGAGAAAGTGTGATGGGCTAAGAGAAGAGGGTGTCATATGTTAAAGTGGATAGAGCCAGAGCAAATTGTGAAGACTTTTAAAAGTGTGGATAGATCAAATGATTTTTTAAACTACAGTCTGAGAAGGTTAGAAGTACTTTTGAATATTTCAAGAATAAAATCATAATGTAATGTACCCATTGGATTTTGTCAACGTATCTCTATTTGAACAACTGACCTATCAATCTATCTACCCCTGCCAGCTTCCAAAGAGGAGCTGTATAGCATACACAACGTATTATGCAAAATGGGGCAATTAAAACCAAAACAAAGCAGCCAAAGGAGCAGAAAAAAGATGTTATCAGACACCTGGGAAATGATTCATTCCAGTTGAGCTTTGCATTTTAAACTGAGTTTCTGACCAGCTGAGGCAGAAAGGGAAGTACCTTGGGTGGTTTAGTTCTCATTATCCTAGAAAAGGAAGTGTACAAATTTTTTGTTCTTTTGTTTGTTTTTAACTACATTTCAGAAAATGGTCATAAGCTAACAACAAACTTGGTTGATATTTTCTCTTTAAAACTTTTTGGAATTACTAGATCTGATAGATGGCTCATGAATCAAGACCTTCCAGAGGGTGACTTGTAGCATCTGAACTTTCCTCATTCTTAGTCCTCTTTCCATAGTAATGATAGAAAAAATACAGTTCACCCCACAAATTTTTGCATATGATCTGCTATGGTCCCTTCCAGCTCTCAAATTCTAAGTACTTTTGCTTTTTAGGGCAGTTTAACCCCATCTCATTATCTCCCTGTTATAGATGTAGTTTTTTTTTTAATATTATTTAAGCTAATTTATCACATATTCCTACTCACTGCTAAAGGTTTTATTGTTTTTTCACCTCTGAGTTCTGCTAAAAGTTAATTGTTTCCTACAGCTATGGTCAGAGCCAAGAATGGCCAAGTGACATGAAGTCATGCTATATGTTGGCCTCCCTGTTAGAGCCCTAATTGCTTTGCTAAGGCTAAAGGTTCCATTTTAAACTTCAACCATAATTCCTTAGAGCTGGATCATTTCCCGTCATTCGTCATTTGAGAGGCTTGATGGGAAAAGCCAGATCCTGCCTGGTTTTCAATACAACTCTGGGAGTAGCTTTCAGAATTTTCAAGTCTATTTACATGTCATAGTGATCCATATCTCTTTTTTTAAGGGTTGTGGGTTTTTGTTTTGTTTATTTTGAGCGTGTTGTTGATAAATGTGCAGAGAAAAATGGTTGTTTTATTGAATATGGATAATAGAGTGTTTAGGTGGTATGACACAGTTTAATTATGACAGAATGCAAAAACATGATGTTCACTGTAAAATCCTTTTGATTCATCACAATTCAGTTTTTAAAAAATTGAATGACTTATATTTTCCCTATCAAGATGAAGCTGAGTATTCTTTCTTTGATCTCTATTTGTGTAGTAGCTTGGCTATACATGGCATTAATTGGCCAATTGGGACCTATAACGATTATTCCTCAGTAATCCAAACAATACTAATTCTTTTGGGGCAGAGAGCAGTTGTTGATAAATGCACTTTAAAATATTGCTTGGCTTAAAGATCTCATTTTGTACAACAACACCCTGTATTTGCATCTTTCTTTGTAAATTATTACAGGTCAAATTTCCCTATCACATAGTCTATATTTCCATAACAATTCCTGCCCCAACCCCCTCAGATATCAATGTAAAAATGTATGTAGTGTTCTTAATCTTCATAGTCTTTTCTGCAATATTGTCTTCATGAATAGTGTCTGTGCATGTGACTGACTTAAACTGGTTGGAAAAAAATACGTATTTGATACAAAAATTTCATTTGTCCTCCTGGATTCCATCACTACTTCTAGGTAGATTAAGGATGAATCTTTATTTCCTAACCTCTCCTCTGAACTTCAGTCCTGCATCTTTAACTGTCTGATTACCAGATCAAACTGGATTTCCCACCATTTTAAACTTAACTTGTCTTAAACTGAGCTCACTCTCTTTTCCCTGCTCTCTTCTATGCACTAGACCAACAAATGTTTTTTTTGTAATGCCCTCTAGATGCTAGGTCTTATGACTCTCCTTTTTTCTGTTCATGTGTTTACTTTTCTATCATCCAAGCTCAAATTCTAAGAGTTAGCTTTAAATGTTCTTTCTCTTTCACTCCCATGTTGAATCTATCATCAAATTCTGTCAATTTAATTCTTCCTTCCTAATGACTCTTGGATCCTTCCCATTCTCAAGATCAGTTTCTTTGGAGATGTTTCATGATTAATTACTGTCAAATATTATGAAGTGACCTTGGGAAAGATCTCTTTTGTTAGTACAAATATTTTCTAAAAACTAAAAAAAAAAAATCTTCATGCTGCCTCACATAAGAAAATCATTATTTTTCTAGTGGTAAAGTCAACAAGTATTTGTTAGTTAGGCACTTTGCTAAAAATAAAAGGCAGGAAACTGTTTTTGCCCTCAAGGAGCTCACATTCTAATGAGGGAGACAACACATAAAGAACTATGCATATACAGGATATATACAAGGAAAAACTGGAGATAATCTCACTGGTAAAATCCCAGCATTATGGGGGATTAAGATAGGCTTCTTGCAGGAGGTGGGATTTCAGCTGAGACCTGCAAGAAGCCAAGGAAGCTAGGAGGCAGACAAGGAGGAAGAGCGTTCCAGATATGGGGCAGCAGGTGAAAATGCCCAGAGATTGAGAAAAACAGAAAAAAGCAAAGAAAAACAAGATCACATGGAGAGCAGTAAAGTGTAAAAACAAAACCAAAAAACAAAGGAAAGGGCCAAACTATGAAGGACGTTAAAAGCTAAAGAGACAATTTTCTACTTCTTCCTAGAGGTAATAGAAAGCTGCCAGAATTCGTAGAATGAGGGGGATGTGGGCAGCAGGTGACACGATCAGAGAAGCACTTTAGGAAGGTCAGTTTGGCAGCTGAGTGGAATGTGGAGAGTTTGAATATAATGCTCATACCTAGAATTCCAAATTGTCCTGGGAGTGTGCAAGATACTTCTGTTGGTTGATGGTTCTCTTATACCCTTCCTATTGTGGACTTAAATCTGTCTGAACCTCAGTTTCTTCATTTGTAAAATGAGAAGACAAGACTAAATGGTCTCTAAGGTCACATTCTATACTTTTTTTTTAAAGCAATCGGGGTTAAGTAACTTGCTCAAGGTTACACAGCCAGTTATTTCTGGGTGTGGTGCTAAGTATCTGAGCCTGGATTTGAACCCCAGGTCGTCCCGACACTGGAGCCAGTGCTCTTACTCACTGAGCCACCTGGCCGCCCCACACATTCTATACTTTTAGCTATGAGTCTATGATCCCCCTAATGGGATGAATTTGACTGTCCCCAGTGCCCATTGTCTTCAAATGTCTTATTACTAGATCTTAAAAGTCAAATCTTATCTCTGTCTATTGGACCCTATACAAAAACAAGGCTTAGAGTAGCTTGACCCAAACCAGGTAGCCCAGACAGCAAGTAGAAAATACCCTAGCTGTCAGGCTGCACATAAAGCCCTGAGGAATTATGTGGATGAGCAATAAGAAGAAGGCTGCATTTCCATAGGGCTTCCTCCAGTGCCTTGCTGCTATAAATAATGCTTCCATGGCTTGTAGGTGACCAGTGAATGGGAGAGTCATAATATAGAAGCCAGAGAAGGAATAGTGAGAGGGAGAGCACTGGGTTGGAGCCATGGGATGTAGAAAGTACTTGTAACAGAAATTGCAGAACAGATATAAGGAGGAACTCCTTGAGGTTTAGAAGTCAATGACAGGCTTAAATTGTTCCTCTAGGCTTTTAGTTCAATATGGATTAGTTGGTCATGGTAAGGATGATGATTATGGTATAAGATGAGAAATGTACTCCCTTTCAAAATACATTCTTTGACGTTTCCCTATTCTCCTGTCACAGCCTGTACATCAAGATTTTGTAGAGAACCCGGGGGTGGGGGTGGGGATGTGGGAAAAAGAAAGAATGGACTTTTGAAAAAAGGAATTAGATACAATACAATTAATAAGCCCTCAGGGATCAAGAGAAGGGACAAGCTTATAAAATTCCTTTAATGTAGAGACATTCCCAGCACGTCCTATGTGTTCCTCATCTCAGGAAAGGGGCCCAGAGATGGCATGCTTTGTTTGTTGACCAGGACAAAATGATTCATCTGAAGCCTCTTAGGGAGGCCGTGGCAGAAACACAAGAATTGTAATCTCGTACACTGTCAAGCAGCACAAACTCTCTCCATCCGCTTGGGCTGATGCAGGTTGTTTCCCTGCTGCCAAGGAAGAATCATGTAATTTAATGTGGTTTCAAGAGTTTGGCTAATCCAGGGTGAAATGTCCTCATCACTTTATATTACTACCATCACCAAATATTTACAAAGCATCTACAGGGACCAAAGGCCAGGCAAAAATGCTACATGATAGGGAAAAGGTGAAAATTGCTCAGGAAGACATAATGTATCTTCATCCATCCCTTCACCCACTCCCAAATGCATTTTGTCATTGTGACTCATAACATATTTCACATTGCTTTCTCTTAATGAAATTCTTCCTTTTGGCTTTTGTTGAAAATATGTTACCCTCAATATTCCCTTCTACCTCTATGGCCTGTTCCTTCTATGTCTCTTATTCATTAATTCACTAATTCGTTCATTCAATCAACACTGATTAAGCACTTAATGAAGCATTAATTATACTATGCTATATGCTGTGGTACCAAGACAAATTAGTCCCTGCCTTCACTGAATTTGCCTTTTACTAGGTTGATATAACTTATAAGTCAAAAAATAATTTGAAGGAGAAACAAGTTTTTGAGTGGTTCTGATTCCTCCATTCCCCCTCACGTTACCCATGTGGGCTCAGCCTACAATTCCATCTTGCCTTTGTTCCTCTTTCCTTTTTGTCCCTTGACAATCTCATCCACTTTCCAAGTTTCATTTCTCACCTTTACACCAATGATACCCAATTCGAAATCCTCAGCATGACTTTTCTTCTGAATGCCAATCCTGTATCTCAAACAACTTTCTGGACATCTTAACTTGGGTGTTTCCTCACATCTTCAAAATAAACTAATAACCTTCCCATCACTTAAGAAGTTAGTTTTCTCTACTGACTTCCCTATTTCTGTCAAAATTGGTATTCCTTATTCTACTTGCTACCCAGGCCCAGAAACTAAGATACATCTTTTGCTCTCTCACCTTCATTCCCATACCTAAGCCATCCGAAAATCCTGCCACTTTGATTCTTTTTTTCCCTAATGTTTTATGTGCCATTTTCTTTTTTTTTTCATTCTTTCTGTGACCTTGTCAGTGTATAACTGGATTATTAAACTCTATCTTCTCCAAACTATCCTTCACACTGTATCCATGTTAATTTCCCTAAAACGTTGATTTCTTCTCATCAATTTTCTTTTTCAAAAACCTTGAATGACACCGTATTTCCTACAGTCAAGTCCTGACACTTTTGCTTTGCATTCAAAGGCATAAATATTCTGCCCCCAATCTACCTTATCTCACATTTCCTATATAGGTCCTCTGTGAAGCCATACAACCTTACTCATTATCCCTTAGGTATGCTTTCTATATTTGGCCATCACTACCTTTGCATTTCCATCATCAGGATTGACTTCCCAAAGTCACCTATTGAAATTCTAATTACCCTTCAAGTCCATCATCCATGAAGCTTTCCTTCACCACTTTAACCCACATACTCTCAAGTCCTTGCCTTTGTTCCTGTGCTTTCCTATTCAGAACACTATATATACCTCTACCTGCCCACATCCTACCTGTCCTTTAAGGACTGACTCAACTGATTGAACGATCTCTTTTCCTCCTTTCAATTTCTATTTACCATTATTTCTTATTTTGCTTATTAGACCCACACTGCCTCATAATATTACTTATATTTTAGATGCATTTTTTCCTCCCCAAATAGACTCTATTTTATCATAGCCAAAGGCAGAGATCATATCACACTTCTCTTTCTTGCCTATAATGCTACTGCAAATAGTAGGCATTCATTAATTTTTTGTTTCAGAGGATTTAGATGGCACAGTGGATATAGTAATGGTCTGAGACCTGAGTTCAAATGTGACTTCAGCACTTACTAGCTGTGTGACCCTGGGAAAGTTATTTAACTCCAGTCTGCCTCAGTTTCTCAACTAAAAATTGGAGATAATAAAAGCACCAACTTCACAAGGTTGTTGTGAAGATCAAATGAGATGACATTTTAAAGTGCTTAACAAAATGCTTGGCATATAGTAGGTGCTTAATAAATTCTTGTTCCTTTTTCCTATTACTAAATTTTATTTGAATATTTATGATTAATCTTGCCTAGAGTGGGAGAAAGGACCAGTTGAGCTCTGATGTGTACTTTTTAAAAATTTGTTTATTTATTTTTAGTTTTCAATATTCATTTCCACAAGATTTTGAGTTCCAAATTTTCTCCCCATCTCTCCCCTCCCCCTCTCACCCCAAGGTGGTGTGAATTCTGATTATTCCTTCCCCCAACCTGCCCTCCCTTCTGTCATAATCCCCTCTTGTCCCCCTTCCCCCTTATTTTCTTGTAGGGCAAGATAGATTTCTGTACCCCATTGCCTGTATCTCTTATTTCCCAGTTGCATGTAAAAACAATTTTTAACATTAGTTTTTAAATCTTTGAGTTACAAATTCTCTCCTTTCTTCCCTCCCCACTCACCTTCATTGAGAAGGCAAGAAATTCAATATAGGTTATATACATGGGTAGTTATGCAAAACACTTCCATAATAGCCATGTTGTGAAAGACTGTATTTCCCTCCATCCTATCCTGATCTCCACTTATTCTATTTTCTCCTTTGACCCTGTCCCTTTTAAAAGTGTTTGCTTCTGAAGACCCCCTCCCCTAATCTGCCCTCTTTTCAATCATCCTCCCTCCCCCTTATCCCATTCCCCCTTACTTTCCTGTAGGGTAAGATACCTAATTGCATGTTATTCCCTCCTTAAGCCAAATCTGATGAGAGAAAGTAACCTTTTCTTGCCTCTTTTATGTGAGATAATTTACCCTATTCTATCTCTCTCTTCCTTCTTCTCCCAATATATTCCTCTCTCACCCCTTAATTTTATTTTTAGATATCATCCCTTCATATTCAACTCACTCTATGCTATCTATCTTTCTTTCTATCTGTCTATCTATCTATCTATCTATCTCAAATCTCCAAACTTTTAGCATGATTTTCCTCAAAGTCTTTGTTGTCCCTGAATTTCCTCTCAACTTTATTAGAAAATGAAAGAATAAACTCTTATCTTGGAAAGTGCCAAAGTAAAAGCTATATTGGCATAAAAAAATTTTAGGGGAACTAGGCTTGGTAGAACATGAATACTGGGATAGCAGTTCTAATTATTTAAAATAGAAAAAGAGAGATCATTTTCACTTGAAACGCTTGAATTAAGTGAGCGACAAAGCTAATGCTTTTTTCCCAAGTCAATATTGGGTAAGGGAAATGGAATCTTTATGATGCATAGATGCCGGAACAAATGGCTCCATGTGGCCAAAGAATTATGGAAATGCAGTTTGTAGGAAAGGGAGGGAACAGTTTGAACTCTCTGCTCTAAGAGATGCTACCAATCTGTAACACATCTTCTGAATAGGTGTCCCATGAAACAGCAAGAGTAGGAAGACCACTTTGCTGCTTAATGAGAGTGAAGCTTTTTTTGCCGGCACTTTCTGAGTATCCCCACAGGCTAGTTTGATCTGAAATACTCCATTACACCAAGTGGCTATCTCTGTGTGATATTCCTTTCCCACCTTTCCTTGTCAACCTATAGCCTTGTTAAAGGGAACAGAGGGCCTCATCATGTTATTAATAGGGCCAGGTGTGAAACATGAATTTTTCTTGGGAAGAAATTAAAGGTCTGCATAAAGAGAGAAAACCAGTGTGGGCTGTGGACTAGTTGCTTTATGAAATGAAAGGATGAAAAGCTTTCTTTGTTGCCAGGAGAGGGTTCTACTTAATAGGGAAATGTCTGCAGAAAGTGAGATGGTATAATCTAGGGGACCTGATAATAGTTCAGAGTATTGTCCCTGGATAGGTAGCTAGTGACTGAGAGCCTGAATCAGCCAAGGCTCCCAGCCAAAGTACTATCACTTCTCCAGTTTGGGGCCATCTTAAATTATTGGTCCTTGGCATGTTATATAGGTTTCCTTGTTACAATGGCAGTCATGGCTCCCTCTGTGACTGTGGGGTTCCCTGTTTCTGTTTTTGGATAAGAAAGCCATTCTTTCTGGCAGGAGTGGGGACAAGAGGAATGGGTGTGGAGAATAGCCAGCCAGATACATCTTGATAACACCAAATCTTCAGACCTTTGGGGCTGAACAGCTGTATTCTCTTCCATAAAGCTTGCCAAAATTTGACAAGCTGTGGCCTCTGAGTTGTTTCAAGATGAATGGGCAGCCTAGAGCATAAATGGTGGGTAAGGGTTATTAGAATTATGCAACTATGGGGTTATTTCCATCAAAGCACATGCAAGGGCTCATAGCCAGTCAGAAGGAAGAGATTTTTTTTTTGGAGAGGGGAGAAGAGAGAGATAGAAGGAAGGAGATGAATAAGGTTCCATTACCCTGTGGAACAACTTAAAAGAATGTTGATTTCAACTCTCACTTTAAGGCCAAAGTGTGCTTGAGCAAAAGCAGAAATATTTTAAGATTTTCGCTCTTCAGCACATATTTGAAAAACTTAGAGGGAGAGAGAGAGAGAGAGAGAGAGAGAGAGAGAGAGAGAGAGAGAGAGAGAGAGGGGGAGAGAAAGAGGGAGGGAGGGAGTGCTGTTTTTTAATCTCTCATTTGTGGATGTTCTTTAAACATGCAAAATGATCTCCATTTAGTGAACATGAACTATCTTCAAGCATGTCTATAGGCAACTTATGCAGCAGCATCAGTGGAGCAGATTTTGTGTCATAACTAGCTAGTATTTAATTGTTTTAATTTTGTGTCACCATTGCAGCTTTTGCACAACCCTCTTCCCAATTCAATTAAATAAATATTTATTAAGTACCTACTAAGTACCAAGTACTGTGTAAAACTCTGGGGATAAAAATAAGAAAAAGACCTTGACCTCAAGGAGCTGACTATCTAATGAGGGAAGACAAAACACAAAAGGAAGCTGGGGGAGGAGAAATGGGAACCAGCAAGTATCTAGTTCTATGGAGCTGAGGCCCAGCAGAACTGCAGATGGAGAGTGGAGTGAGTTGGAAGTCCAATTTCTGCCCTCTGTAAAGGAAGGCTTAGGAAGAAGTTTAGTACTCTACCCTCTAGCTCCCCAATCAGAATATGAGAAATATTGGTGAGGAGAAGCTAGAAATGGTTCCATAAGGCCAATGAATAGGTAATAAATCCTATAATTTAGAGTAGGAATGGCTCCTAGAGAGCATAGCACAATTCTTCTTACAGCTAGGAAAACTGAAGCCCATGAAAGTTAAGTGACTTATTCAAGGTGAATCAATTCATTTTAGTAAGAATTTGTTAAATATTTACTCTGTGCCAGGTGCTACGCATACTAAGACACAGTTTCCATTCCAAAGGAGCTTAGATTCCATTGTGATAGGGTCATATGTGAAGCAAGTAGCACAGTCATAATTTGACTCAAGTCTCTGACTCCAAAGAGAAAGTGCATTTCACTCTAGCATAACATCTTACTGTGTAATGAATCTCCTTTCAGGTTATTACAACTCTTTGGTGACAGGTGGAATTACTGTCATTTCTTTTGTATTCATTCTACGGGTTTCCGGCACACAATAGGGACTCAGATGTCTGTTAAGTAATTTTATCAACCTTATTTCCCAAAGATGCTCCAATATACACCATGTACATTGTCCCCTGTTTGCCTTTTCTCTTAATGTCTCCCTGTCCAAATGTACTATCTCTTCTCTACCTATCCAAATTCTAGCCATCTTTTAAGATCTGGCTCAAGTGCTGTGCTAAAAGAAGTATTGAATTTGGAGTCTGATGGTTTGAGCTCAAATGCCAGCTCCTTGAGCAAATGATGAAGCCACTCTTCACGTCTAAAAGTAAAGTCAAAATGAGAGGGGCAGCTAGGTGGTGAAGTGGATTGAGTGCTGGGCCTAAAGTCAGGAAAACTCATCTTCCTAAATCCAAATATGGCCTCAGACACTTACTAGCTGTGTGATCCTGGGAAAGTTACTTAACCCTGTTTGCCTCAGTTTCCTCATCTGTCAAATGAGCTGGAGAAGGAAATAGCCAACCACTCCAGCAATCTCTGCCAAGAAAAGCTCAAGAGTCAGACCAACTGAACAAGAAGTCAATATGATCTCTAAGATACTTTCTGACTCTAAAAATCATATGTTTCCATGGACCTGGGGGACTCCTCTTCTCACATGGGTCAACCAGAAAAGCTAACTTGGGTTCAAAGTATTCTGTGGGTCCACATCCACTTAAAACTGCATCTGATGCTGATGCTCTGCTGATGTGCTGACTTTTAGTAGTTCAGCCAGAGGACACAATTAATTCAAAGCAAAGGCATTTAATGAGATAGCATAGTAAGAAAAGAAGCAATAAAACATCGTATTCTATAAACCTAGAGGAACACACAAATTGGGAACATATGTAGTTTGTAAGCATTGTTACGGAGGGGGCATGCAGGATGCATTGGTTAACACATATATGGAGGAACAGTCCACGGATGCCTCTCTGACACTAGGAACACTAGATACTGGGGGCCGATGTCATTGGACTCTTCTACAGGGCTCCGCTCCCTGATGAGTATTTTGTTTCTGCCATTTCTATTCACATGCTCCCCTGCCCCCACCACCGTACTCCATTGGATTATTTTGTATGGTTGTCACCTAATTTACCTTAACTATAGTCTTCAGCTGAAGTGCTACCTCTTCAGAGCCAGTCATTGGCCATATTGTCTCCTCTTAGAGTATTGTTACTGGAAAGCCTTTCCTTGATGACCGCATGTTGTTGGCTCTTTAGTCACAACTAAGTTCATGAGCCACCATATTAAGTTAGGGTGCTTTGGACAAAAGAGTAGCAAAGTGTCCCCAAGTTAATATCAAGTCTGTTCTTTGGATTTACTATATTTGGTGCTGTGTTAAAATCTACTGTGCCAGGCAACTCTCTGATTTAGGATTAAAAATTGCTTGTAATAATTCCTGTTTTACCAATTACGGGAATCCTGTGCTCTGAAGCCCATTATAGGGGACTCTGTCAAAGTAACATCACTAAAGCTTTGTGGGTTATGAAGTCTATTTACTTCCAAGATGCTTTTGGCATGTGAATGGATCTAAGCAAGCAAAAAACACTGCCCTCTACTCTATTTATACACATTCTGCCTTTTACAAGCTGATGTAATCAGTAATAATTCACCCAGTCTTTGAGTTACCCTACAATCCTAAATGTGAAAATTAATTTTAGGACAGTGTTTATTTTGTTTTGTTCACCTTTTGGTCTTCCTCTGAGACTTAGGTTCTGGATTTTGCCTAAGCAAATGACTGCTCTACCATTTCAGATCATAATCTTTATGTGCTTTCATGAACGATTTCTGAAAAAAAAAATCATTCAGTGGTGATCTTGAGCCCAAATTTCTTACATTTAGCTTTAATCACCTCTGTAACATCCTTAAGGCTAAATAACCAACCTCTGTTTGAATATTTCCAGGATCAAAGAAATTACTATTTTTTGTACAGCTCTCATTGTTTAAAAGACAAAGGTCTTCCTTATATTTACCCAAATACCACTTCCCCAAATTTCCCCTCCCTAGTCCTAGTTTTACTTTCTAGAGCTACACAGAATAAGAGTCTAACTCTTCTTCCATATGAGAACATTTCAAATAGTTTAATACAGATATTATGCTCTCTCCCTTGAATCTTCTCTTGGTCCATTGCATTGAAATAGAGTGGGATGGGATGGGATGGAAGTCTCTGAACTATGAAAGACAATATGCTGCAGATCCTAGGGGATTCTTCAACATTGTAGGTATTTGCCTGCCTTCAGTATAGACTGCAGAATTCTGGTGCAGTTTCCATGTTTTGCCCCAATCCCTCAAGAAATATTCTGTAAAGATATAAATGTTGCTTAACAGTTGATTCACAAGAGCCAGGGGACCACAAGATGTATGTCAATTAAAATTGAATAAGACTTTGCTTTTGTCCACTTATTAGTGGAGAAACTAAGTCCTAGAGAAGAAGAAAAACTTATTTAAGTTTACCTATCTAGCTCTAATAATTAGTAGCGGAGCCAGAACTAGGAGGTAGGTTCCAGTTTTAGAGTGCTACTATAATGAATTTTCTGTATTTTACCCTTACTGGGTTTTAAATGGCGTAAAGACAATAAAATTGACAGATTTTTGCATCCCTTTCTTTTTTAATCATGATGTTTGGTTATCACCATTACTCCTTTGCAGCATACCCTCTTCAGTCAAGAAAAAAGTGTATGGATTGAGGCAGGAGAGGAAGGATATTCAATTATTAATTACTGTGCTTACTCCAAATATGCACTATTCATCAATATCCCTGCACCATTGAACACTGTCTAAATCTCTAAATCCAACAAAAGACTTGAATCACCCACTGACCACCTTAGGGATTTCTTAGTCCAGGCCTGTTGAAAGGCTGTTAACTATTATTGATTGAAGGCTGCCCTCTGGTGGATATCTATATACTCACAACCATATTTTATAAAAAGGATAATTTAGGGAAATGTTATATTGTTTTGTAGTGTCTGGGGTAAAAAATGTTTAGCTAGTATGTCATTGAAGCAGTCACGTCTTGACCAAATAAATCTTTGTAGGTAGAAATGCCTCTTCACCCCTCAAAGGAATTTGAAATATAGTATTCCTAGGTTGCTAAAAAAAAAAAAAACAAACAAACAAACCAAAAAACTAGAATAAAGAAGGGAAGCTTAGGGCTGGAACACAGATCTTCCTTATCACAGAAAAAGAACAAAGAGGTGATGCCTCCCTGTGGAGATCCAGAGCTATAAAAGGGAGTTTTCCCTTCAAGTGCAGACTGGGAAACTGAAGACTGGGCTCCAGCTGGAAGGTGGAGACCCTTTCTTACCTAACTTTTAAACAGAACCATAAGGGGGCCATTTGCCCTCTGGCCTGAGCCCCCCCAAATACCTTGGTGAGCACATCTGGGAACCTTTGGCTCTTTTTTTGCAAAGGACATTTGTGGTCAGGGTTCACCTCACAAGGAGATGGTCGAGATGGTTGTGTGATTTTTGACAAATGCCTGGTAATTCTCCCTACCCTGAAATTCACCATCTTCCCCACTCTTCCTGTGTTTAGGCCCATCTTTATGCTTCCAGTTGCTAATGTTCCAGCTCAGAAATTACCTTATTAATTCAGTTTAAGTACCGCCTTCTACATGGATGCTTTCCTGATTCCCCCAAATGTTAGTTCCATTTTTCATTAAGTACCTCGTATTTAAATACTTTGTACTTTGTCTATAGGAGAAGCAGGCTGATGTAGTGTATTGAGAGGGGTTTAAAGTTAGAAAGACCTGAGTTCTGACACTTTCTGGCTGTCACTTAACTTCTCAGGCTTCTCCCTTAAACTTAAATTGCAGAAAATTGGTAGATTGAATTTTCTAGCCTGGAAATTCCTTGTGGCAATGAAATCACAATGCTAGCACTCTGTCCCTTATTCTTTATATACTTATATGAACATTTCTCCTCTATACAAGCTCCTTGAGGACAGGGAGGGAATGTTTCATTTTTTTGTGTTTGTACTTGGCTTTGTTGTTTGTGGTCGTTCAGTCATTTCAGTCTTCGTGATCTTATTTGGGGTTTCTTGGCAAAGATATGAGAGTTGGTTGTCCATTTCCTTCTCTGGATCATTTTTATACATGAGGAAACTGAGGCAAACTGGGTTAAAGGACTTGCCAGGGGTCACACAGTTAGAAAGTGTCTAGAGTCAGATTTGAACTTAGGAAGATGAGTCTTACTGACTTTATGCAGTTCTCTATCCATAGTGCCACCTGGCTGCCCTGCACCTGGCTAGTAGGTGTTTAATTAATATGTGTGTGTGTCCATAGATAAATATAGATCTATATTTACAGCAAGATTTAATGGAAAGACATCCATACTGAGAGTCATGGAAGTCATTTCAAGTCCCCACTTCTTATACCAGCTATACCCCCTTGGCCAGTCACTTAACCTCTTAGTGCCCCAAAGTGACTCTCTAAGACTCTAAGTTGCTAGTGCTTATTGCCATTGGTAGAGGGAATTTTCTTACTGGAAATTCCTTATATCAGTGAAATGCAGGTCAGACCCCAAAACAGAATATTCAGTATTTACTTAATTGTGTACATTCGTTTTGTTTGCTTTCCCCACCCTATGTTCCAATAAGCTTCCTAACTAAGGCTAGGTCTTTTATCTTGGGGTTTGTTTTCTTTGTATTTCTAACATAGCACAATCTTGCTCCCCCTTCTCTACTTAAATGGTTACAGAAGTGAAATTCAATCTTAAAATTCAACCCTTTACGATTTACTCTTTTTTGTCCTAAAAGTTTTTCTTTAGGGATCCAGAAAAGATTGGGGCTGAAATGGTTATGTGAAGAGGGTAGGCAGAACTGTCCGCTTCAAACTTTTCCCTCTCTACTACAATGGGTAAATGCTCTTTAAAGGACTCTAAAGTGCCATCATTATTGGTAATCTTCAATGTATGAAGCAGCTGTGTTCCAAAAATCGGTTTTTAACTGGAACTCGGTACACTTATTTCCCACAGAAATAATGATAGCTAAAGAGAATACTGAGACACCAAGTTTCAATCACAGTTCTGACACCATTTCCAACCTTGGGCAAATCATTTTATTTCTTTGAAACTCAGTTTTATTATCTATATAAGGAGGCACTTGTACCAGAAGGCCTCTAGGTATCCGTCCATTTCTTTCACTACTATCCATTGATCCTGGACATTGATTTCCACAGCCTAAAGTCAACCCCTAATAATTATAGCTTCATTCTATCTCTGCTACCTATAGGGATGAATTAGATTTCATTATCATCTATAACTGCTCTATCTCTGATATAGGCTGGTTATGGTGATCCTCTTGCCCTAAGGGAGAATAAGAGAAATGTTAGACAGAATCAACTAGAATAACTATATCTTTAAGCAAAGCATCTGACACCAATTCCTGAATTTAGGCTTATTACTATGGTCTGGCATACGGGTGGAACTGAGGAGGTATGGGTTCATCTTCTAGCACCCATATCCCCCTAAACACACACACACACACACACACACACACACACACACACACACACACACACCACAACACCACCACCAGGAGCCAGGACAGTTATAAACAAGGAAGTTGTGGTTTGACTTAGGGAAGTTTGGTTTAACTTCATGTCCCTGTTGGATTTATCTGGGACCCAGCTTTGGGGAAGAAAAATTTTAAAAAGTAATTTTTAGAACCTTGAGGAGATGCTCCTGAAATCTCAGGGAAACTCCTTGACAGAAGCCTTTATCTGCCTTTATATTCCTGAACTTCTTTTTAATCACCTTGGTAGCTGCTTTGGGAGGGCTGAGTCCTGCATTTTAATATATTTTTATTAAATTGATTGTATATTTGAACCTTTATGTTTTATCTTGGATAAATGGTGATGGGGAGGGATCTGGTACAATAACCTCTCTTTGAAAGAGCAATTAAGGATCACATGGCCTTAGTGAATTAGCAGGACAGGCAGTGATGTGAAAAGTGACCCTTGGACAGCCCTTACAGCAGCAAAACCATGAGAAAACAGTAGTGCCCTGGCACCAATAGGGTGAGTAGTGGTAATGGTGAAACAATGACCTTGGCAGGGTCACCCAACCATAGAAAATAGACAGGATTGAAGGAAGAAAAACTGATAATTTTAAATACATGAAATAAAAAACTTTTTTATAAACAAAACTAATGCAACTACAATTAGAAGGAAAATAGGAAACTGTAAAAAAAAATTAGTGCACATTTCTCTGATAAAGGACTCATTTCTCAAATCTATAGGGAACCAAGTCAAATTTATAAAAATAAGAGCCATTCTCCCAGTTCATAAATGGTCAGAGGCTGATGATCAGGCAGTTTTCAGAAGAAATTAAAGTTATTAATAGTCACATGGAAAAATGCTCCAAAAATCACTACTTATTAGAGAAATGAAAATTAAAACAACTCTGAGGTATCATCTCATACCTGTCAGATTGGCTAATATGACAAAAAAAAAGGAAAATAACACATATTGGAGGGGATATGGAAAAATAGGAACACTAATGTACTATTGGTGGAGTTGTGAACTAGTCCAATCATTCTAGCAATAATGTGGACCCATACTCAAAGAGCTACAGAACTGTGAATACTTTTTGACCAGAAATACCACTACTAGGTCTTTATCCCAAAGTGATCAAAGAGAAAGGAAAGAACCTATTTGTACAATAATATTTATAGGAACTTTTTATGTGGTGACAAAGAATTGGAAATCAAGGGGATGCCAATCAACAGGGGAATGGCTAAACAAGTTGTGCTATGTGATTGTAATAGAATACTATTGTGCTATAAGAAATGATGACAGTATTGTTTCAAAAAAGCCTGGGAAATCTTACATGAATTGATGCAAAGTGAAGTAAATACAATCAGGAGAACAGTATACACTATAACATTAACATTGTAAGGATGATTAACTGCGAACAACCTAGCTACTTTAATCAATACATGATCCATGACAGGATCTAAAATGAAAAATGCTATTCACCTACAGAGAGAGAACTGATGAACTCTGAATGTAGATTGAAGCATAATCTTTTTTGCTTTATTTTTTCTTTGTTTTCTTTTGCAACATGGCTAACATGGAATTGTGTCTTGCATGATTTCACATGTGCAAGTGATATCAAATTGCTTGCCTTCTTAAGGGGGGCAGAGCAGGACAGAAGGAGAGAATTTGTAATTTGAGTTTTTTATGGTTATTAAAAACTTTTTACATATAACTTGGAAATATTTAAAGAATTTTTTTAATGTAAAAATAGGAGTCAAGAGAGGCGGCAAGGTCATTGCATTCTCTTAATTTTGGGCAGGGCTGCTCTCCACCTGTATCAGATAGGAATATTAGTTGCACATATCACACAAAGCAATCTGTGAAGCCTAATAGGGCTATTAGTCAGGAGTCCTGGATTTTAGTCCCAGCTCTTTCTCTAAATCACTTTCTGATTTTTGGCACACTACTTAACCTCTGTGATTTGTAAAATAAAAGAGATGAACCATATAACCTCCAATTGCCTTTCCAGCTCTAGCACTCTTTGATACTGTTAGTGTTAAAATATACTTTCAAATTATATGGCATAGCTACAGACTATAAGATGTACAACAATTGGAATGAGGTGATTCATTTTTAATAAAGAGTTTGGGTCAGATACAAAAATTTTTCAGTGAATATGGTAATGAGTACCAGATTCAACAAAGGAAAATGGCTGCTAAAAAGGAAAGTGCAATCCCTATAAGTTCATGGTGTGGAAATTTTTAGGCTCTTTTTCAGATCAGTCCATCAGTGTTCAGAACTACTTTGATGCTAAAAGATAACCTTCAAGAACTTTGGGGGTTTTTAAAGTATATTTCACCAGATTTTTTTTTTAAATGTCTGCCTAGCCAGAAAAGATAGAAAGAGAAATTCCATTTAAAATCGTTGCAGACAATATAAAATACTTGGGAATCTACTTGACAAGACAAACCCAGGAACAATATGAACACAATGACAAAATACTTTTTACACAGATAAAGACAAATCTAAACAGTGAAATATTAATTACTCGTGGGTAGGTCAGGAAAATATAATAAAAATAATAATCCTACTTAAATTGATATACTTATTTGGTACCATACTCATTTTATAGAGCTAGAAAAAATAATAACAAAATTCATCCAGAAGAATAAAAGGTAAAGAATATCAAGGAAATCAATGAAAAAGAAATGTGAAGGAAGGTGGCTTAGTAGTGTTGTTGCATTGTTGTTCACTCATGTTTGACTCTTTGAATCTTTGTGATTACACTGACCATAGCACACCAGCCCCTTTTATCCTCCACTATCTCCCAAAGCCTGTCCAAAGTCATGTTTGTTCCTTCCATAATACTATCTATCCATTTCATCTTAATGGATCAAATAGTATTACAAAGTGATTATTATCAAGATAATCTGGTACTAGTTAAGAAATAGCATGAGGGATCAGTGAAATAGATTAGGTACAGAATACACAATAGTAAATGACTATAGTAATCTAGTGTTTGACAAATCCAAAGATCCAATATTTTGGTACCAACTCACTACTAGGCAAAAACTGATGGGAAAACTAGAAAATAGTTTGACAGAAACTAGGGAGAGACCAATATCTCATGCCATATATTGAGATAAGATCAAGTTGGGTATATGATTTAGACATAAAAGGTGATATCACAAGCAAATTAGGGGAGCATGGAATGTTTTTATCTGTCAGGTTTATGGATAAGGGAAGAATTTGTGACCAAACAAGAGATAAAGGACATCATGGGATGTAAAATGGATAATTTTCATTATATCAAATTAAAAAGATTTTGCACAAACAAAACCAATGCAGCCAAGATTAAAATGAAAGTAGGAACAGAAAAGAAATTACAGCAAGATTCTTTGATAAAGGCCTCATTTCTCAAATATGTAGAGAGCTGAGTCAAAGTTATAAGAATGCAAGTCATTCCCCAATTGGTAAATGGTTAAAAGATATGAACAGGTAGTTTTCAGAAGGAGAAATTTAAAAAAAAATACTCTGGTGAGGGAGGATGGGGGAGGATATAAGAGAGAGCAGATTGGGGAAGGGGTATTCAGTAAGCTCAATATCTTGGGGTGGGGGTAGGGGAAAGACGGGGAAAAAATTGTAACTCAAAATCTTGTGGAAATGAATGTTGAAAACTAAAAATAAATAAATAAAAGATTAATTACAAAAAATACTCTAAATCACACTTATTAGAGGAATGCAGATTAAAATAATTCTGAGGTAACCACCTTATACTTATCAGATTGGTTAATATGAAAGAAAAGGAAAATGATAAATATTGGAAGGGATGTAGAAAAATAGGAACATTAATGTACTATTGGTGGAGTTGTGAACTAACCCAACTATTGTGGAGAGACATTTGGAATTATGAACAAAGGACTAGAAAACTGAGCTTACACTTTGACCCAGTAATACTACTATTAGGTCCATACCCCAAAGAGATTTAATGAAAAGGTAAACAATCTATATGTACAAAAATATTTATAGCAGCTTTCTTTGTGGTGGCAAAGAATTGGAAATTGAAGGGATACCCATCAATTGAGGAATGGCTGAACAAGTTGTGGTATATAATTGTAATGGAATACTCTTGTGTTATAAGAAATGATGAGCAGGATGGCTTCAGAAAAACTTGGGAAGTCTTATGTTAAGTGATGAAAGGGGAAGTGAGCTGAACCAGAGGAACACTGTATTGTACACAGTAACAGAAATATTGTATGATGATCAACTGTGAATGACTTAGCAATACAATAATGTAAAACTTATAAAGGACTTATGATGAAAAATGCTATTGACTTCCAGAGAAAGATCTGATGGAATTTGAATGCAGATTGAAGCATATTTTTTAAACTTTCTTTATTACTGTTTTTGGGTTTTTTATATGCATTTTCTTTTGCAACATGGCTAAGATAGAAACATTCTGTATGACTGCACATGTATAATCCACATCAAATTGCTTGTCTTCTCAAGGGAGTGGGGTAGGGTAGGAGGGAAAGAATGTGAGCATTTGGAACTCAAAATTTAAAAAGAAACATAGTAAAAGTTTTTGTTTATTGTAACTAAAAAAAAGATAAAATTAAATGTAAAAAAAGTTAATGCTTGTGCCATGCATTTTTACACATCAGATCCATTTTCCCATTGGCTTTCTGATACAATTGTAAAAATCCCAGCTCGGATCCTAACTTACTAGGTTGAAATACTGAATGTGATACTTTATGATCTTGGCTAAGTTACATAATGATGTGAATTTTAGTTTATTAATATCGTCAAAATAAGAGATGTGGACTAGATCACTTCTAACATTTCTTCTACTTGTAAATCTGTGATTCTATGATCTCTCAGTTTCAGTTTCCTTGTCTGTATAATGAGGTTTTATGAGATTCCTTCGGTCTCAAATCTTATGAACCTATATGTAGAGATAATATGCTCCTATGATGTACATTTAAGATAAGTACAAAAAACTTTTAAAATCATATATTTGTAAGAAAATAATTCATAAAATAAGAATAACAAAATGAGGAATGAAATGTGAATATACAAAAAGTTATTTTTACACCTGACAGAATAAGTCACAGGTCTAAATGTGACAATAAAAATGACAATAGTTTAATTAAACACAAGACAGTGAACTGACCATCCCTTCTGTTTATAGATTTGTTGTTGATATTGTTGTTTAATTGATTCAATTGTTTCCAACTCCATGACCCCATCTGAGATTTTCTTGGTAAATATACTGGAACAATTGGACATTTATTTCCTTTTCCAGCTCATTTTATAGATGAAGAAATTGAGGCAAACAGGGTTAAGTTGCTTGCTGGGGCTCACACGGCTAGTAAGTGTGTGAGGCCAGATGTGAACTCAGGGAGATTCCTTTTCCTAAATCCAGGCCCACCCCTATATCTACTGTGGCACCTGGCTTCTTTGATTATAGCTTGCTTCCCCCCAATATTTTACCACAGGAAAAAATACAAATGATTCTCTCTGGTTGATGGAGAAGGAATCCTGTTTCCTATGATTTTGTGGAAGAAATCTCAGTACCTTATCACCAACTGCCTACTATATATTTCCAACTGGATGTCTGTCATAGTAAGGGAGTTTGAAGATCTTCCCTGCCCCATAATGGGCCTCACTTGGAGCCCAGTGAGAGAACCTTTTGTTACTTTGTAATTAGGCAGTAGGTCACAAAGGTTGTGACATTCTCCCACCCTGAAGAAGGCTATATATACTCCCTGAGGTGAGGTTTTGCATTGGGGGCTCACTTATGAGAAGAGTTGTGTGATTTGGCCAGATGAGACTCTGGGCAACCGTTGAGCCCTCCAGCTTTGAAAACCCAGATATTGGTGCTTCTCTCTCTGGTAACTAACACTGTATGTATGTAATGGTCAGACAGCTAGAAGTCCTATCTGTTGGTCTGTTGAATTGTGTTATTTTCTCTGTATTTTTTGTCTACTTGTAATTTCTGTTTGTATTTTCTGAAGATCAGGGTGCTGACTTTTTCCCCTAAACTAAGTGAATGATACACACACACACACACACACACACACACACACACACACATTTGACTAAGATTGTTAATCCTCTTTTGAGTTGCTTTCTTTTAGAAAAGCAGATCAAAGAACGAGTGCTAGCAGTCATTTTGGGTATGCCAGGGTGCATGATGATACAGTATCTCACAAATATCTCAGACTCAACATTTCTAAAATGGAACTCATCTTTTCCCAAAAATCTACCCAATTCACAAACTTTCCTCTTTCTATAGAGAACACCACAATCCTTCTAGTCATAAGCATGCAAACTGAGGGTCCTCAACTGTTTTCCCCCTGAATCCTCTCTCTATATTATATCCAATCAGCCAATTCTATTTCAACAAACAGCTTTTGAATCTCTACCCTTCCCTCCATTCACATGGTTACCATCCTGGTTTTGCTTTGATTGGTTGTCCACTCCCTGCACTATTAAAATAGTTTCCAAATTGACTTCTTAATTTGCCCTCTGCATCACTACACTCCTAGAGTATACCTTTGACCAGGTCACTCTCTTGTTTAAGAAGCTCTATGTTGCTTCTAGGATGAATTCTAACCTTGGTTTGTAATCTAAAGTCCTTCATAGATCATAGGTTTTCATACTCTTAGACTTCAAAACTCCCCAAAACTTCCCAGGCTTATTGTATATTACTCTTCTTCATATTGTCTGTGTTGTTCCACATTCATAAAATTATGCCTCCCTCTGTACATTTGCATAGGCAGACCCTCGTGTCCTTAGCCTTGCTACTTAGAAGTCCTAGATACCTTCAAAGGGCAGTACCACCTCTTACAGGAAGCTTATCCAGGTCTCTCTAATTACTAGTGTTCTTCAGAAATCACTGTTTATCTGCTTTCTATTGACCTTGTTGGGATCATGGTGCTTCCTCCACTTGAATCTAAGCTTCTTAAGGCCAAAGATGGTTTCATTTTTGTCTTCTTTACCTCCATAATTCAGTATAGTACCTTGAACATAGTTAATAAATGTGCTTAATACATATTTACTGAATGAATGGAGATCACTGGCTTTTAGACACGAACTGGTGGGGCTCAGTTAAATGGAGAAAAAGATTGATGTATAGCAAAAGAAATGGCTCAGGGTGGAGTGACCTTCAAATGGATTACTGCAACAGAGAAAACCCTCTAACCTGAGACAAGCAGCTATCCCTCCCACCTTTATGTCATCTCAGGTGACAGTGCATAGAGTGCTGGGTCTGGGATCAATAAGGCTTGAGTTCAAATCTGGCCTCAGACATTTACTAGCCATGATGATCCTGAGCAACTCATGTAACCTCTATTTATTTCAGGTTCTTCTTCTACAAAATGGTGATAAATAATAGGTCCTACATCCCAGGATTTTTTGGAACATCAAATGAAGTTATAGTTGTAAAGTGCTTAGCACAGTGCCAGGTACTTAGTAAGAACTATATAAATAATGGCTCTAGCTATAAGCTATATATATTATACATACATATATATATACACACACACACATACTCATTTTCTTCCCTTTGGCCATCTCTAAAATTGACAAGCATGCCACGGATGTCTTTACCCAAGGC
The DNA here is from genome assembly GCF_028583685.1 of Petaurus breviceps papuanus. Lineage (NCBI taxonomy): Eukaryota > Metazoa > Chordata > Mammalia > Diprotodontia > Petauridae > Petaurus > Petaurus breviceps. Next base: position 1,150,286 of record NW_027187391.1, read on the forward strand.
ACTGATAAAAATACCAAATAGCCCAGATCTCTGTTACTCCATTGGAAACCTCATTCCAAACAGCCAACCCACTGCTAATGCTTACACCTTAGTTTCAGTTAATGAATAGTTTTAAACCCATTAAAATCTTCTAACTGCATCTCTTTATCTTTTCTATGAGAGATTGGGTTAAATGCATCTCTATCATCTAGGTCAAAAACATCCATAGCATCACCCTAATCCATCAATGTATTAAACCTTCCAGAAAGAGAAATAAATTTATTCTAGTATAATCTCTCTTCTTGCTTTATGATTTATGTTTTATGTGATTTTAGGATTATTGCTTTCTTTTCACTATTTATATAGATACTCGAATAATAGATTCCAGAACTTGAATTGAATTGAAGTCAAGTCCACTGGCCTATGTTTGCAGAATCTATTCTCTTCCATTAAAAAAATTTGGCCTTTTCTAGTCCTATGTCTCCTTTGCTATTTTCTGTAATTGTTCAGAGGTCACTGACTGATTTAAGCATCACATTTGTCAGTTTTGTGCAGTATCTAAGGACACACAACCATTATGTCTAGGAAAAAGAAAACACAAATCTAAGGTAATCCTCTCTTAGCACCTCTGTACTTGTGTGATTCAAATTCCTTAATTTCTTTTGTTTCTGTCTCTTCTGATCCAAAGAATATTCTTGTTGGAAAGGAAAACAATTGCTAATTAAGAGTTGGGTTGACACAAAGTAAAGAAAATAGACATGATCTGCTGGGACCCAGAAGGCAAAACTAGGATCAATGGATTGAAATTGAAAAGAGTAAAATTTAGGCTTGATGTAAGGCTGCTGGTGGAGGGGGGTGGGCAGCTTTCTAATAATTAGAGCTATCCCAAAGGGGAATGGGACTTGGAAAATAGTGGGGTTTCTCTCATTAGAGGTCTTCATGCAAAAGTTGGATAAACACTTAGGCAGATCCATTTTTTGGGGGGGGGAAATATTCTTATCATGAATGACTTGGACTAATTGAACTCTGATGTCCTTTTGCTGCTCTGAGTTTCTGTGTGATGTTGGAATGCTGGTTCAGTGACTGTGATTTTCTCCATTGCTAGACAGAGATAATTTGTAGTTTACAGGGTGGGTAGATGGTATAGAACTAATGTGACTAGCTGCTATGCTGAGACATTGGTAATGGCACCCCAATACAGCCAGCAGAGAGTACACAACACAGCTAGCAGGACCCAAGAGCATCAGACACATATGAATTGCTTTTCCATAAGTGTACCCTGACCACATGTTTTCTTACATGTATGCTCCTCCATTAATGTTCACAAATCGTGTCTAGTGTACCCATTGATGGTGCATGTGTTTGTAGGAGAATGTGTCCCAAGTCTACAGTGAAAATATTCTAATACTTACTTTCTTTATGCTGCTTCCTCACTAATGTCTTTTACTTTGAATGGTGTACCCTGGTTGACTAGTAAAAGAAAACACATTGCTAAAATATTTGTGAAACAAAGTTTTGGAGTGGTCATGGACCCAGAGAGTGCCTTAAATCTGGAATAGTTAGTCTAGACAGGGAGGATCCCCAGGTGCTACATTTGTCCTTGTATCTCACACAACATTTTGTACGTCATAGGTGCTTAGCAAAAGACTACTGAATGAATGAATGAATGAATGAATGAATGAATGAATGAATGAATGAATGAGACAAGTTGGATGATAGCACAGTGCTTCCTTGCCCTCGTATCTGCCCTGGTGGTTATTAAGGGTCTCCACTTGAAAAGACCAGGCAGTTTTAAGGAAATTATCCAATAATTCCTGTGGTCCTGAGTTTGGGGTGTTGGTAACAGATCTCTTTAAAAATAACTGCTAAAAACTTGGAATCCATCCAATGTATGGTTTTAACATTTAACTTAATTGTGGCTTTCATAGAAGACATCCCCTTGCTAGCAGCTGAAAACATATGACGCACAGCTGCCTAATTTATGAAAAACCTGCGTAAGTAGCTGCATTTAAATGGAAAAATAATGAAAATATAACAGTATGTGAAAACCAAACATTGATGGAGTCAAAGAGATGAAAATTACAAAATGATCAACTTTAAGGTTGGGAAAACCTAGACAATGGGAAATTGAAATAGGAAATAAAACGTAGGAGAAGCTGGAAAAATGGTGGATTTATTGCAGATGTGGAAACTGCTTACTTTAAGGAGTGCTTTTAATTTATCAATTTTGAAATAAAAGGTCTCCACTTTATTCATTTCTCTCTACCCCACAAGCAGATTATAGGTGCCCCCAAATTGTCATGTAATGTTCAATAAGCATTTATAAAACACCCAGACTCAAAGAAAAATAAAATGGGAAACAGTCCTTGCCTTCAGGAAACTTACATCCTACTAAAGTCATTTCCTGTGTTACTAGGAGTTAGTAATATGAACATGACAGAGTCAACTGATATAAATAATATCAAAATAACAGGAAGGAAGGATAATAAATGCTATCTATTATTTACTTTAAAGTTTTAGTAAATACAGCACACCTAAAGATTAGTGAAGAGAGATTAGAGTCTAGAATCAGGGGTGGGGAACCTGTGGCCTTCTAGGTCCTTGGATGCTGCCTTTTGACTCAGTTCCAAATTTTATGGAACAAATCCTTTTATTATGGGGATTTGTTCTGTGAAGTTTGTATTCAGTCTAAGGACCACATTTGAGGACCAAGAGGGTCACATGTGGACTCAAGGTCACAGGTTCCCCACCCCATCAATATTTTTGTCAAAGCACTAATTGGAATAGTTCTAAAAACGGGAAAAACTGGGATAAAGGGAGGGGAAGAACCAATAATGGAATGATAAAATCATAAAGATTATTAGAGTCTCAGGTCTGAAACTAAACAATATTCCACCTTCAGGGAGGACTAAGCATAAGTAATCCTACACAGAAAACATTTCCCTCTCTTTTGTGAATTTCATTAGAAATTCTATGTGCATACCTATATCATCTAGAAATTGAAGGGGAACCTGGGCATTAAAGGTAGAAAGAAAACATATAAGAATATCTTAAAAATTAAATTTCACCTTTGGCTTCTATAGGTGAGAGGATAAAATGCAAGACTAAGTAATTTAGGATCTCTAAATCCGTTTCTGAACCTCAGAAATGTAGAAACAACTTCTAGATCATTTGTCTTCCCCTAACTATTGTCATTAAAAGAATTAAGATGAAGGGCATTGTAGAAGTATTATTTTCATTGTCTCAAGGGTTCTTAGTAGGAAAATAAGATTTCAAGCTAGAAGGGGCTTGGATATCCATCTAAAAATGGAAGTATGAAAAGGAAAAATGACTACCCAAGTTCATAATATGCATAGTCAGTCTATAGCTGAACTGGGATTCAAACCCAAGTCCTCTGACTCCAAAGTAAATGATCTTTCCACTACTATATATATCATATTTGCGTCCTGGACATTGCTGTAGGAAGTCTTATGCAAAAAGATCTATGAGTTTTTGCTAATCAATGTAATGATCAGGATTTCCACAATGAACCAGTGTTTTTTTTTTTCTCTATCCCACTCATGGATTAGGCAAGAATTCAGTTTTAGTGGGTACCAATGCATTTCATTAGTATGTGCTCATATGGTCATGACAAGAAAGCATGCTGGACTTTAAAAAGTGAATGACATCGTAATTAGATTTTCATGGGAATTTGTTTTTTGGAGAATTTTCAGTTTACTAGTTCTTTTGACCTATCGACATAGAAAAAAGTAAAATGGAGTGAACAAGAATGAAGTAACATCCATGACACAGCAGGCATTTTGCCTAGGCACTGTACCAGGATTTAAAAATTTTTTTAACAAAATCTGTGATTTTATTGGCAAGGCTCTATCACTTGAGAAACTCTCCCTACCAATAGATCAGAGTTTTCTGTTCATTTTTTAGTCTTAGGTGTACCTTTAGGACAGATCTAATTGTTAGGAAGTTCTTCCTGATACCTAGTGCAACTTTGCTTCCTCCCAGCTTTCTCTCATTTCTTCTGGTTCTACCTTTTGGGGCCAGGCCAAACAAACCTAATCCCTTTTCCTCATGATAGATTTGAAGGTAGTGATCATGCCCCTCTGAAGAGTTCTTTTCTTCGAAGATTAACCAGCCCTAGTCCCTTTACTTGGTCCTCATATGCCACAAACTCAAGGCTCTTCAATATCCTGAATGCTTTCATCTGGACATTTTCTAGCTTACTGGTGTTCTTAAAATATGTTGCCTTTAACTAAACATGCTCCAGATAAATTTTGATCAGAGCAGAGTATAGTGGACTATCACTTCTTTCTTCTTAGGTACTCTGCTTCTCTTAATGCTGCCCAATATTTCATTGGGATTATGGGGTCGTAAATCTAGAATCCAAAAGGGATCTCACAGGCCATTTTATTTTGTAGATGAGGAAACTGAGGCCTAGGGGAAGTTAAGTGATTTTCATAAGATCAAGTAATAATAAGTGGGAGAGGTGGGATTTAAATGCATGTCTGACTGTAGAAATACCTACTATGACTAGTTAGATAAAAATTTGATGCATAGGGAAGTAAGGAGTAAACTATGAGCTAGTCTGTTTCATCTTGTGGGAAATGACAAGGATTCTCATTTGGGTGATATAGGTGATCAGTAGTTCTATAGTGAATAGGGGTGATAAATGTGATGGAAAAAGCGGGGGAAGGTGTGACACTAACAAATGGTCTATCAGAATTCTTGTGGGAAAACAGTTTCTTTCAAAATATAAAACAAACAAACAAAACTATGGAGGACCAGTACATTGAAAAAGTCTTTAGCAAGACTGTTGACTAATGTTCCATGGATATTGAGATTTCATGTTTTGGGGGCATATAAGAAACTCTGATTTGGGGTAGCAATATTGTCATTAGTATGGCAGAGACAATAATACTTGATGAATCTTCTTCTTTATGACTTTATTTTCATCCCAAATATCCCAGGAAGAGAAATCTGAACAATTTTTCAATGTGTGACAATGGAGGCAGAGAAGACAACCTGTACAAGGAATTCACATTGAAAGAAGTTGGATGAATCTTTAGCTCCAGATTTAGCATATGCCAGAAAAGAGAAGATGATTCTTCATTAGCCATCAAAGTTAGAATTCCTATGGGATTGTGCTGATCACTTCATCTTTTCAAACGACAGGTGCTTCCTCCAAGAAATAAGCCAGTACAGCTGGTCCCTTCAAACATAGCCTCTCTCTCAATTCATTGGCCGCAGTGGGGAATTTGGAATACTCCATATTCCCAATTGCCATTTACCCATCTCCCTCTACTACCATTGCTTAGCAATGTCTTCTACTTTGAGGATCACTGTATTCAAGTTTATCACTTAATCCAGATACTGGAGGTGATTCTTTATGGAGCCTCAGGACATTTCCCCTGCTTTCCAGTGAGAATTCAGTACCTGGCTCCCACTCTCCCTCTTTACTACAACTTCTACCATCATTCTAACGGACTTTCAGCATAGATGTTAATGTTCCCTTAGTTGCTTTAAAATATCCAGCTCCTCAATCTATTCCACTTCCATGAGCTGCTCCTCTATTCTTCCTTAGGAATGATCAAACCTTTGATCTTTCCATCAACCACAATTATTCCATCATTCAAGAATTCTTAAATTTCTTTATCTAGTCAAAAAATATTTTTATTTATCTTTTCCTATACATTATTCCTAAAATTACTCTTCATTTTCACTGTGACTCCCAGTATCTATGTCTCTCAATATTTTCCCAGGTCTTCATCATTTCCCTGACTCTACTTTCCTCCCTGTCCCCCCGCCTTTTTTAAGCAGTTGGGGTTAAGTATCTTGCTCAAGGTTACACAGCCAGTTATTTTGTGTGGGTGACAAGTATCTGAGGCTGGAACCGATCCTGGGTCTCCCTACGCCAGGGCCGGGCGGTCTTACTCACTGCGCCACCTGGCCACCCCCGTCCCCTTTCTTATCTTGACCTGTTGGTGAATTCCATCCTTGGCTGTCAATTACCCCGTTTCATTTTCCTGTTGCTGCTTATTCCTTGACAAATCCCAACCCTGGAACTATTTTCCTGCTTACTATGGGGAGTTAGAAAAGTAACTAACCAGCCGATCAAGAGCGCAAATCACCCTGCAAAGACAGGGAATCTTTTCATATAGTCTCTACTACATCACAAATTCCATGGGGCAGAGGTCACAGGATTATAGATAATAGTGTTGGAAGAAACCCCAGTAATGAGTCTTAGCCTGGAGTCAGTAAGATTCCTATTTGCGAGTTCAAATATAACCTCAGACACTAGCTGTATGACCCTGGGCAAGTCACTTCATCCTATTTGCCTCAGTTTCCTCATTTGTAAAATGAGCTGGAGAAAGTAATGGCAAGCCACTCCAGTATCTTTGCCAAGAAAACCCCAAATGGGATCCAGACAACTGAAAAATGACCGAAAAATCTGATCCTTTCATTGTATTTGATCAGGACACTCTGGCCTAGAAGGATTAAGTGATTTACCCAAGGTCACCCAGATGGCCAAAGCAAGATCAGAATCCAGGTCTTCTGATTCCAGATCCAGTGCTTTGGTCCATTTTACTGTGCTGCCTCCTTCTCGTTCCCCCCATCTGATTCTTCTTTGCATTTCCCTTTTCACTTACTCCTGAATTTAGCATGATATCCTGAACATGGGAGTGAGAGAGGGAAAAGGAACAGTAGTTCAGATCTATGATTCCATTAATGTGAAGCACTCCTAGATCAAAAACCCTTCCATTGATGCAGATGTACAACTCATGTGTAACTTAAAACAGGTAAACAAATCATCTCGGAATGTTGCTGAGGAAGCTGAACTTGCCCATGGTCAGGTAACTAGCGAGGGTCAAAGGTAAAACTTGAATTCACAGCTTCTTGACTCCAAAGTTAGGGTGGATCTCTATCCGCTATGCCAGGCTGTCTCTCTGGGTATCCTACTCATAGTAGATTTCTAATGAATGAATGTTCAGGCTGCATTATGGTGGTTGTTATCATTAGGCAAGAGCCTAGAGTTCTGGAGTTGGCTCCTTTTCTTGTGAAGGAATGATAATATCCAGATTTGCTTCTGGGCATGCTATAAAACTCATTTTCTTTGGCCTGAGCAATGTGGAGGGATCTTTATGGGAAATAATGTTCTTAATTCATTTTCTAGTATGGTGGGAAATTGGCTCCCTTTTTCTGCTTCAAGTGGCAAAGAGAAGCAGCTGGGGCATGAAGCCAAGACTGGGCTTGAGGGGCTCGGCCTCCTCTAGCTCCTGAACTCTGAGTTACTCTGGGGATTTACATGCATAGTTGGAATAAATGATTGTTCATTTGAGGATTTCTGTGTTGTTTTTCCTCCTTTTAATAAAACTTTCTTCTGTAATATAGTGAGAGAGAAAAGTATATGTGTGGGGAGAAATTCAGGGAACCCTGATAGATCTACTATGGAAAAATAAGGGAATACTAATTAAGGTCTGTTTTCATTCATCAGGTTTTTTTTTTTTGCTTTTTTTTGGAGGGGGAAGGAAGGGCAGTTGGGGTTAAGTGACTTGCCCAAGGTCCCACAGCTAGTAAGTGTTAAGTGTCTGAGGCCAGATTTGAACTCAGGTCCTCCCACCTCCAGGGCCAGTGCTCTACTCACTGCACCACCTTGCTGCCCTTCATCAGGTCTTTTAAAGGGCCTTGTTAATGAAGCTTTGGGGTAGAGGGTTCAGTATATAGTGGGTTTCTCTTTCTCTAGGATAGCTAGAAAATGAGACTTTGTATTTTAGAATACCACTGTGATTTTAGAGGGAATTTTTCCTAACGCTACTGGTGAGTGGCATTGTTTGGGCCATGGTCCAGGAAGCAAAGAGGGAAAGAGAGAATAGGGAGATGCTTTCTTAGTGTTTCTTTACAGAAATGTGGAGCTCATAAGGCCCAGGTTCATCTCTAGTTGAAATACTAGATGAAATACAAACAATTTTAAATAATCCTTGGGGGTGATAGGAGAATGCTTGCTTAAACTATTTTTATTGGGCTAATATTGAATATACAAAATAGCTGTACAAATAATTTAATATATATGTATATCCTTTTTTTTCTTTTAAGGGGAAAAAGAAACAATTTCCAAGTGAAATGGTAATTGTTTGGAAGGAAGAAAGCCACAACTATGTTAATAATCCCTTATAGCTTTTGTGGACAAGGAAAAATCCTCTTTTACATAACTGCAAACTGATCTTACTGAAACTGTAGCAAAGGTCTAGGAAAGCATTTTCCAACTGGTGCTTATCTGGTGGCTTATTTTGGAGTTTTCATGGGCAGAGCACGACCTTGTTAAATGGTGGAGTACCTTATGTCAATCATCAAGATGCAGAGTCAAATTTCATTAGTTTTGAATGATTTCTTTAAAAAATGTAATTTTTCATCTTAAATTATAAAAAAATAATAGGTTTGACAATTGGTTGGCTACTAGAGGAACTGCCTTAGAAATTCAAAAGAAAATTTTTGTGATTAGTATCTCCAAATAAGACAGTACCAATACTATCCAGTCAGTCACTCAGTTAATATGGATTTATTTATCACCTACTATGTGCCAGGCACTGGGCTGAGCACTGGGAATACAAAGACAGGCAAAAACACTGAAGCAAAAGTAACCAAAATATCCATTCTTGCTTTCATGGAGCTCACAGTCTAATGGGAGGGACAGCATGAAAACAACCACGTACATACAAGATACATATAAGATAAACTGGAGACAATCGACAGAAGAGAGGCTCTGGCACTAAGGGGCATTGAGAAAAGGTTTCTCAGAAGGTAGGAATTTAGTAGAGATTTGAAGAAAGCCAGAGAGTACAGGAGATAAGAAAGGAGAAAATTCCAGGCATGGAAGACAGGCTGTGAAAATGCTCGGAGATGGGAGTGCCTAGTATGAGGAACAGTAAGGAGGCCAGTGTTGCTGCATTGAAAAGTATGTAGAGTTAGGAAAGAGACAGGATTAAGGTGGGAAAAGATTGGAAAAGTGGGAGGGTCAGGTCATAAAGGGCTTTGAATGCCAAAAAAGGGGCTTTATATTTGATACAGGAAGTCATAGTGACCCAGTGGAGTTTACTGAATGAAATGGGGAGGAGAGGACTTGCCATGGGTAGACCTGAACTCTAAGTGAGTTAATTTGACAGCTGAGCAGAGGTGGATTGGAGTGAGGAGAGGCTTGAGCTAGGAAGACCAAGGAGAAGACTATGGCCATAGTCCAGGCATGTGGTGATAACGACCTGCAATAGGGTGGTAGCAGCATCAGAGGAGAGAACAGGGCATATAGGAGAGATGCACATGTGTGTCTTGCATTCCAGATGAAAACTATTTTCCTGGATGATAGGACAGGACTTTCATTTAAACCTTAGGAAGTGCTATTTGTACATATGATAATAGTGCTTACCTTTGAATACAAAATCAAAGATAACGGTGATCTTTTATATTCAATACCACATACTATAATAAACTGGAAATGGATGATTATCAAAATATAAAAGGTTATGGTAAAAATTGAAAATTATACAAGGGAAGGATCATAGACTGAGAAAAGAGATCTTAGAGGTCAGAGAGTCCAATGCTCTCATTTTACAGAGGTGGAAACTGAAGCCTAGGGAACTCAGGGGTTACATGACTTGTCCAGGGTCACACAGCCAGTTTCCATCATCAGAGATAGGATTAGAAACCAGGTTGTCCCTATACGCATCACACCATGCTGCTTCTTCATGATTCTTGTTACTCGTACTTCTCCCAGATGCTACATTCCTCTTCCATCCTTACTTAGGACTTTGTTTTATATCTCTTCTACTATACTTAGCATGCATTATTGCATACCATAGTTCTCTAATGTATATATGTTTCCTGATCTTAGGTTAGATACTCTGTGAGGGTACAGAGAACAATTTAATTTAAACTTTGTTCTTTCCTCTCTGATTCAAATGCACTTTGTATAAAACAGGTGCTAAATACATGTTGAATTGAATTTTAACTTTGAGTTCATTTTGGATTCCTTCTCCCTGTTTGGAGACAAGCAATGCCCCGAGGCACACAAAAGCTGCTTCCTAGAATTTAAATTCAAACCTTGTCCAGGCATCCAGGAGCAGCATTTGGACTCTGGAGTGCCAGATACACACATGTGGAGAATAGTGGTTCTCTGTTTCTTATTGCCCAGCACAAGACCATCTATCATCCCTCTGAGGACAAGTATCGGCATTTGCCAAGTCAGTTTTGCTCACTGCTTGGCATTCCTGCTGTGATGTTTTCATCTTTTCCCCAGTGGGTTGTGGGCTGTGTTGTAACACTCTGCTGGGGAGCAGAAATGGAATATTGGTATCCATGTTGGGGGATTGTTCATCCTGTGGAGTTTCTGAGGAATCACTGAGGTTTTCTCCTGTTTTTCAAAATAATTACTGTCTTCTTTATGACTTAAAAGTGAATCTTTCTCTAATGGCTTCTGTAGTTTGGCTTAGTGTATTGAACGTGCTATAGAAAACAGGTATTTTTGAAATTTAAAAAGGTATAAATAGCATGTCTTTCTCTGAAAATACAGGCAAAAGAAGCTTAAATTCACTGGATCAGTACTCAAATGCTGGAGTCTCAAAGAAAATGAACAGCATTTTAAAAACATTAAATATAATCATGGAATCATAAACCATGAGAGCTCTAAGGGATTTGGATCACTTATTCAAACCCTCTCATTTTACAGATGCCAGAAATGATGCCCAATTCCATTCTATTTCATTCAATTCAATTTAATTCAACAAAAAAGGAGGCAGAATGCCCAAGGTCGCAAAGCTAGTAGCCAGGACTAAAGCCTGGCTTTCTTAGCAAGTGGAATCATGGCATGGAAACCTGTAAAGGATTTTAAGGAGCTTCCAATCTTGCCCTGTCATTTTTTTTTATTAATTTGTTTGTTTACTTTTAGTTTACAAGATTCAATTCCACAATTCCTTGAGTTTCACATTTTGTCCCCCTTCTTCCCCTCCCCCCATGGTGGCATACAATCAAGTATAGGATCTGTAAATACTTTCACATTATACATTAGTCAGGTTATAAAGACGGATTGTATCAGATGGAATGAAAAATAGCAAAGAGGACATAAAACCAAACATTGCCCTGTCATTTTATGGACATGTGAACTAAGACTCAGGAAAACGAAGTGACGCACTAAAAAGAACAAATGCTAAGGAAGGAAAAGTGACCTGCCACAGAGAACTAAGGCTCAAGAAGGAATCGGTGCCAGTAAGGACACTTGAAACCAGATCTCCTGACTTCTTGGGCTTTTCCATTCCTCACTTAAATCAAAAGAACTGTTGAATTTATGGAAACTTCAGTTCAATATACAATTCAACAGAAATCTATCAAACACTCAAACCTTCCAGATCAAAGCATGAGGTGATCAGGGGAGGAGTTGCTCAAACAACCTGATGAGATTACATAGTTTGTTCTGTGGTTTGGAGGCAACCAAAGGCACATCTTCACAAAAGGTGAACAAACCTCATGGAGTCATATCGATTTGATTTCAGAAACTCCTCAAAGTCCATTCCAGGTTTCCATGCCATGCTTCCACTTGCTAATGAGGCTGCGAATGATTGGCTGAGAATCAATCATCCATGTGTTCTATAAAATTAAAGCTTGGTGGTGGTTTTTTTCTTTTCTTTCCTCATTCTTTAGGACTTTTCTCCATCTTTTCCCTGGAATTTTTTTCTTATAATTGGGAGTTGTACAGAGGATTGCAGGACTTCCTTACCTGCTTAAGACCAACCCCATATGCTAGTGTAGTACTTGAACGTTTTCATGTTAATAAAGCTCTTGGCTCCTTCCAGTGGGTCATAGGGAGTCAAAGCTGAAGGGGTCTTTGGTGAAGATGAAGCAATCTGCAAACCTTTAAAACCTGTGCCTCATTACATTGGCTCTTCCCAGCTGCAGATGACAAATGAGTATCATTTGAATCGTTTACTAGATTGTTAAGAGAGAAGATTGATTGCCTTTCTGACCATATTTGATTGTGCGGAGTCTCAGCAAGATAATCTTGAGCCTGGGCTTCTGGGTGTCTCTTCTATTTAGTTATTCTTTACCTAATATAGGTAAATATAGATATTTTTATATTATATATTACATTAAATGTAATTTATATTTATTATATATTATAATATACATTATATATAACAAAGTATAATATATATTATAAATATAAATAAAGAATTAAAAAACTCATCCTAGGAAGAGTTTCAACCACAAGGTAGTACAAACCTAGGAAAGACTATGGTAGACAAAGGGTTACATAACAGCAATCCTCAGTTCAGTTCCATTTTGGGAGGATCTTGTGAACTATTTGTTTCTGTGTCCATTGATCTGTACCTGTGATTCTTAGCATCTGTGTGGAGAAATAAAAGCTATCTCATATCCAAAATCCATAATGTACACCAAGCATTTGTGTTGGGGTAGAAGACTCTGGAACCCACATTCAAGTAAAACTAGATTGATATATACCTTAATTTTATTGTGTAATTTTTCCTGAAACTCTGGGGTGTTTTATTCAAGCCAAAGAGAAAAAAAAAAAACAAATTATTTTGGAGTTTGCATTCCAAGATAGAAATCTGGTCTGTATGAGCTTAGTGTCTTCCATGGGCATGGGGAGGGTCCCAGGCCACAGGTTATAAAAAAAAATAAAAAACAGCCATTTTATATTCTTTCTACTTCTGTCCATCCATTCACACTAGCTGTGTGATACTTAGTGATACTTAAGAGTTTCACAAACTTATTGCATACTCTTAAAGGAAATAGATGAATTAATCATGTGATGAATGAAAAAGCATTTTCAGAAACTGTTGGGTCATATCTACTCATGGCTATTTTGAATTCAAAGTGATTTTCAATAGATCAATTTTAATATATGTGTATCTTAATTATCTAGAAAAAAAATGGATATGGGAAACTGCAATGTTAATGGGATAAGATCTTCCCCGCCCATTAATAGGCCTATGTGCCCAGTTGTGATACATCCTGAATCACATAGAGCCCACTGGGGGTGGAACTTGCTTCAAGAGAAGCTGTCTTAGGGGAGGCTTGCTTGTAGGAATGCTTTCACACCTTTTGGTACTAATCTAATTAGGCACCGAGTCAATAGGTTTGTGATGCCTTCTGGCTCTGAGAAGTGTATATATATTCAGAGTTGGTATTTTGCTTTGGGGGCTCCCTCAAGAGAAGGATCTTTCTATTTCCTGGTCGAGACTCTGAGTAGCCATAAATTCACAGCCCTGCCTCCCCCCACTACTCAGATGATGTCTGGGCTCCCTTGATCCAGAGATGTGTGTAAAGTGGATAGCAATACTACTATGTTCAGACAACTGGAGCCCTGTTGATCTTTATGCTAATTTCTCTGCTTGTATTTGCTCTGACGTTCAGGGTAATGACCTTTTCCCCTGAACTAGTGAATGTAATTAAAAGTAGGATTGTTAACCCTTTTTTGAGAAGTCTTTCCTAGAAAAGCAGATCAAAGAACCTGTGCTAGCAGACCATCCTGGGTATGCTATGGTGCTTGCTGTTACAGAAACATGGGTAATTGAAATGTATATAGCATATTGTCTTGGTTCTGGGTTTGGAGGATTCCTGTGGTCTGACACAATTATAATCAATTTGCCTTTATAGGTTTTGCTGAAGGACAGAGAGAGAGACAAAGAAGTCATTAGTCTCTACATAGCTCTAAGTAGTCATAGCTACTTCCACATAACCACCCTCCTCACGCTCAGCTAGTCCTGAAACCCAAAAGGTACAAGAATTTGCACAGATTGGAACTTCTGTTAGATTAAAAAACAAAACAAAACAACCCTATCCTTTGGAGGGTGTTTGTGGCTCATGTAGGGTATCTAGGCAAAAGATCACATGCAAAGAGGACTTGGCTTGCTCTAGGCTTGGTCCAGATGGTGTTTACTCTGCAGAGCATTTCCCCCATACTGGGGTCAAATACTGGGCATGTTCCCATGGTCTGATACATCAAAGCCTATGGAAGCTGTAATGGTTCCCAGGTTGTACTTACATGCAATATATAATAATACTCCAACTTAATCCTTAAATGTAATTCCTCTTTCCCAAATCTTTACCTCAGGGGTTCTAAACCATTTTGTAGATCATGAACACTTTTGGCAGTCTGGTGAAACCCTTGTACTCCTCAAAATACTTGCTGCATACATTGATAATTGAAGGAAATGCTAAATTTTAATCAGTTAGTTAAAATGAAGATTTTTTTTTCCTATCCAAATCCACAGATCCCTTGGCGTCTATCTGAGAGGGTCTGCACATTAAAAACCCTTGTTTTACCAAGAGAAATGGGCAAATTTGATATTGATTCAGTTACATTTAACAAATGTTGACTGACCAGTGCAAGGCACTGTGCTAGAAGACTTCACTTTCATATTTATTTCATAACTATGGTTAGCACAAGCCAAAAGAGAGAAAGGAGGTCTAGATAATCAGCTCATAAATCATGGAGACTGTTACACTAAATATCCAGTATACCAGATGGGTTAGAGAGAATGTCCTCTTTTGAAAGTAAAATAAATCAGACAGTTCTGTATATGGTAACTGGAAAAAGCATTTGCCCCATAATCTGGAGGTCAGGGTTCAAATACTTTCACACTTAGCAGCTTTGGGAACCTGGGCAAATTACTTTACCTTTTAGCTTCCATAATCTAAGATTAATAATACTTGTATTATATGTATTTGAATAACAGTCATAGGTCTGAATATTGATCATGCATTTTACTGTCCAGACTATATTGGGAAAGTCATTAACCTCTCTGGGCTCCAATTTCCTCAACTATAAAATGAAGTTATTGGTCTAGATTATCTATTATTCCTTCTATCTCTAAATCCTATGATCCTACCTCACAGGGTTGTTGGAAGAAAAAAATTATTTTGTAAACTTTGAAGCCTGAGAAAAATGTTAGTGGTTCTATATTACCATGCCCATCAATTTTATTTTATTTTAGAGACAAAATACCACCTGTACCATTGCCCAGACCACCTGGTAGCCCATACCTGTCTGGTGACCAGTTCTGAATTCTGGCCTGAACCCAATGGTGGATTTGTTTTTTGTTTTTGTTTTTGTTTTTTTTACTAAGGCTCTGCCAGCAGTTTTAGAGAGCATATTTTTAGATTATTCTGTAATAACGATGAAGAAGCTATTTAAAATATTAGACTAAATCCACTTTTGATATCTCATAGAAAAATAACCAACTATGGCAAGTTGTAAAGGCACAAGAAATTATTCATTCTTTTCTTTCTCAAGAAAGAGAGAGTGTGGGGCAGCTAGGTGGCACAGTGAATAAAGTACTAGCCCTGGAGTTAGGAAGTCCTGAGTTCAAATACTACATCAGACACTTAGGGCAGACTAGCCATGTGACCTTTTTAACCCCAATTGCCCAGCCTTCCCCCCCCTCAAAAAAAAGAAAAAGAGAGAGATTGATAAAGTGAAAAGAACACTAGTTTTACACTCAGAGAACCTGAGTTCAAATCTCCACGCTGCCCTTTACTACCTGTGTGACTTTGGAGAAGTCTTTCTTTTCAGAAAAAAAAAGAAGTCTTATTTTTTAAATATTTTATTATTTAAAGAAGTCTTTACTTCAACCCCCTGGGCCTTCATTTCTTCATCTTTATGTGGTTGGGACTGGAGTGAATGGTTTTCAAGGATCTTTCCAATTCCAAATCTATGATTCTCTATATCTCCTGAAACATGTTTAGTGAATTAAATTCCAGAGGAAGTAGCTATATTCCATATGGTAGAACCATTATTTTTGCCTTCTGCATACTCTCTCCTCTCCTGGCTGTCATGACAGAAGAGACAACCTTCTCATCCTATCTGAATGCACCTTCTTAATTACCCTGACTGTCATCCTTTCCATAAGTCTGGGTACCACCCAAGACTTTGGCACTGATCCTTTTTTTCTCTCTCTCTTCCCTGGTGATCTCATTTATAGGCTGCAGTTATCTCTGGGTAGATGGCTCATAAATCTACCTCAGACAATGTCAGTTTTCTTTGACTCCTCTGTCTTCCTTCATAAGAGGCAGCTAGGTGGCACAGTGGACAGAACTTGAAGTCAGGGAAGACCTGAGTTCAAATCTGCCATCAGATACTTGACCAGCTGTGTGACCCTGAGCTAGTCATTTAACCAATATCTGCCTCGGTTTCTTCAATTGTAAAATGTGGATCACAATGGAACCTAATTCAGAGTTGTAGAGAGGATCAAAGCATAATAAAGTGTTTAGCACAGTGACTGGCACATAGTATAAATGCTTATTTCCTTCCTTCACTCTTTATATCCAAAAGTTGCTCACATCCAGTCTCTTCTCTCCAGTCACATTACTAGTGCCATAGCTCAGCACTCAAAGTGATAACCTACTCTGAGATTTCCATGCTTCTAGTCATTCCATATTCTAAACCATCTATCAGATAATCATCCAAGGTCCAGGTCTGACCATGTCACTCCCCTTCTTAAACACTTCAGTGACTAACTAGTGACTGAAGGATAAGATATGACTTATTTAGCCTGACATTTATGATTGATAATTGATACATAGGTGGATAGATGAGAGATACATAGAGATAGATATATAGATGGCAGATATATCATTGATAAAATGATAAAGCATTTATTAAGCACTAATTGTGGACAGGGTACAATACTAAGTGTTAGGGATACAAATATAGGCAAAGAAGATGGTCTCTACCCTTAAGGAGCTTACATTCTAAGACAGGGAGCTGGAAAAGGGGGTAAGATAGTATGGTTTGGAAATGGTATACAGAAAGTAAAATGGAGGTCTGATTCCAGGCAAGGTAAGGCAGGAACTCATCTAACAGAACTCAGGGTGGTGGAAGGGGCAGAGGCCAAAGGTAAGGCCCAGGGAAAGATGAGGAGGAAAGATGAAGTGTAGACCAGGGATGGGGAACCTGTGGCCTCAAGGCTACACATGGCCCTCTAGGTCCTCAAGTGCAACCTTTTGACTAAGTCCAAGATTTACAGAACAAATCCTTTTATTAAGGGGATTTGTTCTGTGAAGTTTGGATTCAGTCAAAGGGCCACACTTGAGGACATAGAGGGACACATTGGTCTCGAGGCCACAGGTTGCCCATCCCTGGTTGTAAGCTGTTTGGGAAGTGACATGGAAACCTGATTCTGGCCTTCAACAATCTAGATCCACCTACATTTCCAGCTTTATTTACATTGTTCCCTTTCAAACTCTATATTACAACCAAACTAATCTATCTGCTATTCCCCAAATTCAAGCTGCCTTCTCCTATCTCCACAAACTTGTTCAGGCCATCATCAGTGCTTGCTTGGTATGTTTTCTCACATGTAACTTTTAGAATATTTCCTTTCCTTCAAGGCTCCACCTAAGTACAACCTTGTCTGAGACAGGCTAATATATGACTTTAAATTCTCTAGGTTTTCTTTTATTATTAACATTTGCATTAGTAAACTCTTCAATAAAATAAACAAGATTCTTTTACAACCCTATTTCATAAACAATAGATGGTAATTGCCATAGGTTGGCTAGCTCTTCTTATTCATTTCAGCAAGTGGACAATCAGTATTTCTTTGTGTCTATTGAATTCCATTTTATGTTAGACTTAAAAAAAAAAAAGAATGAGAGAAATGGCTCATACTAGTACAGGCTGAAGCCGGTAGACAACTTGAGCTGGGGAGTTATGAGCAACAGTGGAGCTCAACCAATTGGGTGACATGACCACAATAAATCCCACACAAATGTGGATCCCCAGAAGAGGGATTAGGTCAATTTTTGCCTTACCTTGCCCAGAATCAGACTTCCATTTGACTTTCTAGCTGTGATAGTCAAACCATACTGTCCTCATCCTCCTTTGCAGCTCCCTGTCTTAGAATGTAAGCCTCTGAAGGGTTGGGGCTATCTTATTTGCCTATATTTTATCCCCAAAACTTAGCACAATGTTTGGTACATAGTAAATGCTATAAATGCTTTATACATTTGTGTTTTGAACAAGGAAGGAAGGAAGGTAAGAAGGAAGGAAGGAAGGAAGGAAGGAAGGAAGGAAGGAAGGAAGGAAGGAAGGAAGGAAGGCAGGAAGGAAGG
>NW_027187391.1:1168478-1215030 GCF_028583685.1 Petaurus breviceps papuanus
AGGAAGGAAGGAAGGAAGGAAGGAAGGAAGGAAGGAAGGAAGGAAGGAAGGAAGGAAGGAAGGAAAGAAGGAAGGAAGGAAGGAAGGAAGGAAGGAAGGAAAGAAGGAAGGAAGGAAGGGACTTTTATAGACCATAAAGTATGACTCCCTTCATTTACAGATGAGGAAACTGTAGCCTACGAGATTAAGTGACTTACCCAAGATCACAGTGGTAGTGTCAGAGTGAGGATTTAGACCCAGATGTTCTGACTACAAATCCAGTGTTCTTTCCACTGTACATGTTTATCAACTAAGGTAAGCAAGAGTATGAGTCAAATAAGCTGAAGATTCTTTTAGGCCATGGTTGAATGGACTATGTTAGTTTAATTTGTACATTTTCTAATTTGGTGGCAAAACAAAAATGTGGAAATGACTAGGCAAACAATTTCCTCTGGACGTACAAATTTCACATTCATAAATCCCATCTCCACAATATAGACTGTAAACAACTTGTAGCAAGAAACCAAATCTTACATTTCCCTTGAATCTTGTTCAACATGTATGTTGTAGGCAATCAAATACTTCAATTCATCTTCCAAGTACTGTGAAGGCAAGCCTAGACCTATGTTGAAGGAAGATACAAGGCTTAGATGATAAGGACCAGATCTGGAGCTGGAACAGCACTTAGAGGTCATCTACTCCAAATAATGATCTTGTCGACCTATTAACATCTGGGAAGTAGATATGGGAAGGCAATGTCTGGTCCTAGAATTCCCTGGGGATGAAATGGTGTTCTTCCACAACCTTGGAAATGAAGCCCTCAGGAAACTGTGGTCCAAAGAGTTTATTACCCAAGTTCAGTAAAGGAAAGGAGGTTGGATTTGAAATCATTAAAGGCATTCATTAAGAACATAGCATGCTTGACACATGGGAGCTATCAACTTGGAGATATTTCAGAGGGAAAGCTGCATTAAGGAGGATAGGGAAAAGCTTCTTGTAAAAGGTAGAATTTTAGCTAAATGCTTTAGGAAAATATAGGTAGCTAGGAGGCAGACCAGGAGAGAAGAGACGTCCAGGGATTGAGTAAAATGTCTCAATTTGGAAGAGAGTATCTTGTGCAAATAGCAGAGATATTTGGGCTTTAGTGTCAGATTATAGAATACATGTAAGAGAGCAAAGCGTAATAAGACTGATAAAGTAGAAAGATTTGAAAGGGCTATAAAAGCCAAACAGGACTTTATGTTTTATCATGGAGGTAATAGGCAATCTCTGGAACAGACTGAAAGGGCAAGGAGGTATAGAGGGGGTGGGGCATGGGGGACTATGAGATAATCATACCAGAACTTCAGGAAGACTATTTTTATAGCTGAGCAAAGAATAAAATGGATTTGAACCCAGGCGGTTTGACTCCTAATCCAGTGCTTTTTTCACTTCCTTTCACTGCCTGATAAAATATAGTCCCTGCTCTCACAGAGATTATAGTTTACTAGGGGGATATGCAAAATATCTCAGTACGACATTATACTTTCAATGTTATGACATTGCATGCTATGATATCTGAAAGTCACCAAGTCCAAACATTTTAATGACTCCAGTTAGTTCATGAAATATAATAGAAAAAAGTGATCTTTTGACCTCATATAATGAAGAATCTTGTGGGGGGAGTGCCTCTTTCCCTAGATTCTTAGTTCAGTTTAGAGCTGCTTATGGCAATGGAATGAATTGTATTTCCTTGTTTTGCTGACAGACTGTGGAATACGAAGGCAAAATTTCATATTTATTTTCATTTTCTCCAGGGTAGCAGAAAAACAAAGCTGTTACTTGAACCATTCCACTTTGAAATGAAAGAGGAAAAAAAAAAGGTCCTGATGCCTTTATCTGGGAGTAGAGGAATGTTATTCAGCTGAATACTCTGAAGCACTTCCAAAACATTGTTTTTATAAAGTCTAATTCCTCCAAATTTCAGAAATACTACAAATACATTTTCTCCAATAAGACACAAGTTTCAGCTTGCAGATTAAATGAGATGCACCCCCCCCCACCCTGTACTTTCTGAAGTCATATTGTAATATGTTTCTGTAGATGAGCCATAAGCAACTGCTAGTGTGTTTTCCTAATTTGGTTTGGCCAGGAGTTGTGATAGTTGGCTAAGATGATCTTAGTAATCATTTGCCAAAGTGCCACACAATTTAATATTCAGCAGAAACCTTGCTGAGTGAGGCCGAGGGCCAAATTAAGCCTTGGCTCTCTGGAGAAAGGGGATTACCCTAAATAACCACTGTTCTAACGAAACAGCTGGTAGCACCCTGTAACTCACTGTGAAAATGAAGTTGGCTGAAATCTGCCACTTTTCAGTCCCTGTACAGTGGAAGCAATGACTAGGTATCAGTGAGAAGGCAACCTAATCTAAATCCCCCAAAATGAAGATTTTCCTTGTATTTTTTTACATGGAAAACTGAGGGCTCCCTGTGAAGGAATATACACAGATCTCAGTCAGCCATAATGCTTAACATTGCATCAGTCAGTGATGAAAATAAGAGACTTTGAAGTTTTTTGTGTCCCAGAAATCTGGAGACTGGCTACAAGTTTATTCCTATTGATTTGGCAAAGTAAATCTATGTCACATGTTTAATTGGTGGCAGGTTACTTTCCAGCTGTCAAATAATCTTTTCCTATTGAAGAGTCAGAAACAAAAACATTCACTCATAAAAGAATTTAATAATTTGGAATATTAACATCATAAGTATTTATTTGAAAAAAAATGTTTTCCATTTCAGGAAAATGGCAAATCTACTGTACTAACTTCTTACTAATAATTTCAATTTATGCTCACAGTCATTTTTCTTCATCAAAGAGTGCTACAGAAAATATTTCACAATTTAGAAAATATATACAATATCTGTCTCTTCCCTCCCCACCCTCTCATTTCCCTTCCAAAGGAAAGTTCATTAAAACAACAAAGCCAGACAGTATGAAGCTATGAAAAAAGTAACACTTGAAGACGCAAAAATAAATAAATATGTACAAGGGACGCTATACTGACAATAGACAAAGGAAATCTTTACATTGCAAGCTATGGTGACAAGAACTGAAAGCATCTGAAACTGACAATTTGCATCTCTACTACATGGTAGTAACAAAAAAAAAGAAAGAAAGAAAAAAAAAGGCAGTTCTCCATAAAGGACAGGCAAGGTTAATGTAAGCTGACTTTCAAAGGCTGAACACTAAGGTTTAAGCCATTGTATTCCCTGAATCAAATTCTTTCCCTTATATCATACTTCTGTTTTTAAGTTTAAATCTTCAGGTCTTTAACTTCATGGCTGAGGGTAGAATTTGACTCAATGTCTTCATTCGGTTTGTATGTCTTCATGTTCATTTATTTCCTCCTCTTCTATCTGTTGCAGGAATACTTTCCCATCACTTGGTGGGTATTAAGAAGAATCTTAAACAGAGGTTTGCTTAAAACTGTATCTTAAGCATTGTTCAGTAAACCTACTTTTGGTATGGAAATGTTCCAGCAATCAACTGCTAACTGACTGAATTCCCTGATGATTATGATTCTATTATGACTCTTTATAGAAAGGTAGATTAGTGTGGCAAATAAATTGCTTAGGCTAAGTCAGGTTGAGTTCTCTGAACATTTAAGTTCAAGTTTTCAGTAAATTTAATCTCGTGTAAGACAAGCTCTAATAGGGGCTCTTAACATTATGTCCCTTAAACTTTTTTTTTTGGGGGGGGGGTACAGCAATTGGGATTAAGTGACTTGCCCAAGGTCACACGGCTAGTTTTGTGTTAAGTGTCTGAGGCTGGATTTAAACTTAGGTGCTCCTGACTCCAGGGCCATTGCTCTATTCACTGTGCCACCTAGATGCCCCCACATCCTTAAACTTTTAACTTTAGATATATTTTATATTAAATAACTATATTTAAGTCATTGGTTTTAATTATAATTCTATATATTTATTTTATACATTTAGAAATATTAATTCCAAGAAGGGACCCATAGGATTCACCAGACTATACAGTACAGATCTATACAGAGATCCAGTACAAAAAAACAGATTAAGAACACCTGCTTTATAAAAAAGGTAAGATTTTTTTTCCCTTGGTAATTAGAGTTTAATTCTTAATTTGCTTATTTTGCACTTGACAATATTTGAACCCCAATAAGGGCCAAAGGCTGAACTAATCAATCAGACTGCTTTGCTTTTCTCTAAAAAAAAAAATGCCCTTTCCTGTGTCAGCAACTTCGAAGACCAGATAAGGCTGAATAGTGGGACTTCTCTTATTTTTCCTAGAGGCATGTGCTGTGTGTGGAAGGCTCAGGTATCCTGGGATCCAGCACACATCACTTTGTCAATTGTCTTGTCAATTTGTATTTGCAATTTATTCAACTATGGAATTTCCTTTCTAAAAACATATGGAGACTATAAATCTGAGGGACACAGACATCCTAGGATTGTCCTAAAACATATAAAATTTTGTCATTCTTGTGTCAGACAGTCAGAACTTAGGTTTTGGCTCCTCCTTACAATCTTGCTACCTTCCACTAGCTTTAAGGGAACAAATGATATAAACATATATCACCTAGCCTGTTTGTCTCCTTTAACCAAACTTTCAGGTCGACACACTAGAATGGCCAGGTAGGATACCTGGTCAGCTTTCCTGGGGTAATATTTCATGTCTTCTTCTGCAAAACCAAGCAAAGTAAAATGCCAGCAAAGACCCAACATCTCATCACTTGATAATCTCATCAGTCTAGTAAAGAATGGCAACTCCTTCCCAGCTGAGAATCAGGGAGAGCCTTGGAGACAAGTGGCTCAGAATCCTTGGCTGTGGCATTGTATTTTAAAGCAGGTCTGGAACACTTTAGGTTGCCTTAGGGGAAAGAACTAGCTCATGCTGTTCTAAAAGGCAAGCCATAGACTCAGATTGCCATAAAGACATTTAAAGAAAGTTCCTGCCTAGATCTCCAAACAGGTTGGTTCTGCTCACAAGGCAGCATTTCTCACAGTTGGGGTAGCTGTCTACCTAGAAATGGATGTTTTCCATGCTGTTTCCCAGATGGCACGGAGTGAATATTAAAAGTACAGCCTGTGCTAAAGCAAATTCTGAAAAAGCTCCATTTAACACAGTGCTTTAACCAAAGTAAAAATGCACTCTGCTACGTACTATGTACCTACCAAGTCTCCATAGCCTGTCAGCAACCTAAAAAAAACAATTAAGGCTCTCCTCAAGTGCTTGAAAATGTCACCCATATGTATGCAAGTCAGCAAAGTGAAGCCATATTGTAGTACTCCAAATATGATCTATCAGTGCCAGCTTTACTCCCAAACATACTATTTCATGGTGCATCCACAGAACTTATGCACAGACATCCCAACAGCAGATACTGTGGACTCAGGGGACATGTAACCTCTGAGTGGATAAGTAGCTACCGTGGCCATCTGAGGGAATAGTGTGTTCATTTGAGAGTAAGAGAACACAAGGGACATAAAGATATTATCCTCCCCCCATGAAAGTAGGGAAAATCAGTTAGCTTGGAACAGAATGAGATTTTCCATATATAAGCATGGTCTAGCTTCTGGAAGGAAGGGGTATGGCCATGGCTTCTCTCTGTCTCTGTCTCTCTCTCTAGCTTTCCTTAAAAAGGGGGCAGATGAGGCAACAGATGGAATCATCTTGCCCTTAGGCATCCCCAATTATAATTTTAAAAAGGGAAAGGTGTTTTAATTGAGTTGTTTGATAATCTCTAGGAGGAATGTACTGGTAAAATGTGAGCCCTGATATGTCTTTAACTTGCAATGCTTACATTATATTGTGTGATGGTTATTTATATATTACCTATATAGAAATGTGAAACATCTCAGAAATTTAGCATGTTGTTGATAAGGGTATAGATGTTGGTGAAAATGCACTCTCACCTAAGAAGCTAATGTGTTAAACAATTAGCTTTGGTATAGTTAAAAAATAAACTAATAAATGATCCTTTGTAATCTTTGGATGAGAGAATTACAATTATGCTTTTATCTGTTTGAAATTTCACCTACAAGTCAGGCACAAGAAGGAAATATGGAACCAGTATTGAAGGGAAGGTTTATGGAGAACTAGCCACATATGGTGATGAAAATTCACGTTTCCTTCGATGTAGGGCAAGAATATGTAGTAAAGGATGATGTCCAAAACAACTCACCATCAGAATAAGTTCTCGATTGGAATCGATTTTTGACTGCTGTTTTTTTCCTTGTCCTCTGGCTTTTAAATATTCTTCACTTTTGATTGGTGTGATTCAGCTATAAAAATACATAGTGTTCCCTGTGGCTACTGAGTCATGTTGTTGTCAGAGAGCTGAGGTTTAGGGAATGGTGGAAGACTCCAACATGGGGGAAAGGTACAGATGAGTTCCACTGTAAATTTCACAATGGTTTTTGTAATAAAAAAAACTATATCTTCCCAATGTATAGTGTTACCTAGGCAATGGCACATTTACATCTGGCAGTCCTCTTTGCTTTGCTTGTAGGTCTCTATTTGGAGCTGATTTCTATTATTTTAACAAAACCCAATTAAAACTTTGTGCTATGGCCAAAAGTGTCTGACATGATGATGTTTTTGTAGAAGTTGTCAGAGTGAGCATTGCAGTAACCCTTGACCTTGTCAATGACCTGATGGACAGGGATGATTGATGTCTGTTCTCCATCCAGGTGGGTAAGCTTTGATGAAGACTTGTCCACAAAAACACTCTCTGTGGGAAATGAAATGAGAAATTAGGTCACAATCTGGGCAGGTTTTGTGCCTGAGCTGCGAGTATTATTACTATGCATTATTGATTAAAAGCACATAGGTAGCAGAGCTTTGCAGACTATGATTTACTTTCATCACTCAACAGCATTGAGCATTATCCGAAGGTTAAGCAGTGGGCTGCCAAAAGCATTTCTGAATGAAGATTTTTTGGGGGGTTGGCTGTTTCATGTTCAAATTGGGGGCCTAATATTTCCTGATATGTTAGTTTAATTTCTATAATTTTAGGATAGGGATAGTCAAATGATATTTTTATAACTGACATCTTTTAGAAAGCCAAGGAAGGAAGAACATTTGGAAACTGCTTAGGAAAAGTATCTGAGACAGACATATCAAAGCAAAATTGTGCTTACATAAAACACTGTCACAAAATATATCAAAAATGATTGGAACAACTTGGAGAAAGCCTAATGCAAATGATTTTTCCAATGAATATTAAGAAATAATATTTTTACTCTCTGAGATTATTGAAATTTAGGGGAAAAAACACCTTTCTGAGTTAAAAATGTAGAAGCCAAAGTTTTTCTTCTAAGAAATATCCTTCCACATAAACATATATAATCCTGCATTTGGATAAGCACTAGACCTATGATATCATTGGCATAAAGAATTCCCACATGAGGAAACTCAGGAGGAGGTTGGCACTTCCTTTGCAATTTATAGTCTTAGAAAGCTGCCTAGAGCAATTGAAAGTTATGTTAGTTTCCCAGCATCACCCAGATGGTACAGGAAACAGGTAACACTTGAACCCAAATCTTCCTATTTCAGAGGCTGGTCCTCTATCCATTGTGTCATGCTGCCTCAAAGTCAACAATACTGGGAGTTACATGGTAGCTGCTGAATGACTTCTAATGAAATTGATAAATATAGAAAGTCATGGGTTCCTACATAGATTAGGCAAATGGAGTGGGACTACATATTGGTAAAATACCACTTGGAAAGTGCTTCCTTATTGATCATTTGTTTCCCAAGCAGATTCCTAAATTTGAGTCTAAATACCTTTTGAAAGTATTCTATCGATTCTAATGCATTTAGATGTATTTCACTGTCCTCACATGGTCCTAAGCCATTATTACAGCTGGACAAGCACTAATATTGGAGTAGAGGTAGGTAGGTGGTATAGTGGCCAGAGTACTAGGCCTGGACTCAGGAAGATTTGAGTTCAAATCTCAACTCAGACACTTACTAGCTGCATGACCCTGGGCAATTCACTTAACTTCTGTTTACCTCAGTTTCCTCAATTATAAAATGGGGGTAATAATAGTATCTACCTTGCAGTGTTGTGAGGATCAAGAGATAATATGCGTAAATCACATTGCAAAGGCCTGGCATATAGATGGCATTGCATAAATATAATTATTTCCTTTTCCCCTTCTTCCTTTGTAATTCTTGGGTTCAAATACTACCTCTGATGTACTACCTGGGTGATCTTGGGCAAAAGAAAAGTCATTTAATCTCCCTGGGTATTCTCATCTGTAAAATAGGACCAAATGGACTCTGAAGACACTTCCACTCAAGATCCATGGTCTTATTATCCTATTATCATATTCCTCCAACAAAGACCAAAGTCTAGATCCACCCTAAAGTCAAGTGACAGAGAGTGCTCTAATGAACAACACCCATTATCTGCATGAGGGCTAGACTGTATTGATGATGCTCTCATATGCATGTCAGAACATGTCTAAAGCCTTCAGGCTCACTCCTTTCTACTTTCTGTAGAGAAGGTAGAAAGAGAAGCACACTACGAAATGACAGAACTCTAAACTCAAGGCATCTTATATTTTCAGTTATAGACAGTGTACAACACAAGCAACCAGTTATTAAAGAAAATCATTATCACCATATGTACTACATCCAGGAAAGAATACACTCTTTCAGCTCTTATCTTGTTCTGGGATATACATGAAATAAACTATGGATTAAAATAGGAAATGTTGCTATCAACCCACACAAAGGAAATGTGAGCAAACAACAGAAAGTCATTCAGGAAGAGAAGAATGGGCAGATTGAAGCACAGAATCAACGTTCTCTGATGCTTGTGGAAAGAAACCTCAGTGAGTCACGACTGCTGACTACATAAAAGTTTCTAAGCAAGCCAGCTGAAACTGGCTTCTCTTAGTTCATCTATGCACTAGCCAATGGTTTTCTACTACAGGAAGGGCATTTCTATAAAGACTCTTCCACTAATTTAATCTTTGCTTCATTTAAAATAAAAATAACCCCTCCCCACACAAAATTTGGAAGCATTTAGTCTTATATTTATAATTCTTCAAGGACTCCCCATGTACTAATGTGTTCTACACTTGCTGCTGATTTAAGTTTTGATTCTACATATTTAAAATTTTAACCATTCTTCTTCTTCTACCCACTCACCTGCTTTCAAACCTATTCCCTGATTTATGGGTCTCCTTGGACAATTTTTGTACAGGAGCAAAAATTCAATCTAAGCATCATCCCTAATGTTCTGGGTAACACCAAATAATGGACAACATAGAATTAGAATATAAATGGAAGACTGAAAACCACTGGCTAGGGGTATGAACTTTATTGGTCCTATGCTATATTTTTAAGCAGACAAAATTTTTTTAAGGAGCAGCCCTAGAAGAGCTATTTCCTCATTTGCCACTTCTACAAATGTACCATAACACACTTTGTAATTCATAAAAGCAGTATGGAAACAAAGTTTTCTATCACCCCTCTCCCCCCTTGTTTTTCAGCCTTCTAGCACAGGCTGTTTTACTGCTTTGGATGTCATTGACATGGATGTGAGCACATGGTACATTTCTTAGAAGGACAGATTTGCAGACACCCCATGCAGAAAATAGCAAGAGCACATTTGCTTGCTTGGAACTTCAGAAATCCCAGCCCTCCATCATTGTGCAAAATGAGTTGTACTGTGCAGGACAAGCAGGATTTTTTTCTGAGGCAGCTGGAAATCTTTTGTCTAAATTCATGCAAATATTCATTCCCCCATTACCTTACTGAAATTTCATGCATTTGATAAAAGGAATGAATATTTTTACCTGAATGATCCACCTTTGTTGAAGGAATGCTCTTAGAAGACATTATCTATGCCATAAACATATGAATGTCTAGGTCAATTCCAGGGAATAACAACTAAGTCTACAGC
This sequence comes from Petaurus breviceps papuanus, assembly GCF_028583685.1. NCBI lineage: Eukaryota > Metazoa > Chordata > Mammalia > Diprotodontia > Petauridae > Petaurus > Petaurus breviceps. The sequence goes on from NW_027187391.1 coordinate 1,178,386, forward strand.
CACGATATGCATTAAGTGCACTGTTAAAGGCCACACACACACACACACACACACACACACACACACATGCAGACCCCCATTTCCAAAATGGCTTTATCCCAAACAAGTCTCCTTGAATTCAGAGCACATTTCCCCATCAAAACAATTTTATAAATGGTTACTAAATTCTCTTATCAGTGCATAAAAGTCTATTTAGACTACAACACAGCAGAAATATAATATGAATTTACAAACAATATTTCTGAGAGTGAGAGGCATGCAAAAGATGAAGAGAAGCAAAAATGTGTCCTCTCTTTATTTTGGACCTATATACAATTTAGAGATAAATCTCTGACACTTCCCTTTTTTAAACCTTTCCCACCCTCCTTTATTCATTTCCTCCCTAGGCTCTCAGAACTCTCACAATATACTCATCATTGCTTAGCCCCCCCACCTGCTTTACCCCCTAAAGCGTTTCATGTTTCAAAATTGTCTAACCTTTCTTTCCAACTTAATCAAGATTCATATTCCATAAATTATAGATGGCCTCAGCTAGATATCAAGAGGAAGGCAGGATGAATGAAGTATTTAAAACTTGCATTTAGTGAGCAATGACCTTTTCACTAACCAAGAAATTTTTAAGAGGATGTATGATAACCCAACTGAATCTAAAATTTGGTGGCATTTTAGGCAATGCAAAACTGCCATGGGAAAAAAATTTAGGTTGTTGGTAGGAGAGATTATCTTTTTTCAAAGAGGGAATAAAGTTGGAGAAGGAACTTTTCTTGATGTTATTAGTGGCAGTCCTGCTTCAGAAAAACAGAAAGATGCTCTTTTTCTATTGTTCTACTTCAACTACCATTTCTGAACCCATGGAGGAAATAAAACCTCAAATTTTTCAAAAAAGCTTTCATGACAGTTCCAGCAGGGACCCCGATAGTAGGAAGAATGGCTTCCTATTCCATCAGACAGGCATAGCTTTTTATGTGGATGTGCTTTCTACATCAGGAACTGATTAAATGTACATAAGACACTCCAAACAATTGCTTCCCCAAAATGTGATATAATGACACATAAACATAGACACCTGGCCTCTAAGTGCCAAAGATTCCAGTGCTATAGCTATCATGCCATCATTTTTCCCATGGTTTAATATGAAACCATTATACAAATAGAATAGCTTTTCATTATACTCCTGAAAGACTTTTCCACCTACAGAGTCTTACTTGTTATTATCTAAATGGCTGTTCACCAAGTCCTTACTTATCATTTAAAAGGACAATGTTATTTCCCTTTGGAAACATGTTGCCAAAGATATTTAATGGAACATACAGGTTTTCCCCATTTTTCTTTCATTTTACAAGCCATCAGAGTCTTCTACAGATCATAAGCCTTTTACTTGCTGTTTTCATTAACACTAATATTATAAACTTAATGTCAAACACACATCTTGAAAGAATGTGAGATAAACAGAAGAAATGGTCATGACAGTGAAGATGACACCTTCTCTGTATTTTTCCCCACACACACTGCAATGGAAGGTACAACTGCAAAGGATTGTTCTACCTTGGGAGGTAAGAGCTAATAAGGTCAATTTAGTATGGACAACAGGATGTGGTCCTTATGGTATTTTTCATAATCACAGGATATACCTCTTTTCCCAATGCATTAGAGAGATAGCATGATGTAATGGAAATAGTCATCAATTTAACATCAGAAGGGCTTGAATTTGAATCCCACATCAGACTCTTAGCTGTGTGATCTTGGATAAGTCACTTAATCATTTGGAACCTTACTTTCTTCATCTGTCAAATGGAGATAATGAAATCTCTCATAATCTTCAATGTGTTATGAAAATGTCAGCTTCTCTGTTTATCATCACCAAGGGGATTTCTGAAATATTACTGAGATGACTCACCAGGATGGCTGTTTCTTTTGAAGTATGTAGTGGAATTGGATTTAGATTTGGATGTAAGGTAGGTCGAGTTGGAGCCAATGGAGCTTGATGACAATGATTTCCCCAGATTATCTGAACTTTTCTTGATGATATTAGTGGCTGTCTTGCTCCAGTCTGAAAAATATATTGGGATATATTTTATTATTCACAAACTTGGTTTAATATGAGTATCTGTGATTTTGCGGAGGCGGGGGGGAGCTTATTGCCAAGTAAATGACTATGTTTAAGAGCTTAAAGTGTCATTATTATGAGTGGCTCTTTTGTGTAAATAGGAATGTACCAGTGGGGGCTCAAAGGAGGATATAAGAGAGAACATACACACTACAATTTATTTTACCTGAATTATCTGCCAAACGAAATCTTCCACAACACAGATGTCTTCTCCATTGTTTCTGAACATTCTCTTTCATAGCACAATGGAATACAAATATAAATAATCCTGAGGCAACAACAAACATTATTATTTAAACATCACCCTGACCGTGATTTCTGCAGAGGAAAACAATGTTTCCAATATGAATTTCTAAGGAACATAATGCCTAGAACTAGGTTGTAGGGATAGCGTTTTTAGGACAAAACTGAACAATAGGGATAGGATGGAACTAGAATGGTTACAATTAATTTGACCAAAATATTGTCATTCTCTTTTCAAGTAACCAGAGTCACTATTTTAAATGTCATGACCTAAAAAAAGGTTAGTACATTCTAGGTGATGGCAACTCATATATTGGAAAGAGTGCTAGTCTTGGATTTAAGTCTTGAATCTCCCATTCAAGCTAATGCCCTGGAATAAGCCACCTAATTTTCCCCGAACATTAAAGCCCCAATTACTTCACAGAGTTACTGATACAATTACAGAATCTTAGAATGGGACCTATCTAAGAGACAACCCAGTCCCATCTTTGCCTAAATAAGATTCTCCTCTACAATGTATCCAACAACTAGTTTTCCAGCCTTACTTACAAATCACTAGGGAAGAGGAACCCAGTACCTTCTGAGGCAACCCATTCCATTTGGTTGCATTTCAATATAATTGGTTTCCTTTTTAATCATACATATTTTATGTTATACATTTGAAAACATTATTCTGATAACTTCCTATGTATCATCAGATTACCAAAGGAGTCCATGATAAAAAAAAAAAAGCTGAATAACTCCTGGTCTAGACAGACAGGAGCTTTTGGCAGGCTAATTGGTCAGGCTTCAGGTCCTAGAAGGAAAGACAGGTTTCTGCACCTCCAGGAATTACCCAAACTATCTAAAACTATGCCTTAACCTCAGTCAGCCTGTCTAGGTGGAAGTAGGAATGAAAGACTATGGACCAATCCAGTCGGAAATCTAGATGTTTCTGGGAGTTTTCTAGCAATACCTCCCATCCCCAAATCCTTAAATATTTGCTTAAGGTCTGAAAATCTTTTAGCAAGAAAACAATCCTTTAATTTTCCAAATAGACATGAAATGCTTAAAATCAATGCTTTGATTTAAATAGATTAAGTATAACAACTGATTATCAGATGCTATCCAGATATTAGAGCAGGAAAGTATAGTATGCCTATAGTAGCTTGAGAGGTAGTCATCCAGTGGGAGGAAGAGAATATTGAAAGAAGAGGCCAGGAATAGAGAACATAATTTCATAGCGTTTGCTCAGGGTCAGCCATGCTTACCTTCAACTGAGAAGGACCCACTAGAAGCTGAACATTAAAAGGGTTCTTGTCAAAGAGATGAAAAGGCAAAGAGCTCTGATTCATGTGAAGATTAACAATGCACGTGCACACACACACACACACACACACACACCAAATGACACATGTTGCTACAAAAATTTCTACAAAGAAGTTTCATCTCAATTTCCACTTATTCATAAAGATATAACTACAGACCAACTTAAGCAAATTGTTTCCTGTGAATGGGACATAGCATAGGATTATAGATTTTGTGGCTAAAAGGGATCTTAGAGACCCTCAAATCCAGACTCCTTATTTTTATATAAAAGAAAACTGAGGCAGATAGAGGTTAAGTGACTCGCCCAGGGTCATAAAGCAAGTATTTGAGGAAGGATATGAACCCAGATTTTCCTGACTCCAAGTCTAATGCTTCATGCACTATACCACATTATCTCTCAAGGATCCAAGACCTAGAGTTTGAAAGCACCACAAACACTCTCTAGTTCAGGCCCCTTATTGTACAGGTGAGGAAACAAGGTTTATAAATGTCTTGCCCAAGATCACAGATGTAATCAATGTCAGAGGGAAGGATTTTGATTTCAGGTCCTGCAACTTCAAATCCAGTGTTCTATCCACTAGGCTATACTGCTTCTTAATCTAGATTAATGAGTATACTAATAGTTATTAATAGTTTATTTCATATAACAGTTATGGATATTAACTATAAATGTCCAAAGATGTTAAATATCACTAGATTCTTGCTCTGGTTCTTTCCAATTTAATGCTCCATGTTCAAAGGTTAAAAAGTTGACATTATATAATGTCTTGTGGACATTAGGATAAAACTATGCTCTGGGAATAATTTGTTTTAGGTGTATTGTGCTTCTAAGCTTTGAAACATATAGCCTTGCTACTGTCAGGAACAGACAGGGAGGCAAGGTGAAATAAAATTGGTTTTATGCCCCCCCTTTTATATTCTACATTGATGTTCTGAATTTAAATCTTGTATCACAAGATTACTCCTTTGCTAATGTTTTTAGAAGCCATATTTTTCTGGGCCTGTCCTAGCTTCCATCTGAGCTTTAAGAGATATTGGTGTTTGGATGGGACTCCCTGGGGAAAGTTTCCTTATTAAGGAATGTCATTAAAAATGCCTGCAATATCCTATCTCTTAGTGATGTTGGGAGGATAAAATGAAATACCAGGCAGGAGAAACTTGCAACCTTAGGAATGAACATATTAAAAACATCCAAATTATCATTATATTTGTGTGGATTTTTTCAGCAGTGGAGTCTGGTTCCATTTGAAATCATAATATGCTTCCCAGAACAAGTTATTCTACTAAAAATCTGGAATGACTAACCTTTGTTAAGTGAATTTAAGTTAATTTGGAGATAATTAGTATACCAAGATTCATTTGGGACCAAAACCTCTCTTTTTCTGGAATTCTGCCATGGGAAATGTGGTAGGTAAGTACATCTGGAATCAGGCACATGTGGAAGTATGGAAAGGAATCTTAAACCCCTCAGGAAGAAGTAGCAACAGATGCATACAGAAAGCCAGCCAAGTAGAGCTGAGAGGCTAACACATGGGGATAGAGATCCAAGGCCCATTAAACTCCCCGCTTCGCTCCTGCTTGACTATTGTATCAGAAGCAGTTAAAAAACCAGTGAACTTCAGAATTCACCATCCTCTATTTTTAGTTCTTGGGTGCCAAAGGGGTGCCATCACGGAACAACCAGCAAGGTCCACACTCAAATAGCTAATCTCTAAAATGGAACTTCATAGCAATTCCTATTTGTTAATCAAAGTTAACTTTAGAGACCTCAGTTTAACAAAGGGAATAAAGCCAGCTTCTCCAATTATTTTCTTATATTTCTTCTTTGTCATATTTTTTAGCTTCTGGCATCATTTTACTCTCCTTTCCCCATTGGACCCTGCTCTCCTCACCTCTACTATTCCACTCATATTCTGCTTAGTATAAGAAAATTTCTAATCAAGAAAGGAAAATAGTTCTTAGGAAGTGATCATTATAATAGTTAACATTTAGAAAATATTTTGAAGTTTGTAAAGCACCCTATCTATATACTATCTCATTTGACCTCACAACAAATTGATGAGGTAGGTAGTTGCAATCATTACCCCCATTCTGCATTTGGAACTGAGGTTCAAAGAACATGATCACACAGCTAGTAAGTGGCAGGGGCTGAATTTGAAGCCAAGACCTTGTAATTCTAAACCCTATGCTCTTTGCACTCCATTCCACTGCCTTTCATTGCCATTGCGTTCCCTCCTCTCTGTATTTCGAGAGTCATTGTGTTGCTCTACCTTCACATCTTACTTTTGTTTCCTGACTACTTTCATGTAAAAATTTTCTCATCTATGAGAATAATGACCTTTAGGAAGTAACTCTACTTTACTCTATTCCAGGAGATCTCTATCCCTTTCTGTTCTTCTGAAAAGAAAGGGTACTACAGTTACTGGAAATTCTTATCTATGAACATTATAAATCCTAAAGAGGCATCCCCATATCTTAATTTTCTTTATCTAACCACAGGCTGTCTGACCCAAGATTAGGAAATGCTGTGGAAAGGGGGGGGGGATTACATCATAAGCAGATTTTGGGAGGGTCAGTGATAGGGAAAATATACAATAGGATACAACTTTTAAGTCTACTTACATAGTAAACCAGCAAGGGGAAGGCATTTAGCAACAGAAGGGGTTATAAAGAAATTAATCAGATTATATAAAGGGATAATGTCTACATAGCTTTTGAAAAAATAGGAGAGAATGGAAGACTCAGGAGTCAACATAACTTATAGCTGTCTTCAAGTGTTTTAAGGGTTATCATATATAAGAAGGATTAGTTTTGTTCTGTTTCTCCACAAAGGGCAAGATTCAGAGTAATGGGTAGAAGGTACAAAGAGGCAAATGTAAAGAAATATTTTTCAACAATCAGAGCTATCCCAAAGTGGAAATGGAATCCAGAGTCAGTGATAGCAAGTTAGATGTCCTCATTGGTGATCTTCAAGAAAAGACTGAATGGTCACTTGTTGACAAAGTTGTAGAGGGGATTACTATTCAGGAATAGGTTTGGAGAAGCTAGTCTTAGAGGTACCTTCCACCTCTGAGACTGCAATTCTGAAGTCCAGAACAGAGAAAGAGAATCCAGAACTGTTTTAAATGAAGAAAGAGAAAAACAGGGAAAGTCATAACTAGTATGGGAATTAATTTCTCTTATGTCAATAATAAAAAAGTGTTGGCCTTTCCTTTCCCTCCCTTAACCCTAGACACAACTTAAATGTTTTAAAATCCCCACTAGTGCAAACATCCTAATGGAAATAAGACTCTCTGTCATCTGGCTCTTCTTTTTGTTTGTGCTTGATTTTGGTCTTTTAAAAAGTCCTTTACTCATTTATGAAAACCTAACAAAAGACATTTACTTTAATAACTCAACCAGAATGCTGGTTCCTACAGAGAGAAAACTGAGAGTTGTATTGGAAAAAGTTCCAAACTCTAAATCAGGACAGGGTTAGAGTCTTGGGATAATTAGTTATTTTTCTGTTGGACTTTGGGAGTCCCTAAACGTTTTTTGAGTCTTTATTTGAATGTGCAAGTTCTTGTGAACTATATGAACTATAAAAGGGCACATAAATGGGAGGTTTTTTTCCAATAATAATAACACAAATCAGTCCCATAATCTGAAAAATAGGGATAATAAATTTTATACAACCTACTTTAAAGAGCTTTGCAAATTATAAAATTCTATACAACTGTAAATATTATCATTTATTTCTCAATTATTACAACTATCATTATAGAATTAACACAGAAATCATCTTCTTAATTTGGTCTGGGAAATAATTTTTTGGTTTGTCTGGACAGATTTTTTTAAAGTAGCAAAAGATCTGTATCTTGGTTAATTTTTTTTTTCAAAAACTGCCATTAATGGATTCCTCTAAAGAGGAATATTAATGTTAAAAAGCTTCAAATTCAGAGGAAACAATGTTGCCTGCCTTTATTTCCACTGAAAATTGAATTTAGCACAGGACGATAGAAGGAAAGCCAAATTTGAAGTCAGAGGGCTTGGATTAAGACCCTACCCCTGGAATTTACAATTTTTAAGATTTTGGACAAGTCACTTAACTTCTCTGGGACTGCCTTTTTTTTTCACCTGTAAAATTAAATAATCGAACTAGATGACTTCTGAGATCCATTCCAGTTCTAAATTTATGTCCTATGATTATTTCTAAGGGACTTGAATTAGGTTAAAAATGGACTTTGAACTCCTACTTAGTGGGGATATTAACACTTTCAAAAGGCTTTTTTTTAAGTGAAGAATCTTAATGAGTGTTCTATGTGATAACTGCATCATTTCTTTTCTTTTTTTTTTTAAGCAATCGGGGTTAAGTAACTTGCTCAAGGTTACATGGCCAGTTATTTCTGGATGTGGTGCTGAGTATCTGAGCCCGGATTTGATCCCCAGGTCATCCTGACACTGGAGCCGGTGCTCTTACTCGTTGTGTTACCTGGCCACCCCAATGCATCATTTCTTTCACTGTATATATGAGAGATAGGATATTTCAGGGAAAGATGCAATATGTCTGAGATGGTTAAAAGAAATGGAACATATCCAAAAAAATAAGGAAAGACTACAGGGAGAGTAGGATAGGTGAAGAATGGGCAGAAAAAAGAGAAGCTAGTGACAACTACAAAACTGTTTCATTTTTCAGATAACTAGGTGTAATGGTAAGGAAATCTGAAGATCTTCCCTGTGCCTTAATAAGCCTAAGGGAATTTGAGAAATTTCCCTGATTTGAAAATACACTCTGCCCTCTAATTGGCTGAATGTCGTCACATGGAGCCTGTGGTGGGAGGAGTTTACAGAAGGGTGGAGCAGGGCCCAACAGAAGCTTGCTTAGGGGAGGCTTGTTTTTCAGGAAGGTACAACTTTTGTTACTTTGTAACTAGGCAGTGGGTCACAAGGCTTGTGATGTTCTCTGACCTTGTAGAAAGCTCTCTCTCTCTCTCTCTCTCTCTGTATATATATATATATATATATATATATATATATATATATATATATATACCTCTGAGGTAGGGTTTTGCTTTGGGGCTCACTCATGGGAAGAGTTGTATGATTTGGGCAGATGAGACACTGGGCAGCTGTTGAGCCCCCTGGCTTTGAAAACCCAGATGTTGGTACTTCTCTCTCTGGTAACTAACTATGTAGGTATGTGATGGTCAGATAGCTGAAAGCCCTGTCTACTTAATTGTGTTATTTTCTCTGTATTTTTTTGTCTACTTGTAACTTCTGTTTGTATTTTCTGAAGTTCAAGGTGCTAACTTTTCCCCTGAACTAGGTAAATGATATATGTCTGATTAAAGTAAGATTGTTAACCCATTTTGGGTTGCTTTCCTTTAGAAAAGCAGATCCAAGAACCCGTGCTAACAGCCATCCTGGGTATGCTGGGGTGCTTGCTGCTACACTAGATCGATTAAAAATCAAATAAACAAGATATCTGAGGTCTTAATACTTAAGAGAACTATAATTTCATCTATCATATCAATGATTACTGATTGCTTTGTGGCCCCAATAACTCTCACCTAATGATCAATTTTCTCTGCCTCTGCATTGAGTTAGGTTGGTGCTTGAAAAGCTTGCTTGCACCCAGTTAGCGGAACGTTTGAGAATACAGTTACTTGCCTACATCAGGCAGCTATAACCCTGCCTCTGACAGTAAGTGTGTGACCCTGAGCCTCAAGCCTGTGTGATATCATCTCTCTCAGCCTCACTACCCTCATGTGTAATATGAAATAATAGCACCAGCCTCACAGTGTTGTGGAGACTAAATGAGACAGCATGTAAAATGCTTTGAAACTTTTAAATTGCAAAATCAGTATTGCACAGGACCTTGGTCCTGGGATATCTGGGCTAGTGTAGACAAGATAGCTGGGTAAGTGGACAAGGTTTTTTTGAAACTGATCGAACTGATGTGTCCTGTCCTGTAGGTTCAGACAAAGACAATTATCTAAAATGTCTCTCAAATAGCTTGTGAAATTTCTTGCAGGCTACCAATATACTCTCTTGTACACTGGCATTTCTCTAGAGCCAAAGTATGAATAATTTATTTTCCAGCAATTCACAGGATCTGGGCCAATATGATGTAGTCACAGGTGTTGGGGATGGAAAACTCCTGGTTCATCTTCACCTTTTATGCCAATTTGAGATTCAGAGTACAAATGATCATCTGAAAACTTTATACTATTCTTTTTAGAGGAGATTTAATGTACACAACACATTTTTTTGAGTCATTTGTCCAATTTTTCCTTAGTTTTGAATTTATCCTATTACATTAATTAATGTACAAAGTTGAAACATCTCCCTAAATTAATCTTACTTTGAGGCTTTTAGAAGATTAAATCCCTCTTTGTTAATCATTCATTAAATTTATGTGTATTGACTATTTCAGTGTGTTTCAGATTTTAATGGAGAGTTGAATATATAAATCTTGAAAAATCAGGATCTTTCTCTGTTTCTTTCTCTTTCCCAAAGGGCCAAGTATTAGGTTCCCTAAACACACATTAATATCATATAATACTATACTACTGACATTATTATATAGAAATTATATTAAACATTATAATATGTAGTTCCTCCACCTTTGTAACCTTTTAAAAAATATAATATTAAATATATTTTGGTGACATTCTCCTTGCATATATGTGTATATATACACACACATTTCACTAAAGTCCTTACTCTGTCACAATCAAGTTACCAAGTGTTCTCAAATGTTATTTATGCCAGTGGAGTGTAAGTTTGGCAAGATCTTAACAAGTTGAAAAAGAGCTCAAGTGAGCCTTATGTCTTCTGTCTGAGGACTAGACAGATAAGTTAAAGAAGCTCATCAACAGACTGGCCACAGGGTGATGATTAATAGATCATCCAATGAATCTGTGAGTAGCTATGATCTGTGTAAGTGGAAGAAGGACTTAATTCAGGAAGTGAAAGGCCCTTCACATGTTGAATCATTATGGTCCTTGATATTAAAAGATGCTAATGAAAAGTGATCAATGTATGTAAAAATTGGCAGGAACCCTCCTGGTGTAGTAGAAAGGAGAAATGCATTTGGAGCCTGAAGACCTAAACTCAAAGGCCAGTTCTGCCCTTTATTTCTTAGGTGACCCTGGCCAAGTAGCTTTAACCAGTTCCCTCATCTAGAGATGGATGACATAGCTTTAAGGTCTCTTGACACTATATGACTCTAGTGCTGGAACAGCCCTATCAAAAATGTTTACCATATAACCTTGGGCTAGTTACTTAACTTCCTTGGGTCTCAGTTTCCTCATCTTTAAAATGAAGAAACTGGACTAGAAGCCTCTGAGGTCCCTTCCTGATCTCAATTTATGATCCTATGATCTTTCCAGCTCTGGGTCCTAAAACCTAATATATGTGTCTTGTGTGTTATATGAAAATATAATCATGGTCTTTTAGATTTGTGAATATACAGCTGTGTGAAGAAACTGTTAGTGTCCCATATTGTGTTTTCAAGTATAGTTACTTAAAAGGGATCTAGTAAGACTGTGACTAGAAGACTTCTTTTGCTCTACAGGTGATGGAAAAGGCAGGATACCATCAAAATGCTACTATACTATTATGGAAAAGGCACTTTCCATAGTTGTGATATAACTTGGTAAATGCCTTGGCACACACTCCCTCCATGTGGGGCAGGAGGCTCCCTGGGAGGGAAATGACCCTCTCTGTCCTTTCTCTCGTTCTTCCCTTTCTGCAGCCCACTCTTCTGCCTCTCTCCATGGTCCTGGGAAGGAGCTCCCTCTGCAGAGGGCTGCCCCCCCCCTCTTCCTCTCCTAGGGGATAGCCCATGATTTCTGTCCCATATTTGGGGAGGAGCCTCCATTATTACATCTCCTGTTTATAAGAAATCTCCTAAAATATGCTTTGGTAAGCATTATCTATTTTTACTGTTCATTAGCCAGTATTGAAACCTGATAAATTTATCCAGGATGGTGGAAGGTAGGGAGGAGAAGAGTGTTAAGCTTTTTCACATGCTGATGGAACCCAGTTTTACTAATGGTATCATATAAATATATGGTAAAAACAACTTAATGAATGTAAGTCCTAGGTATAATGTTGCTGCCTATTTTTCATTTACTGAATACCCAAGCTCATGTCTGCTGTACTCTTATATTCAACAGTAATATTGTGATTCTGTTAGAACACCACTGACATCATTATGCAGTAGGTGGCCAAAGGAACGTCGGCCAACCTCTTCCCAGCAACAGAGAATAGTGAATTGACTTTTATTTCTTTAGAATGAATCATACTTTATTTCCTGATGTATGGTCTAATGTCCTTCAGCAATATTAATTACAATGTGTATATACTTCAATAATTTCTTCACAACTTTTCTAAATCATGCATGCTCTTTTAAAAGCAATATGTATATATCACAATTTATGTTTTTTGATACAGAGAAAACATAAGATTACTTTATTAGTGACCTGATTCCTTCCTGTGGTACAATAGATAAAGATAAATGAGTATTTATAAATCAGTATGACATTTCATAATATTATACAGAAAGCTCATTTGTTAGCCTTTAGGGGAAAAATGGCTGAATAACAAATATATAAGTTTTCTTATATGAAAGTTATAAAGAGAGAAGAGCATGGATTACCAGGGGAAGCTAGAAAATTATAAATTTGGATTTAGTTTAGCTCTAGGTAATGCTTTTTGTTTGCTTCCAGTTGAGAGGTCTGTACTTCATTAGGGAAATTCTCATATTCGATCTAAATCATTTTATAACTCTAGCATTTTCTTATTTCCCCCTTTTACTTAATCATATCTTATGGTTTTTCATAAACTCAAATTATACTATATAGTTTTATTAGGTTAAAATATACACATAAACTGCTGCTTTTCTAGAATCCAAATCACCAGAAAGCACAAGCTACTTGATTCGAATTAAATTATGTACTCCAATTTTACAAAAAAAAAATTACATGCAAAAAGCTAATCACACAAAAAGTAACTTCCAAGATGTAGTGGGCTCTGTATTGATAAATCCCAGTCTCTTATACGTTCTACATTTATAGTTTTAGACATTTATAGTGATATTCATAATGATGGTCCTGATGTATTAGAAGATAATGATGTCCATTTTGAATTAAAGAAAAAATAACTGTAATGAGTGTTGTTTGGTATAAATTATCTTCTAATCTATTTTTTGAAAATGAATTGGTAATTCATAAATGGTAGATATGGTAACTTAGTTAACCAGAATCCTTAATTTTCAAATCATTCTGGATAAACAAAAGTTTATTATATTTACCTAAAAGAATAACATTTTAGGGGCAGCCAGGTGGTGCAGTGAGTAAGAGAGCTGGCCCCGGAGCCGGGAGACCCGGGATCGGTTCCAGCCTCAGATACTTAACACCCACACAAAATAACTGGCCGTGTAACCTTGAGCAAGTTACTTAACTCCAATTGCTTAAAAAAAAAAAGAATAACATTTTAAAAACTCATTGCATAGTTAGACTACAAATACCCCACACTACAGAGATATATATTGAATCCTCTATAATATTTCTTTAAACACATCTGACTTCTACATATCCTCTTTTAAAGAAAGTATGTCTTTTTTTTTAACAAATAAAAACTTCTTTTAGGAGTACCACTGATACAGATCTTCAATGCTTAATGAAGGTTTGCTCTAAACAAGATATGAAAAAAGTCTCTAGCCCAGAGCCCGCATTTTATAGAATAAGAAACTGAGGCCCAGAAAATTAAACTAATTTGCCTAAGATCATGCATCTAAATTAATGGTGAAGCTAAATTACCCTATCTTTCCATGAAATCAAATAAATATTATTTGATAGAATAATATGTTCTGCATTAGTGCTTTCTAAAATGAACTTTCCTTTCTAGGATATTTTTAAGAAAGTACTATCGGATATGCATGAATCTGTTCTGAATTTGCACAATTTAAAGTCGGTCTTAAAATGCAGAGATTTATGAAGACCAGAAACTTGATGAGGTTTACAGCATTTTCCCCTACTGACAGGAGAATCATGCTGGGAAAAAGAAAACATCCCAATTCTCATTAATGGAAACAGACCTGAACAGACTGCTCTAGCCATTGAAACTGCCTGAAACTGCCAGGAAATTCTAATAGCAAAAACAAGTTTGAAGGGGTTAGATCAATGTGTCTTTCATGGGTAAGCTATGGAACCTCAATATGTAAAGCTACAGAATTTGTAAAACAAACAGACATTTTCCTAAGTATTTATTTAGGCATCTTTGCAATAGGAAATTCAGAAGAGATTAAACAGGGAAGATGTCTCATTTTTGTAGAAACAGATCATGAGGAACTTTTCATATAACCCTGATACACAGTTTCTCTCCTTTGAGGATTATTGGTCTAATGAGTGAATATAATGAGCCTGTTTCTTTTCCCCTGGCATGAGAAAACCGAGTAAACTATAAGTAGCAAAACTAACTCTAATGCAGCTACTTTGGGAGAAAAATAGTCAGGCAAATTCAATGTCAAACTCTGGAATACTCCCAAGGTCACCCCAGAGCACAAGGTAGTACCAACTAAACAGAACTGTTTTCACCTCATTCAACCTTTTACCTTCATTTCTATTCAAAAGATGATGAAATTTTAATAACAGTAAAAGTAATCAATTGCACATAATTACACATGTTTAAGTGATGGGCAATGCCTAGTCAGCAGTTCACCTCTAACAGACTTTGGGATTTCTTAAAGGCCTGCAAGATCAACCTGAGTCAACAGGGTGATATGGATGAAAGAGAGAAAAAAAATCCAACTTGACCCTAGGCTTTATTAATAGAAGTATCACATCCAAAACAAGGGAGGCAGTTACATTGTATTATGTATTGAACAGACAAAAGATGGAAAATTATGATGAATTTGGGGTGCCACATTTTAAGTGAGTACTTAGCAAGTAATGATAATGAGAGAAGATGCTCCAGAATTTATTAAAGACAGAAATGACATGCTTTTCAAATTTTCAAATGGTATAGAGTAAATGGTACAAAGGGAGAAGTTAGGTAGAGCAGTGGAGAGAGTGTCAGGCCCAGAGTCAGGAAGACTTATCTTCCCGAATTCAGCCCTAGGCAAGTTACTTAACCCTGTTTGCCTCAATTTCTCATCTATAAAATGAGCTGGAAGAGGAAATGGCAAATTACACAGTATCATTGCCAAGAAAACCCCAAATGGGGTCACAGAAGAATCAAAGAAGGACTGAAAAAACTGAACAATGACAAGAAAGGAGAGATAAATAGAGTGGAAGAAAGAGCCAGGATCGCGAGAGAGCCTGACCTATTAGAACATTGGGGCTGAATCAATGAGACTACATTTCATAAGGAAAAAAGGCAAAGTTCTACACACAGGTTTAAAAAAATAAATGTACAAGATAGGGGACCTCGTGGTAGGATAAAATGTTTTTTCTGAAAAAAATTCTCAGGATTTTGGTGGACAGCATTCACACAATTACATGGAGGCCAATAAAGCTACTATAATCATGGTTTACATTAAGAAAGGCATGAGTGACCAGAATAAGGGAAGTGGTAGTCCTGCTGTATTACGTCCTATTCAGAGACCACCTGGAATACTGTGTTCAGTTCTGGGTACCCCACTATAGAAAGGACATTGTTAAGAGATTATCCAAATAAGGGTGGCAAGGGTGGTAAAAAGCTTGGGGTTCAAGGAGCAGTTGATAGCCCTATTGAAGTTTATCCTGGAGAAAAGAGAACTGGGAAGGGATTGGGGAAGAAAGAGTCATCCTCGGGCCATCTAAAGGGCTATAATATCCATATAAAAGAGTTTAAACACCTGTTTAGGCTCAAGGTGAAGAATTAAGAACAATGTGTAGCTGTTCTAAAATGGCAGATTTAGTCTTAATATAAGGAAAAACTTTCTAACAATTAGAGTTGAATGGGCTATCTTGGGCAGTAGTATTTTCCTTTACATTAACAGTTGTCTAGCAAGGTGTCTGTTCATTCGTGGCACTGCTATAGAACAGTAGTAGTTCTCACACCTTTTGGTCTCAGGACCCCTTCACACTCTTAAAAATTATTGAAGATCTCTATGAACTTTTGTTAATATAGGTTTTATCTATTGACACATATCATATTAGAAATTAAAACTTCTTAGTATTATTATGAAAATAATTTTAACCTCATAGACTCCCTGAGTCCTGGGGACTTCCAGGGGTCCCTGGATCACTCTTTGAAGAACTACTGCTGTAGAGAGATCATTCTTTCAGTACGGATTGTACTAGATAGCTTCTGAGATCCCTTTTAAATCTTAAATTCTGTGATTCTGAGTTGGAAGGCAAGTCATTATGGGAAATGAGAGTTTTTCTCCTTTATAAATTAAGAAGTGTTCATCAAATTCATCAAGCTGAGTATATAACTCTGTGGTCATTGGATACTGTATGATAGGTTTATTCTGTAGTTGACAGGGTTTCTTGAACTTGTTTCATGTCATAGTGCTCTTTGACAGTCTTGTGAAGCATATGGCTTCCTTCCACAGAAGAAAATATGAATGTTCTAAATTATTATTGATTAGAGAAAGGCAAATTAAAACAACCTTGAGATACATTTTAAACCTACTAGATTGGCTAAAATGATTGAAGGGGAAAGTGACCAATGTTAGAAGGGATATGGAAAAATTGCGACACTAATTCATTGTTGGTGAAATTGTGAACTGATCCAATCATTTTAGAGAGCAATCTGGAATTATGCCCAAAGGGTTATTAAACTGCTTATAACCTTTGACCCAGCAATATACCACTACTATGTCTATTTCCAAAGATGATTAGAGAAAAAGGAAAAGAACCTATATGTTCTAAGATTTTTATAGCAGCTTTCTTTGTGGGGACAAAGAACTAGAAATTTCAGGGATGCCCATCGATTGGGGAATGGCTAAACACATTGTGGTAAATGATTGTGATGAACTACAACTATGCTATAAGAAATGATGAGCTCAGGGCGGCCAGGTAGCACAGCGAGTAAGAGCACCGGCTCCAGTGTCGGGATGACCTGGGGATCAAATCCGGGCTCAGATACTCAGCACCACACCCAGAAATAACTGGCTGTGTAACCTTGAGCAAGTTACTTAACCCCAATTGCTTAAAAAAAAAAAAGAAATGATGAGCTTGATGATCTTAGAAAAACATGGATAGACTTGCATGAAATAATTAAGAGTAAAATGTGCAAGAGAACATTATATACAGTAACAGCAATATTGTTTTAAGAACAATTTGAGTGACTAATTTTGACTATTATAAATACCCAAAGTAACCATAAAGCACGTATGAAGACTCTATCTGCATCCAGATAAAGAACTGATAAATTAGAAGGATGTATAAAACAATTTTATGTGTGTCTGTGTGTGTGTGTGTGTGTCTGTCTAATGGTAGCCATCTCTAGGGAAGAAAAAAAGGAAAAAAAAGAAGCTCGCAATATAACTTCATTATGTATTTAAAAGGAATAGCAACGTGTACATAACAGATTTGCAGTTTCATGTGTAATCATCTTTTTTATTATGGAAATATTTTTTATTCCATAAATTAAAAATAAATTTAAAAAAATACATTGTCCCATAAGAGGTGGTCAAGTGTCCCCCTTGACTTAATTATAAGCAAGATGAGAGGTAAAGCCTAACTGCTAAGTGACAAAATCTTATCAGCAGACACTTTTTATAAGAGCAGGGGTTCTCAATTCTTTTTCTGTCACAGACCACTGTGGCAGAAACCCACACACTCATTTTGGAATAATGCATTTTTTAAATTAAATATAATTAATTAATGTATTTTTAAAAATTAAATAAAATAGATGAGATTATAAAGGAAACCTATTACATTGAAAGTCAAGGTGTACCCTTTTTCCCATTTGAGTTCCTGGACCCCTCAAAATCTCTAACCCTTGCTCTAGTAACACCCTTTTATATTTACAGTATAAAAGGTTTGAATAATTAAGATAAATATTCAGTAAAATTTTAAGGCACTTTGTAGTCGTACTTCGAGATAGGCTAATTATTGAGGCCTCCTTTTTGTCAGTCAAACTGCCCTAGAAACTTACACACGCTCTTTCAAGAAACACACTAGGTAATAAAATAAAGGCATTTTAAAGCTACATTATGGAAAATACTCACATACCATTTTCTTACCTTGTAATGAATTGAAGATGGAGAAGAGGTACATAAAAGCAGTTTTTAAGGGTCCCCAGGCAAAGAAGGCAAAGCCCCATGTCATGCCTAACAGAAAGGTGAGGCTAACCACACTCCGAAGGTTCCTCAGAATCTCTTCTCGAAGGGTCCTGTTGCTTCTTTTCCCATTCCTCCCACAGATCTGCACCATTACCACAATGAACATAGCAACATTCAAGAGAAACATGACTCCGAAATAACCAGCACAGGTCACATAAAACACCAATGGATCCTGGATCCAACAGCTGTAAAGAAGCAGACCCAGAAAGCAGCCCCATGTTAGTGATTACTGCCATGCTCAACATTGGTGATTTCCTATTGGGTTTTGGGAGAGATGGGCAGGGAAAGGTTTGGTTTCACTTTGTTGCTGAAGTGATCAGATCTTGATCACCTTCACCTCTCTGGTGCTTAAATTTCTTCATCTGTAAAATGGGGGCATGGAATGGATGGTTTATTTAAACATTCAGTAACCTGATTTTTATGTGTAACCTACAGTAGAGTCTTAAAAATAAAAGCTGATTCTGAATCATATCAAATTTAATTTGTTTCACTTTATTTATCTTCTTTAAAGGTAAACCATTCAGTTCAGTTGTTTTTCATGTCCAATTTTTCATGACCCCATTTGAGGTTTTCTTGGCAAAGACACTGGAATGATTTGTCATTTCTTTCTCCAATTCATTTTATAAATGAGGAAACGGAGGCAAACAGAATTAAGTGACTTGCCCAGGTTCACACATCTAGGGGAATATTTGAGGTCAGATTTGAACCCAGGAAGATCAGTCTTCCTGACTTCAGGCCCGGCACTCTATCAAGTATGCCACTTAGCTGCCCCAAAAGTGAACTAGAGATCCTAATTCAACGAAGCAAATTTCACCCCAAGGGATACTGGAGAAACTTAGTATGATGGAATATATGACTGGAGATATAACACCAGGTGGAGTGCCACTGTATGCTTGAAATACACATTTACATATGCAGATGCATATACACACATACACATGTGTATCTATACATGTATGTGTCTGTATACAGATACATATGTGTATACATACATACAGTTGTGTGAATAATAGGAAGAGGGAAACATGATGGATATAGTTTGGTAGAAAGAGAAATGATCTAGGTGTTTGCTACAGACTATATGGACAGAATTAAGTCTTCAAACTATAGACTAATGAGCTTGATTGCTCTATTCCTGAAAAAATTCTAAAGCATATGTGAAGGGGATGGCTTGTGAACATTTTCTTTTTATGCCTGGGGGGAGGGCAAAGAGAACACGCATTTCTATAGCACCTCCTACCTGCCGCTCATTGTGCTAAGCACTTTATAAATATTTCATTTGATCCTCACAATAACCTCGAGAGGTAAATGTTGCTATTATCCTCATTTTACAGTTAAAGAAACTGAGGCAAACAGCGGTTAAGTGACCTTCCTAGAGTTCCAAAACTAATGTCTGAGGCTGCATTGGAAATCAGGTATCCCTAACTCCAGGCACAGTGCTTTCTCCAGTGGGCCACCTAACCAAGTTGATTAAAGCAGAGATAGTATATAGAATAGGCCTCAGAGTTAAGAAGACCAGGGTTCAAGTTCTGCCTCTGAAATGTAACTTTGTCATTCAGGATTAAGTCATTTAGTCTTTCAATGACCCACTCTAATCTCAAATCAGAAGTTCTATAGTGGTGTGCCCCAGGAATCTGTCCTTGGCCTTGCTCTAGTCTACATTTTTTTACTAATGACTTGAAGACACAGAAGCATGTTTATGAGATTTACAGATGATATCAACCTGGGAAGGAAAGCTATCACGTTTGATAACAGAGCCTTGAGCCAAAGAGATCTTGCCATTCTAGGATTATAGGCCAAAGGGCATATGCCAAAAATTTAATAGGAAGAAACATAAAACTCCAAATTTTTGTCCTAAACTTCAGGAATACAAGATCAAGGAGGGTTGGTTAGTTCCGTGGATTACAAGTACAGTAAAATTAAACAGTAATGCTGTAATTGGCCACATCTGAAGTGCTGTGTTTAGATCTGTTCACCTCTTGGGAAACGTAGGAAATATGCCCTTCTGTTACTCACAAGTCATTGTCTTGTCCCTTGGCGTCTTGGCCATAACTTCTTTTTCCATATATTTCATTTGCATTTGTATTTCTACTTGCAAGAACAATTGTTACCACCAGAGCAGGCAGACCTGTCATAAAAGATGATGACATCACAAGTGTTTTTGATGAAACATACTAAATTCTCTTTAAAGATTAATCAGGGCAAGTGAGAAAACTTTCTTTTCATAGCAGTGTCTTGAAAAATTAAAACTAGCCCAGGGAAACCATGACTTTTCCTCAGGGTAAGAACTTGGAGATTGCCAAAAGCTTAATCCAGGCAATATCTCCTGAATTTTTTCTTCTGAACCACCAAGTCTAATTCTCCTCCATACCTTCCCTAGGTGCAGAAATTGCTAGGTCTACCTCTGGGAGGGATTGTACCCGAATTATGTGAAAAAAAATTAAAAACTCATTTAGTTAACATGAGACGTCCATCCTACACCACTTATAATTAAGAAATTTTTCTTTCAAAGGAGGTGCCTAACCTTGAATGTCTTATGAGTTGAGTCTATTTTTGATCCATCTTGGTTCTATAAATGGTGTTACTTCTGATTCAGATGTGGCAAAAATGACAACAAACTTATAGAGTAAAGATCTTCTAATTACTATAGCATAAAAAATTCTGTTGTTCTCTTTAGACCAGCAAAGCAGGCAAATAGGTTAAAGTGACAGCTATTTAGCATCTTGTACATTTTACGGTTTCCAGTTGAGGAGCCAGAATACAATCTTAATAAAATAAATTATCTCATCATTTGGCTCCCTCAATAATGGCTTGTCAGGAATGCCAAAGTTCAGGCACATCCAGGTAAGGAAGATTTTTCTTATCTCTTCATCAGAACAAATACATTTTCAGATTCCTTCTTTCACCTGATAACAAAATTTATAGCATTCTCTCACATACAATCTGATCAGCTAGGTGGAACAGTGATTAGAGCAGTCAGGCTTGGAGTCAGGAAAACCTGAGTTAAAACCTGGCCTCAGACACTTACTAGTTGTGTGAACTTAAGCAAGTCGCTTAATCTTGTTTTCCTGTTTCCTCATCTATAAAATGAGCTAGGAAAGGAAATGGAAAATCACTCTAGTATCTTTACTAAGAAAATCCAAATAGGGTCATGAAGAGTCAGACATGACTGAACAATGACAACCAGCACATTACATATAGTTTAGTGGAGATATGTTGAACCACAGAGGTACTGGTCATAATATACATCTTGGCCAACTATGCTGCTATGAAGACACATTCTCCTGTGGCAGTTTTCAGTCATTTTTCAGTCATGTTTAAATCTTTGTGACCCAATCTGGACTTTTCTTGGCAAAAATATGGGAATGGTTTCCCATTTCCTTCTACAGCTCATTTTACAGATGAGGAAACTGAGGCAAACAGGGATAAGTGACTTGCCCAGGATCACATAGTTAGTAAATATCTGAGGCTAGATTTGAAATCAGGAAGAGAAAAGTCTTCCTGACTCTTAACCTGATACTCTATCCACTGTACCACCTAGCTGCCTTTGATCCAATCCTTCTTCACTGCTCATAGAGGAAATAATTGAAAGAAAAATCCAAGGTGGACTGTGGGAAGCCAAAGAGACCTGATTCAGGACTCAGATATTAATACTAATAGTGGACTTTAATATAAGAGCCCTTTGAGATGAGAGTTTTTTGTTAAGTTAGCTCCTGAGTTCTTTGTTATTGGTTACACTTATAAGGATGTTACTTGAGTTCTGAGATCAAAGTTATTGAGAGCCAAAATATTTGATTCAGCACTCAGGTATCTTTGGATGGTCAGCTCTAAACATGATGTCTTTTGATGACTGCAGCTTTGGTTTTGAAGTCTGCTCTCAACTGTATCCGTTTATGACTGTGGCTGCATTAGGAGGCATCTGAGGCCTAGATCAAAGGTCTTACCCTAAGACTTTAATCTCCTAGATAACAAATCCTTATGAAATTAGCTATTCTGTGTTACTTCCAGAATAAACAGACTAAGGTAATTATAAGTATACTCAAGTCCTATTCCTTTGTCTCATTTGCTCTATAAAAACCTTATACTAAGAATCAATAAATGGAGCTCATCCTTCTTCCTTGAACTACCCACATGGTCTGGTCATTTATTCTTCACATGTCCGACCATGCTTAATGCTGGACACTGAGCAACACATGGCAATGGACATAGGAGAATTTTTCTATTCAGGCAAAGGTGACGGTGTCCATTCCAGAAGTCATACTGAGAAATTTGCTCAAAGAACTCTACATATCTTCTGATCACTTGTTTAATCACAAACTTCAAAGCCTAATCACATATGGTATGGATGGGTGTATCTAGAGGGTGGGGCACCATGAACTCTATTTATTTGGCTTAGGGTTTAAGGCTAGCCCATGTGCTTTGAAGCACAATGGGAGCATAAAACTCAGTGCCAGATGTTTTTTCAGAAGACTTGGGATGGGCTGATAACTTGGGTACACAGGAAATTGATTTGATAGTGACTCATGGACTTTTCCATTTACTACCATATTGATAATTTGTTCTAAGGATCATGACATTCTCTTGGAGGAGATTTATACCTTGATATACCTCATTTATAGTCAGGAGCTTTCCTTTGACAGTATCTGTAGTTAGAAAAGATTGATGCTACTATGAGAATTCAGAAAAACACATAATAACCTTTGCTCACTCACCCCAACCAATGATGCAGAATTTTAATATGTACCGGCGAATGTAAGTATTGAATACTTTAACTAGAGCAATGTACATATGAACTGCCTCCAATCCCATCCATGTGAAGGTTGCCAGAAGGAAAAAATGCAAAAGGGCTGCAACAGCTACACAGAGTCCGTCAATGTCAAATGAGGTGATCCAACCATCAAGGAGGAAGATTAAATTTAGAAACAATAGGGCAGTACTAAGATTCATCAAGATTTTGGAGGGATAATCTCTCCGTAGCTTTCTGAAATAAAACATAGAAAAAGATGTATAAATAATGACCACATATCCTGATGGAAGTAAAGTTACCAGAGATTAGGAATAAAGGTTTTGTTTGGCTCTGCAATGATTGGTAGAGCATAATCAGATGTAAATAAACAAAGCATTATAGAAAAATGATAGGATCACAAACTTGGAGATTAAATTCTATCTAGTCTGGGCAGCTAGGTGGTGCAGTGACTAAAGCGCTGGCCTTGAAATCAGGAGGACCTGAGTTCATTTTCGGCCTCAGACACTTAACACACACACACAAACAAGCCGTGTAACCTTGGGCAAGTTACTTAACACAAATTGCCCTCCAAAAGGCTAAAAAAAAAAAATTCTATCTAGTCTAGTCCTTTTCAGAGGATGGTCCTAACACCAAGAGTGGATAAATGACTTACTCAAGATCATAAAGGTAAACAGAGTCAGGATTTGAACACAGATATTCTAACAATGGTATTCTCAGGAGAAAGGACAGGGATATGGATAACTATACTTGTCTATAGAATGTTTATTTTCTTATCATAAATGATAATTTTTAGTGAAAAGAAATACCATTAGTTTGTTTCACCTAATACAAGTTTTATAGGGAAAAAAACTCTAGAGTATTAAAAATAAAACTTCTCTCCACTTTTTATGACCCTCTAATTGTTCTCTGCCAATAACTGATGGTAATCCTCAACTTAAAGGCCACTTTTCAAGGATTTGTGAAGAAAATCTACCAATATTTCTTCTTTTAATTATCCAAATTTTAATTTTAAAAACTACTACAAATTAAATAAAACATAGTACTGCTAGAGAAAAGTAGCAGTTTGAATTAATTCTATAATACGAAGTTTTTTCTGATAATAATATAATGTAAGAAGAATCTAAAGGTCATTCATATATCTGAATTCCCATAAGAAAGATCTATATTTGGTATAGCATGTTACATGTGACAAAACACTCCATAAATTAAAATTACTCTTACTTACATGAGTCACATAGGATTTAAACGCTCCTTAAAGCAAAGAAAATTTTCTTGTTTTTACTTTAGTGTATTCAGTAACTTGGGTTTGGCAGATGGTGAAATACTTACTCAAAAGCAACATATGTTAGGAGAGTTGCAGCTGAAAATATGGCAGAAACTCCACAGCCAATGTAGGTAATAAAGGTGAGGACTTTAGTGTTTTGTGTATCTATCCAGGAATCAGTTCTGTGAAGTTCCTATGTAAAACATGAAAATTAATTAATGACTCTCTTCTTTTGCTATGGCTGCTATTTTTCCTGATTGAAAAGCTTAGAGGAAACCTTAGAACTACTCTATGAAATCACTTTGAATGCTTAATATACATTATACTGGATAGCTTTTATGGTAACATATTTCTCAAAACACTGGTTTTCCCATGGGTGAAAAATAGTGTGGCACAAGCAATCTAGTAAAGGTTTCAGATTATCACATGAAACTAAAATAAACCATGGGTGGAAACTGACCATTAATAATTTTTCACCATTTCTCTTTTGTTTGAACACTTATTTTCATTACATAAGACAAAAACACTTGAAAATAACAAAGTAGAGAAAAAGATCACCTCCTGAATTATCCTTGAATTATGGTAGCTTATGAAGTACCAAAATGATTTATTGTTTTTCCCTTCCGGAAAAAACAAAACAAAAACAAACAAAAAACAAGTTATAGTAGCTAGATAATGGCTATTGTCTATTATGTCCCAATTTGGGATAAATTAGGCAGATTGTATTTATTAAATATATTTATCACTTTGTTTTCTCTCCTCCAGTTATAGTCATAGCTCATTAGAGCTGGAGAAGACCTTAAAGATCATGTAGATGAAGCCCCTCATCTCTTCTCTTTAGAGGGCCCTAAGCAGGAAAGTCTGACAAGGCCAATGGGAGTTGTGCTTTGCTACAGAACATAATATGAAAACCAGCCTCTACTATAAAACAACATAGCCAAGGAGGCAAATACTTTATAAATACTGGGAATAAAGGTACCCAGTATGACTATGCTGTAAATTTCAATTACCTTCTCAAATGTTAAAATACATAAAGAGACCATGGAGGCCCTGAAGGTGTCTTATGTAAGGGAATAAGTATCAGTAACAGAAACCTAGGAAAGATTCTTAGCAAAGCCCTGGTGGTCTGGAAAGGCTAAACATGAACTAGATCTTTCTTGGGTATAGTATAAGACAGGATAAATTTTGGAAAATTTTGCTTCCCACTCTCAATGGCCCTATAAATGCAGTCACAGTGGAAAGAGGAAAGGAGTTGACTGAAAAAAAATTCCTATCTTTATAAACATAAAAAACTACTGTATTATATGATACTAGCAAGCAAAGCACAACTCAGAACAAATTCTTAATGAAATTAAAACAATACATGAAGAAATCAGTCATGCAAGGGTACTGTGATACCAAACTTTAAAATTCTTTGCTTTGGAGATCAGCCAAGATGGCAGAGTAAAAGTAAGTATTACAGCATAGCTCTCTCCTATAACTCTGCCACAAAACTCCAGGAAAAGTACTGGATCAAATTCTGATTAGGAAATTTGAGAGAAAAAAAAAGTTGTAGTGAGTCATTTTTCCAGCCCAGGTTGGCATAAGGAGACAGAGAGGACTATGGACAGGGCAGACTGGCTCTAACCAGGAGTGTGCTGTGAAGAGCTTCCCAGCAAGAGGGCAGAGGATGGTCCTGAAGCCAAGGGCCTGGCTGCAGTTGTGTACTGTGGCAAGAAGAGGTCTGAGATCTTGTATAGTGAGATCTGACCTTATGGAAAGAGTAGGGACAGGTACCAATTGTCAGCTCTGCTGATTACTATTTAGTGTTGGATGACAGATCCAGTGTGGACTAGGGAAGGGAAGTGTATTTAGAGGTATCATTCAAAGGTGAGGAGTGGTTCCAGGACCTAAGCTATATACCAAGCAAAGAGTAAAAGAATCAGCAAGCAGGAGCTAAGTGGTTCAGACACCAGAAATGGAACTCAGTCTCAGTTCCATTTCAATCTAAATCTTGTAGAGTAATAACTGGGGGAAGAATGTGAAGTGAAAGTCAACAGTTCTGTTACTCTGAAACAATAGAACTTCCCAGCTGGCTGATGCTAGCTGAGTCCAGCAGTAGTCTACTTTAAGTTCAAGAGACAAGACCACAAGTGTGTTGCTTAGATCCAAACTTGGGCTAAGAACTTAGACAATTTGGGAACATTAAAGATTTAAGGTCCCCAGACTGAACTGTCCCAAAGATCCTGGAATCACACGATACTAAATACCCAGGAAAGTAGTAACCAGAATCTAAAGGACATAAGGTGAGCCTCAACATTCCCTCCAGAAGTACCCAGAGCCCAGCCCTGGCATAAAATCCAAAATCAGAAGGTAAGCTGAAGAATGAGCAAACAAACAAAACCTCTGCCTTAAAAAGGCAGACAAAGGCACTAAAGACAAACTCAGAAGAGAATTATTCTAAAACATCTATAAGCAAACCCTCAAAGAAAATACAGTTTAGGCACAAATTTGATCAGCATTTTTAGGAGTGAAGCAAAATGATATTTGAAAGTATCAAGTGTGTTTTTATAAATGAAATTAGAGTGCTAGAGGAAATAAAATTAAAAAAGAAATAAGAACTATGGAACAAAGCATTGGAAAAAGAAAGAACAGATTGGAACAAAAAACTTACCTAAGCAACAGTTTAAAATTTAAAATTAGAATAGATCACAAAGAAGCTAATGATTCTCATAAGATAAGAAATATTAAAACAGCTTCAAGATTGAAAAAAAATAGAAGAAAGTATAAATTATCTCAAGGCAAAAAAAGCAACTAATATAGAAAACAGCTCAAAGGGATATTATTTAAGATTGATAGACTACCTGAAAGCTATGAACAAAACAAAACAAACCCAAAACCTAGAGTTAACATTTCAAGACATTGTAATATTGCCCAGATCTCTTGGAACCAAAGAGCAAAGTGATCACTTCCCTCTCGAAAGAAATCCCCAAATGAAAGCTACAAGGAACAGTATGACTAAAATTCAGAACTTCCTGGTCAAAGGAATAATTGTAAGCAGCCAGAAAGAATTCAAGTATGGAGGAGCTACAGTTAGAATCACACAATTTTTAACAAAACCAATATAAAGAGAGAGTTTACAATATAATATTCCAGAAGGCAAATGATATAGGCTTAAAATCAAGAATAATTTAACCAGAAAAAATGAACGTAATTTTATAAGTAAATGTACATATAATGAAATAAAAGACTTCTAAGAATTCCTGATGAAAAGACTAAAGTTGCTTAAAAACTCTGGAATATAAATATAAGAATCAAGAAAAAGGTAGAAACAGTAAATATAAAGAAACAACCCCAAGGGATAATGCAGTGGAAGGACCACCAGGCCTGGAATCAGGACGACATAGATCTAACTCCGGCCTCTGGCACTTAACTAGTTACATGACTCTGGTGAGGTCACTTCTGTTTACCTCAGTTTTTTCAACTGCAAAATGGGGATAATAATAGCACCTACCTCACAGGGGTGTTGTGAGGATCAAATGGGGTAATAATCGTAAAACACTTAGCAGACTGCCGGGCATACAGTAAGTACTATATGTAAATGTTAGCTAGCATTTTTAGCTATTATAGCCAGTATGGGGAGATGATACATCTCTCTCCCTTCCTCAGAGCCTGTTACCAGGAGGGGTCATAGAAGAGTCTAATAAGAAGTATATAGAGCCCAGTTAGGCTAGTAATGGTTCAAAAAAAAAAAGGTTTTGATGATCTTAAAAGAAGAAAGGAAAAGGAATACAGAAGAAGAGGGGGCAAGAGAGAAAAGGTAAAGGAAATCATTTCATGTAATGTAAGTGTTCAGGAAGAAGACTGTAAGCACAAGGAGTGGTGGGAATGGATAATACTTGTATCTCACTTTCAGCTGAACCTGTCAAAGGAGAGAAGAATACACACAGCTGAGTACAGAAATATCTATTTACTAAACAGGAGGGAGAAGGAGGGACAAACAAAAAGAGGGGATATTAAGAGAGGGATCAGTCCTATCTGAACAAACTCTAACCAAGGAGGGTAGATCACAAAGAAGAGATTAAAAGAAAAACATGATAAGAACCTGAGCTTGGTTTCTGGATAAGGGAAAGAGAAGAGGAGAGCTGAAGGAGACTGCATTAACCCTACGGTACTTGTACTGAACACACTCCTTTCTCATTGCCCTCTTTTTTATAAAGAGGGGGTAGGTACCTCTAATAAAGGCAATGCCCAACCATGATTCCAGAAAGTCAAGTTAATGCTACTCAGGTCCTGACGGAGAGGTGATGATCTCAGGATACAGATTGAGATACATTTTCCCTTGGACATGGCTAAGGTGGGAATTTGTCTTATCTGATTATGTATATTTTGCCGGGGTTTTGTTTTCCTTTCTTTTTCAATGGGAAAAGAGAAGGCAGGAGTAAAATATAGATTTTTGATGGATGAAAAAATAAAACTATTTTTAGAAGTGGGTATACGCTGAATAAAGGTAAGATCAGAAGGGCAAAAGTTAATTGGGGAAAATCTAAATATACATTCATTTCATTTAAGTCGTTGGTTTCCTTATAAATTTGCATCAGTTCCTTATATATCTTGAAAACGAGATATATGTTTTATATGACCAATGTGTGAATTTGTTCTTACTGATGCATTTTTTCTTTTTTTTCTCTTTTCTCAATGAGAAAGGGAGAAGGGAAGAGAAAAATTAATGAAAAAATGGAAGTCTGAATGTTTAAAAAAATATTTTTAAAAAAACTCAAAAAAATCCACTGGATGAAGGGGAGATTTTTTCTTCATGGGGTACAAATCATTATAATTAGAGATTTTTATGTTCCTGCCATCTCATCTAGTATTTCACATATTTATAAGGTTTTTAAAAACTTGCAAATTTAAACCAGTTAAACCAAAGCATATGGTTCTGCATTAACTCTTGTAAAGAATATAACTTTCCTGGAAGAATTGACTGTGAACCAAAATATATCTATGTGGAAATAAAAGAATGAGTCTATTTTATAGGGCATAGGAAATCTAGGGAAATTGAGGGATTTTCCACTATTCAGGAAAAGCCAGTTCATTTTCAAAAGGGGAAATAAAGTTGGCATTTTATAGGTCGACATTTTTGAAAGTATAGATTTCATTGATATTCAAAGAGCAATAAAAATGTTCTTTTCTATATTTTACGTTTTTTTAAATTTCTGTCTTCTTGTTTTCCCTCGAGACATTTAAGGTCTAAAGGTGTCAAAAATATCATGAGCCCATGAAATCTGGTCAGGTTAAGGGTGTGAAAGATCATAGACAAAATTAATAACAGGCCCCCACGCAGTGCTAGGTGTTCTTTAGCCTTTCCTCTTGTTATCATTACTTCAGGCCTAGCAGGAATAAAGTTAAATGGGAGACCAAAGAGTGAGACAGAGCTCACATATCACTGCTTCTCCATACCTACATGAATAATCAGCTTTACCACTTTAACCAACTGTCAGGTCTAGCTCCAACTTCATAAGCATTTTAAGCATCTAAGGAGGCAGTGTGATATCACCTTCTAATTCATCTCCCTGATACAAGGAGTACCTCCTCACTCCAATCCATTCTTCACTTAGCTGCCAAAATGACTTTCCTAAAGGGAAAAGAAAAGGGAAGGGGTGGATAGAAGGGAGAGAAGAATTAGCAGAGGGAAAGAAAGAAAAAGGAAGGGACTGGTTGAAGGGAGGGTAGATTGAGGGAGGCAGTGATCAAAAGCAACATTCTAGTGTGGAGGAAAAGGGAGAAAGGAAAAAGAAACCTATAAAAGGAGAGGGGAATAGGATGGAAAGACACAGATAGTAATCATAACTGTGAATGTGAATGGAATGAACTCTCCCATAAAATGGAAGTGGATAGCAGAATGGATTAAGAACCATAATCCTACAATATGTTGTTTACAAGAAACACATTTGAAAGAGAGGCATACACCCAGAGTAAAGCTAAAAGGCTGGAGTAGAATATATTATGCTTCATCTGAAGTAGAAAAAAAAAGCAGGGGTAGCAATCCTGATCCCAGACAAAGCAAAAGCAAGAATAGATCTAATTAAATGAGATAAGGAAGGAAACTACACCCTGCTAAAAGGCAACATAGACAATGAAGTATTAAACATATATGTGCCAAATGGTATAGTATCCAAATTCTTAGAGGAGAAGTTAAGGGAGTTACAGGAATAAACAGACAGCAAAACTGTACTAGTAGGGGATCTCAACCTCCCCCTCTCTGAACTAGATACATTTAACCACAAAATAAACAAGAAGTTAAGGAGGTGAATAAAATTTTAGAAAAGTTTGATATGGTAGACCTCTGGAGAAAATTGAATGGGGATAGAAAGGAATATGCCTTTTTCTCAGCGATACATGGTAGCCACACAAAAATTTACCATGTACTAAGGCATAAAAATCTCACAATCTAATACAGAAATACTAAATGTGTCCTTTTCAGATCATGAGGCAATAAAAATTACATGTAATAAAGGACTATGGAAAGATAGGCTAAAAATTAATTGGAAACTAAGTCACCTAATCCTAAAGAATGAGTGTATCAAACAACAAATCATAGAAACAATCAAAATTACTTTCTTAAAACAAAGGTCTGACCATTTCATGTTCCTATTCAATAAACTGTTGTGGCTCCCTATAACCCCAGAATCAAATATCAAATCCTCTGCCATTTAACATCCTTCATAACTGAGCCCTTTCCTAATATTCTAATCTTAAGCTTTATTCCACTCTATGCCTTCTATGATTCAGTAGCACTGGTCTAATTGCTGTCTTTCACACAGGTAACTCAATGTTCTGACTCTGTGCCTCTGAACTGGCTATTCTGTATGCATCTCTCCCTCTTTACCTCTAGCTTTCATGGCTTCCTGAAAGACTCAGTTCAAATGCCACCTGCTCCCCAAAGCATTTTCACATCTCTTGCTATTAGTGCCTTCTCTTCGAGATTAACTTTCATTTATGCTGTATTTACCTTTTTCATTATCTGTGCTACTGGGGTACTATGCAACTCCACAGTCCTAAACTTATTTTTAGTATTAAAAAGAAGCCTTCTGAACATAGCTATCATGATGACTGTTTTTTTTAAATTTCCATTGGAAAAACATTAATCTTTGCTTTATCATGGGTGTGTTCTTTCTATTTCCTTTTTCCTTCTTCCAAAACTCTAGAGCTTTCTACTCCCTTTCTCAAGATTCAGTGGTTTCATTACTTCTTTCTTTGTTTATTTGATATTTCATATTACTTCATTTTAAAATTTATTATCTCAAAGAAACAAAACAGGTGGTTTTCTCTTGTAATACTCAACAATTATTCACACTGGATTTCACAGTATTCTTCATTCAAACCAATATTGTGAGTGTGGAAGAACAACGACCAGGCTATGAAAGAACTGCTACAAAACGTTATTTGAAAAGGCAGTGCTCCAAAGGGAATCATGATTCCACAAACAAAGAAGAGATTCTGTACTCACCATCAGAACTCCAAAGTGGGTGAGGTGGTTACACAAGCACACTGTCTCGCTTTCATTTGAGTCTCTGTGTGCAACACAGCCTGATGTGTTCCAGCCACCAAAACCTTCTGTAGGAGTAAAGCCACACAGATTGTTAACAATATTAGCAAACAGAATGGGGTGTAATGGAAAGAGCAATGGATATGGAGTCAGACAACCTGAGTTCAAATCCTGGAACTGCCACTAAGTAACTGTGTGAAATAGAGAAAATCAACTTTACCTCTCTGGGTCTCAGTGTCTTCTCTAAATCTGAGAATAGAGAGATTAGGGGATCTCAGAAGTGCCTTCCAGCTTTAAACCTAAAGTACTATGAATGCAGCTCCATGGTGAAGAAATACTTTTCTGACCTCTAAAGCTGATCTGTGAAATTGGAAATTTTAGAAATTGCAAGTATTCTTGAATAAACTAGATCCAAACAGAAGGAACACAGAAACATTTAGCCAATGTTTTGGCTTTTTGGAAAAGTATACGAAAGAGCTCCTAATTTTCAATTATTTCCTTTCTTTACTTTCCCCTACTCCTGCCAAAAATTAATTCCATTATCCCTTACAACTCCTTAAGGAAGAGGTTCTTAACCTGGGAAACAGGGGCCAAGGATAGTTTTCAGGGGATTTGTGAATTTGAATGTGGAAAAACTTACATCTTTATTTTCACTGACTTCCAACTGAATTTTGGCATTTCCTTCAAATATTGAAAAAATATATTCTAAGAGAGGTCTGTAGGCTTCACCAGAATGCCAAAGGGGTCCATGACCCACACACATACACAAGGTTATAAAACACTGTATTATGGTCACTATTTGGAGTAGTAAGGAAGATATCTTAACCACTTATAGTAGCTGGGTTAGCCATATCAGTATGGCTCTGTAGTGCATTTATTCCTTCTCTTTATCAGAAGCTCAAAAAGGCTGGGTAAAAAACAATGAGTCATGAAGAAGAAAGTCTCTAATCCTGGTCAAAAATATCTGTGTGTTTTCTGATTGCGCCTAGTATCGATGAGGAGGTTGAGGAACAACTAGGCGTAACAAAAGCTCCCGTTAATATAATACTTGGAGGAGAGGTTCAAAGTATACATATTATTACCCATATTTTTCAAATAAGAGAATTAAGGTTCAGAAAAGCTAAGATATCTACAAAATATTTGAGTTGGGACTTGAACTAGTCCCAACTAAGTGGCAGAGTGGATAGAGCACTCTAGAGTAAGGAAGATCTGAATTCTGGAAGTTCAGGAAGACCCAGCCTCAGGTACTTACTAGCTATGTGATCCTGGGCAAGTCACTTAACTTCTGTCTGTCTCAGACAGAAGGCAGACCTGGATTATACTAGAATAACACTAAAATATATATAAATTAAGGATATAAAAGGAAAAAACTACTACTCAAAACTAGCATTTTCTAGTGAAGTGCCAGGAATCAAATCTCAGAATTTCCTAAGATTGAAGGATAAGAAGACTCTATGGGGGTGGTTAGGGTGTTTTGAATGTATTTTAGCTCAAAGACACTGCAGTGAATCTCAGGGCAGTTCATATAGATATAAATTCTAGCTACACAAATACTATATGATGGCTATATAAATACTAGTAACAATCATCATCATTGTCATCCTCATTACTACAACTGCTACAATTACTGGAAGTAGTAATAAATTTATTACTACTATTACTACAACTACTTTTATTTCTACTACTACTTCTATTACTACTACAACTATTTCTACTTTACTACTACTATTTCTACTGCTCCTGCTGCTGCTGCTGCTGCTACTACTACTACTACTACTACTTATATTACTAATACAATTCAGGTCCCCTCATTCCATATCCAGTGCTCTTTATACTTTTAAATAGAAACTATTTGGATTTCATAAGGGATCTGATAAATTATCCTTGTGACTAAGGTAGAGAAATAAGAGTTGCATGGCATGACTAATAAATTTGGAACTAGTTGAACAACTGTACCTAATAAGTGGTAATTAATGAACTGCCATCAACCTGAAAGGAAGCCTCTGGTGGTATGCCATTGTTCTGTCCATCTTTGTCAATTATTTTCATGAAGATATACAAGGAATGATAATTAAAGATTTGATAATGTGTTCAGTGTTGTAATAAGGATCCTAAAATATCTCAATCTGCTGGATGAAGGATAGAAATTACGAAGGTAAAACTTAATAGGAATGTATATAAAAATTCTAACATTTAGGTTAAAAAATGACTTACAAGGACAAAGTAAAGAGATCTATGATTTTGCAGTTCATGTGACAAATACCTGGGTTTTTAGTTGAATTCAAGTTCAACATAGATTAACACTGTGTTATGATTCCTAGAAAATGTTTATGTAATTTTAAGCTTCATAAAAATGTATAGATTAAGAGAAGTAATAATCTCATTGTACTAGGCCCTCGTCCAAAAAATCCTAGAGTATTATGTACAAGCTCTGAAGTATCTAGAGGTCTATGGAAGAAGAGTAGATAAGACATTTATTTTGAAAATTATAATTTATTATCATCAGATCCTATGGGGGAGCTAGTTTTATGTGTATGAATGAGTGTGTGTGTTTTGCTTTATGCTCAGCCTTAAGGAAATAAAATAGAATTAACTCTTCTATCCACCTAAAATGTTTTTTCAATACATATGGTCACATCACCATGCTAGTGATGTAATTCAGTAAAAAAAAAAAAATATGACTACCAATTTAAATGGCAACATGGCAAAGTTCATATAGAGCCAGGATGACCTAGATTTAAGACTTGAGTCTTATATACTGATTGTCTACTCCACAAGTAACTTAGAAACTTTATAAGACTAGGAATTGCATCCATTGGTGGAGAGAATTTCTCACTCAGAGACCCCTGCAATAATGAAATCAAAAGTGCAGACTAGAAAAACAAAAAGGGAATATTTATTTTTAAACTTACTGTTTTTATTCAAATCCCAGAACACACAGATGGGATGGAGCACCTAGAGAAACATAAGCACAAAACATATAACAAGGTGTTTAGAGGAAATAATTCAGAAATTATTGGATTTTAACGTGTTCATAGAAAAGGAAAAAGGGAAGTCAATATTAGCCATGTTAAAGCCACATAACAATGCCTTATAACAAACCCAGAAGAAAGTGACCTTCAACCAGAACACTTGGTGTTAAATCTAACATGAGCCCCAAGGAGGAATGCATTAAGTAATTCAAAGCAGAAAATTACAACTTTTAATGAATCAAATGAAAAATCAATATGCTATGGTAGAACAACTCTCCCTCCACCCCCAAAAAACAACCCCTGCTACAAACTGTGGACTTGGCATCAAGAGAGCTGGACTTGAGTTCTGACCCACCACTTAAGATTTAGGTGACCTGGTGTAATGGTAAGGGAATCTGAGGATCTTTCCTGCCCCTTAATGGGACTCATTTGGAACCCAGCAAGAAAAGCTTGTTTAGGCAAGGGTTGTTTTTCAGGAAGGCCCAACTTTTGTTATTTTATAATTAGGCAGTGGGTCACGAAGGTTGTGATTTTTTTTTTACTCTGGAGAAAGCCATATATACTCCCTGAGGTGAGGTTTTGCTTTGGGGCTTACTTATGGAAAGAACTATGTGATTTGGCCAGACTCTAGGCAGCCATTGAGCCCCCCCACACACACACCCTGACTTTGAAAACCCAGATGTTGGTGCTTCTCCCTCTGGTAAATAACACTGTATGTATGTAGGGATCAGACAGCTAGAAGCCCTGTCTGTTGGTCTGCTGAAATGTGTTATTTTCTCTGTCTCTTTTTTGTCTGCTTGTAACTTCCGTTTGTATTCTCTGAAGCTTACGGTGCTGATTTTTTTCCCCTGAACTTGGTAAAAGATGTGTTTGATTGAAGTAAGATTGTTAACCCTTTTTAAGTTCCTTTCCTTTAGAAAAACAGATCAAAGAACCTGTGCTAGAAGCCATCCTGGGTATGCTAGGGTGTTTGCTGCTACATCTGAGATAACTGATCATTTGTTTAACTTGTTTGAGCATCAGCATCCCCATTGTAATTGGATGTAATCTCAAATTATAATTACAAATACAATCCAAATTATACTTATAGAAAGAAATATAATGATGATGATGATGATAACAATAATACTGGTTTTACTACTCCCCAGTGATATAGTGAGACTTACAGTAGAAGATGAAAAGGGTGTTATGCTTGCAAAGGGCTATAAAAATGTAACTCATTATATTACTCTTGTTACAAAATCCTTAGTCTACTATAATTACTGTTATTACTAATTCATTAGATGATGAGCTACTTGAGATAAGGTATTGCTTTTGCCTATTCTAGTACTTGGCACAGGGCCTGGCACTAACACATGCTTAATACAATGCTCACTAACTAACTGATATTTAAAAACAAAGTTCTTAGAATTTATTTTATTTTCCTCTATATGCCCATGTTTCTTTTGCAAATAACAAGACTAAACTAAGATAGAGGTTCTTAACTTCTTTTTAATGCCAAGGTCTGCTTTGGTGGTCTAGAGAAGCCTATGGATCCCTTTTAAGAAAAAAAAAAACCCATGAGTATGTATGCATGCACACAGGCATTGTGTGTATGCATATACACACATATGCATATACATATGAATGTACATATATATATACACATGTGCACACAGGTGAATACACTATGTGTATATATAATTTGAAATTCACAATGGAATGTGAAATTCATCTAATGAAAATAAAGATATATTTTTCCCATCCAGCTTCATAGACGTCCTGCAATGTATCCACAGATTCCTTGAGAGTTCATGGATCCCAGGTTAAGATTTAGACATTGATTACTAGACTCTAGTATCTCCCTAATAAAATGTAAGCACCTGAAGGTCGACTATTCTTTTTTTATGTCTTTCTATCTCTAGCTCCTGACATAGTGCTTTGCACACAATAGGCACTTAAATGGTTGCTGGGTTGGATTAGATTGGATTCTCAATATAAAAAACCCTTACTGAAAAAGAAAAATCCTTACTCATCACAAAGCCAAACTTTTCTTGAGCAGCTCTTTTATTAATCTGTCTGTCTGAGTAAATATCAGAGGCAGTGTAACATGTATGACTTTGGGGGAGAAAAGAGGAATAGGAGGAAAAGAATGAGGGAGGGAAGGAAGGAAAGAAGGAAGGAGGAGAAGGAAGGGAGGAGGAGGAGGAGGAGGAGGAGGAGGAGGAGGAGGA
>NW_027187391.1:1215130-1258543 GCF_028583685.1 Petaurus breviceps papuanus
AGGAGGAGGAGGAGAAGGAGAAGGAGAAGGAGAAGGAGAAGGAGAAGGAGAAGGAGAAGGAGAAGGAGAAGGAGAAGAAGAAGAAGAAGGAGAAGAAGAAGAAGAAGAAGAAGAAGAAGAAGAAGAAGAAGAAGAAGAAGAAGAAGAAGAAGAAGAAGAAGAAGAAGAAGAAGAAGAAGAAGAAGAAGAAGAAACATGTAGTTTGTTACATGGTAAGTATAAGAGGCAGGTCTAGAAATAATAAAAAGTTATTAAAAGTTTCCTGATTTTAAGTCCAGTGTTCTTTCCACAATACCATGATGCTCAAGGAGCATAAACTCAGTATTTAAATAGCTCTCAATATTTCATTGGCCCCTCTACTATATTTCTCATCTATATTCACTTATATTCTTATTTTTAATGGAAATTCTTTTAAATTTAGCCAGGTTTTACATCTGTATTTATCTAAAGAGAGTCATCCAACCTTTAAAACATTTTTCTCTTCAATCTCTTCTTCCTGCTGGCTTTCATTTCCATCATTTGGACTGCAATCCCCCACCCCCAGAACCAAAGAAAGTTGCCAATTTCCCATGATGTAAGGACACCAGGCAAAATTCCCAGAGTTGGTAGCTTCCTGCTGTTCCCTTCTTTACTCTGGAAAAGTACAGGTTACCCTACAGGTTGGTGGGCAGATTCCCAACAACTCTTTGAGATACTTTAAACCTGATCATCTCTATACTTGGATAAGTGTTGTCCAAGACATTTTCTTACCTGGTTTCGTGTATGTTTGATTATAACCTGGACAGGTTCCTGAAGGTCCCGGATACTAATGTTTCCAATACTGCACGCCATCACATAGCTCACTAGCTTTTCTCGTTGAGTTTCTACATCCTTTTAAAGAGAAAAAAAAACAATACCTTACACATACTAGTCCAAGTGCACACTTTTATTTTATTGTAGCATTCCAAAATAAGCAAATAGTCAGCAACTTTTACACAAGATCTCCCATTAGAAGAATGTCCTGTTTATAAGATCAAATTGCAGGCTTTCCTCACGGTGTTCTGCTATTTCCCTTATTATCATAAATACACAGGGAGAACACATTGTAAGGAAACTTACATGAATTTTCACTCTAAATGACTACATTTGAGGCCAGTTACAACTTATACAAAGCAAACTCACAAACAATGAAAACTCATAAAAAGTTGTGAACAGTTACATCATTTCCTTAAATATGAAAAAATGAGTGCTTATCTTTTGGAGAAATATTTTTTTAGGTAGAAAGGAATTATGGTATAAATTTTTTTAAGTCTAACTTTTACATTCATAGCAACCACTTGACACATTTACTAATGGATTATATGGAAATGTAATTTGGGTAGATCATTTACTGAATAAAAAGGCTGAATTGTTCTTTCTGATAGATATTTAATCTAAATGTAAAGTTTTAATCCCAGAACTGGGTGATTTAATTTATCCTTCAAAAGAGAATAGCTGGCACTTGAAACATTAAGATGTCTCTTCAAAGCTATTCCTTCCTATAGAGTATGCATAATGCAATGTATAGAGAGCACTGCTCCTAGAGTCAGGAAATCCTACTTCTGATACTCACTAACTGCATAACCCTGGGTAAGTCATTTAACCTCTAGCTAATTTCTCTCAGAGGTCCCTTCTAGCTTTAAATCCCCCCACTTAATAGGACAGGACAGGGACTGTTGCTTTGCCTGGCCCATTGTTGTTCAGTTGTTTTTCAGTCCTGTCTGACTCTTCATGACCCCATTTGGGGTTTTCTTGGCAAAGATATTGGAATGGTTTGCCATTTCCTTCTGCAACTCAATTTACAGATGAGGAAACTGAGACAAACAAGTTTAAGTGACTAGCTCAAGGTCATACAGTTAGTAAATGCTGAAACCGGATTTGAACTTGGGTCTTCCTGACTCCAGGCCTGGCACTTTAAACACTGTGCAACCAGGCTGCAACCAGGTTTGGCCCATGGGAAGCGTTTAAAAAGTACTTGTTATTTAAAAAGCATTTCGATCATAGTGTAAGAGTTCAGTAATAAAAATATTACTTTATCTGATCCTCAGTTTCCACATTATAAGAGAAGGGGGACAGGGTGGATAATCATAGTATACTATGACTTCCCTCTTGCATCTCTTGCCCACATCCTTTCACAATTCTGCTATGAAACAGGGAGTTGGGGGTGGGTGGGATGGGAGGTGAGGGGGAAGAAGATTCCACCATAGGTCTTCCTCACTTTCTTTTAACATCACAAGGACACCAATGGAATTCTCAGACTGCCCCCTTGTTGTCCCTTACACTACCACCTAATCAGCCTATCTTCCTATTCTAAATTTCTCTGATATTTTTCAATCCTGCTTTTCTTTGAAGCTCCTCAAAGAAGACTATTGTTTTAGCCTGATCATAACCACTATTCTCCTCTTCCCTGATTTCTCCATGATATTGTGCCATGTCTTGTAGCCATATAACTACAATAGGTTAAAAGCTGGTAATGAAAAAATATTAAATTTTATTTCTAGGAGAAACTTGGGATCACTAAGGGAATTTCACAATTTCATCTAATATGATCTCTTTTTATTTAATTATGGGGCCAGCTTCCTATCTATTGGTCCCTTCTCTCCCACCTACACATAATAATGTTTAGGTGGGACAGCTTTATAGGTTGTCCAACCAAATGTATTCCATAATCTGGGAAACAGATGTTCTTCATCCTCTTGATCTTTCTTGTGCAGATGATCAAGTGAAACAGGAGTTTGTGGTTATGGATGTCTGCTGTAATCTTCATGGACTATTTGAAAACCAGCACATCATTGTATCATGGGAACCTCTGTAGTACTGTACCATCCATAAATACTCACTCCTCAGTCTGGACTCTGTGCTATATCACCTCTATCACAATACTGAATATTTTTGACCAAGATATATTTTTCTGTTTTATTCCTAATCTAGTGTTTATGATCAGAGAATTATTAAGTAGAATTTTTCCATCGTATCTTTCAAGGAATCTTGAATGAGTCTGATGTTTGGTGGGAGACATCTTATTAGAAGAGAGTCTTGAAGGAAATATTTTACTATAATAAATCAAATGCTTTCTCAAATAATGAACACAATAGGTATTGGGTTCTTTTTGTATTCTAGTCTATTCAGTCAATTGGGAAATGGTAATTTTGTGGTCTATAATGTCACTTTCCAAGGCCTAATTATTCCCTACAAATACCCTTATCACAAATATATGTACTCCATTCATGAATAGCTAAGTCTTGTAAAGATCTCTCTTTTTTATAAGATAACACTGGTCAGAGTCGCCCATCATCCTTCACAATATTTTACAAATGAGAGTACATTCTAAATTAGTATTGACTGTGACTACCACCTCCCTCTTCACAAGTAATATATTTACTAACAACAACATTTTATGGACTTTCTTGGTCTTGTGACAAATGATATCAGTTAAGCCTCTTTATAAAATTATTTTAATAGCTATTGCTGTCACATCTATTATCTTTTACCTATTTTTCATTTTAATTACTCATCTAAAGAGTTCAGGACTGAGTTGTTTCGATTGCATGCTATATCTTTCTCATCATTATTATTCTTTCTTTAAGTCTTTTTAATAATTCTAACTTCTGATCTAACCAATCAGTGGTCTGGCTGTACACAGGCAATTAATTCAAGAATAATTCATATCAATAATAAACATCAAGCCTACTTTTGTGAAATGGCAAGGAGTCTTTAATTATTTTTCGAAGTAATATAATTCTTAAAATAGATTCCAGATGAACATTTTTGAGGGAGAATGGCAATACAGAAAAAAAAAATCAAATTTTGGTTTTAAGGATGTCATAACTCTAAAAACTTGGACATGAACACATTCGAACCCTTCCTCTAAATTTTCCATCTATATCATTAATCTGGCAATGTCATACACAAGTTTTTGAAACCTACTAATTCTTCAGTCTTTTTGGTTCAGCTTTCTCTATGTTTTTGTCTTGTCTCCCCAGATAGACTATAAGCACCTTTAAGGTAGAGATCATACATTATCGTGCTTTGTTTTATTCACAATGCATTCCGTATTACCTTATGTATTAAATGCATCTCATATGTAACTCGATTGATTTTAAAGTTCAGTGAATTATGGTGGTAAGCTACTATATTTTCTCGTATTCCTTAAATGGATCTACTATCTATTTATCTATTGGAAAAGAAATAGTAGAATTAATGTGTTAAAGTAATTTTTTCCAATCTGCCTTGAGAAATTTCTATTTTTCTCCTGTACAGCCTGGTTTCCTCTGAAATGTCCTATATCAACTCATATTTTAGTCTTTAAGAATCCTTACTTTTTAAAAACAAAATAAAAATTATTTTAGCGTAGCATTTGTAGATAAGTTATGTTTTCTGAGGCCAGTGGAGGTCATGGGTGTTTGCTGGCAGATTACTCTCTAGGATCTAGAAACAATGCCAATAAAAATGGTCATGTGTGCTCAGCACAATGGCACCCAGTTCTGCGGATATAAAAGAGCAGAAGGTCATTTGAAATACTAATAGGAAGGCTGATTAAAGCCAAGAATGCTGCTCATTATGAAAACACTACTTCCTTCTGAATGAAAAAAAATCCTTTCCCTTACTGAGTAATCCTCTTTAACCTCCCTTA
This sequence comes from Petaurus breviceps papuanus, assembly GCF_028583685.1. Lineage (NCBI taxonomy): Eukaryota > Metazoa > Chordata > Mammalia > Diprotodontia > Petauridae > Petaurus > Petaurus breviceps. Next base: position 1,219,782 of record NW_027187391.1, read on the forward strand.
CTTGTGTCTGAAAACATTAAAAGTAGCTAATATTTAACCTAAAGTGAAAATGTTGTTATTTAGTAATAACAATATACATTTTTACAGTAGAGTATTTAACTTGTATTTTTCAACCTGTAGTATTGAAACTAATATTATCTTCTAGTATAAATCTGAATAAACCTATTATGTTAGCAGGTGTTTAAAACAATTATGCTATTAAAGACCTTCATTTTAATAAAGAAATAAAGCTATTTTTCTGTCATTCCTGATATACTTAGCTTTAAGAGACTCGGAATCTTACCCTTTTTTTTAAGGACTCAATGTAGATTAAGAAAAATTAATTCAACATATACTTGCCTGAAAAAGTCCAGTTTTGTTGAAGAAAGTAAATTGAGCTCTTTTAACTGTTTCAGATTCTTCTTTACTTAAATTCATAAGTAAACTTGGGGGCAAAATGACAGAAGCCAAAGAATTCGCTTGACCTGTCTCAAAATCCATCTAGGAGACACACAGATAGAACAGTCAAATGTGTGAGTAATGTGTAGTAATATCCCAAAGCACACAAGTAGGTACTAGGCCAAATGCTCCCTTGTTTAACACATTCACTTTATTGTTTATTTGGATAAAGTTTCTGCTGAGAAAGACCTGAGATTTGCTGCTCTTCGTATTTTTATGTGATCAGGATTTAGTGATACTCATTTATTTGAACAAGATAAATCTGCAAAATTAGTAGAGATTCTCAAATATGAGAATTAGATTTTTCTTCTTTTAAACCAAAGTAGTCAAATTTTCACATTTTCCAGATTCTTTGCAAAACAATTTGTGGTTTGGAAGTGTCCAGAGAAGAAAAAGAGAGAATAGAACTCTGGATTAAGAATAAAGAATGTCTATGGAAAGGGGAAAGTTTAAATTTCATAATTCTTATTTTCCAGTACGTTGGACTCATACCACTGATTGACAGAGTGAGACAGATTTCATTAGAATCAACTTTCCATTTAAATTTTGGGACAGCCTTCACGGAATGGCCTTTCTTTAGTCATGAAAAATAAAATCTACATATTACCTTGATCCTAAATGCACACCTTCCCCTAGATTTATATCTAAAGTAAGAGAACATTTTCTCTCCATATGCTAGCAGAATGGCTGGCTGACTATTTTGTTGTAGTAGTTATAAAGTAGTATAGCAAAGTCCATGTTTAAATGAGTGAAAGTGGCCACTAACTTAACAGAACAGAACTCCCATTGGTCCCACCCTCAATATGCCTTAGTCATCCCATTCTGTAGTAGGAATGTCTGCTAATCCCATTCCCAGAATCCATAAACCAAAGCTGATCACACAGTTATGACTTACATAGATGACTCCTCTCTTTTCTGAGAGGGAGAAAATAACCCTAGTAACTCCTAAAATTATGAAATAGCAGATGATCAAACCACCTTTTATTTGACAATAAGCTATCATCAATGATTTAGACAAGCCTAATACATCTATACAAAGGAATGATATGTCATTTTAGCATGATCTGAAATTTTCCTTTTGGTACTAAATCCTTACAATTTGTAAACGACAGAAAAAGGGATCAAAAAGATAACCAGACTGACTTTTTTTTCTGATAAAAATTAATTTTGCAAACAGTTCAGTTGGAAAGTACTGCCTTCAAGAAACTAAAGATGAACATCCCACTGAGGGCAATGGAAAGTAAATGGTGGGTGTGAGAAGCCTGCAACATGTTAACAAGCAGCAACCTGGAATAAGAGTGACAGTAAAGGAGTCATCAAAGAATTGTTTGACAAAAAGAGAAGATAGACTGGTCACAGGGTAAGAATGAATGATAGCAGATGGTTGGTCAGAGTGCTCCCTTCGGAAGAACTCTTATCACCTTGGGTGGACCCCCTGTGGCAAACTGGAGGATGTTGACAAGAGCTGCATGGGATACAGAGGCACAAAAAGGTTGGAGCTGAATCACCGGACAGTTCATGTGAATAATGAATATTTAAGTACTTGCCAACCTCGGGTTATAGATTTCTAAAGGGGGAAAAAAATCACATTTTCCTCAAGTTTATTATAAAATTATAGAACTTTTTTGAGGGGTACTCAATAATTTTACCCTCTAACACACAGGTCATACTATTTCTAAATGATTCTAGAGAGATGAGAACTTATCTTACTTTATGTTCAAAATTGCCATAATTTTCAGCTTTCTGAAAGGAAAAAGGGTAAGATCCAAAACATATATGCTTATTTGTCTTTCAAAAAGGCATTAAAAACCACAAGCTCATACCTGGAAATATGAATCATTACTATTTGGGAGCCCAATACTGAAAGTTGAGCCTTCATATGTCTCTGGGGTCAGAGATGACACCCCAAGAGCCAGATTTCGAGTTGTAATGTTCACGGGTACTTCATTATTTAACTTTATCTTAAAAGCCAACTCATCGATTGTTTTTAAAGCCCTAGAAACATCAAAAACACTATCATCATCATCATCAAAGAGTAAGTAGCAGACATTTAAATATATTATATTACAGAGCAAGTTAAAAATCATGGGCATTGATCTTCAAAGTCTTTTATTAAGCCAACATTATGGACACACATCAAACATACCTACAAAGGACCACAGAACCACAGAGCTGGATGGGACCCTGGAAAAATGTCTGGTTTAATCCTCTGTTTTTAGGCAGGTGAATTCCTTCAGTATTAAGGACAAATCCTGCTCTATCTTTGTCTTGAACATCTCAAGGGGAAAATGTTCTAGTCATTGGTATTTTATATTTGGGTTAAGAATGAGAAAATGAATTTACCACTTTTATTTTAATATGTAAACTGCTATCTGAAAAATAAGCATGGACTATTATCTCACCATCATTTAAAATGCATTATTTTCACCAAAACAAAATGTGTTTAGGGAAGAATTCAATAGTTATTTGTGGATATGCATGTCAGAATTTTTACTGAGAATTTTCTTTTCAGAGAAACACTTAATTTGATGAGTATGTTCTGTTCTACTGAAGAGTGTTTACTTGCCTGTCTGGATGACCCTGGAAGAGCAGGGGCATTGTGTAACAATGGAGGCAGGCCACTTGCCCAAGGGTGTGTGAGGATTTTTAAAACAGAGCTTCTGGAATTCAAGGAGACCCCCCAGTGACCTTCAGTCAGTCCCCCTGAATAGAATCTTAGACAACTGATATAAATTTCATTTTCAACATGGGGAATCCCTTTAGTCATCTTTTAGGAACTATGTAAATCACACTCCTAGGGCACATACAATAGAAATTATTATTGGCCCTAAAAAGTTTCTTTCTCTGTTTTCTGTATTATGTAGAAAGAACATAAGACATGGGAAAACATATTAAGATAAGTGATGTAGCAATGCATTTAGAAACTTTTGTCTTACAGTAGTGCTCACCAATAGAGCTGGTAAGGGCTACAGGAAAGTCTACTGTTAAATGTAAGGTTATGGTTTATATTTTTGTTATTACAAAGAAATGATCAGTGAAGAAATAAAAGTAACTAATAACTAAATATTAATCTCAGAATGAAGGCTATAAAACTACAAGGGGGCTTCATTACATTACTATTTGGTAAAAGCAGAATTTATTCTCCAACAATTCTAAAAGACTCACGGTCATTCCATAGTGTGGACCCTAAGATAGTAAGGTTTTTTTTTTTTAAGTCTAAGTTATATAATGGCTGCATATTTGCAAAATGTCTACTTTTAGGAGATTTGAGAATTATAAAAATTTCCCAGGTTATCTGGTTTATACCTTGTTTTTTTTTCCAGTCCTCCATATTCTTTGCATCTTAATCCACTAAAATACTCCTACAGTGTTTCATCACAGTATAGGGACAATACCCTGGGTTTTCTAAGGCTACTACCAGGAAGTAGAAGATTCAGGCATTTTTACCAACCTGGAAAAGCTAAGTATAGGTCAAAGAGATTATTATTAAATTTTTGGCCACAGTGTCTCATGAACACTAGCTACTTTGGTGTGGGATAGTATGATTTACAGTCATGGAAATATTACTCCCTCTGATAAAATCACAAACCCTTAAAGAAGAAAAGCAGATATATCTTACAGGAAGAAACCTGTTACAGGTTTCTTGTTTCTTGTTCATGTTACATGTCACAGAAAGAATGCTCTTTAGGAAAAAACAATTAAGTGTCTGTGGCTTCTGCTTACCATTGAAATTTATGTCAAACTACATAGTCAAAAGCATTTTTAAAATCTCCCCAGTCCTTCAGGACAAAAAAAAAATACTTACTCAGAGGAAGACTCTAGCAAATCATTGTCTGAGCTAGTTAAAATATTGGAAAATATGGTCATTACAGTTGAGCCTAAAGTTATGTCAATATTTTCTTCATTATTCACAATTTTTTTGAGGTACTCCACAATACTGGTTATGTTGGCGGAGGTGAGGGGCTGTCCTTCGCTAGTGAAATTTAGAAGCTCATTGGCTAGTTCACTCGTTATTCCTAAAAATACATATAAAATCACAATAAAGAGCACATGAGAATATAATCATAAGACATTTTTACCTCTCTTTGACTTAGTTTCCTCATCTACAAAATGGTAATAACACTTGCCAACATAAACATCTCACAGAGTCATTATGATGATGAAATGATGACAGAAGACAAAAACTAAAAAATATGTAAAGGCTACATAACTGTCTACTACAATGACCTAACATTGACTTTAGACATTTGAAAGTCTTCTATATATGACCTCCAGCTTCATTTTATATTCATTTCCCATTCAGAAAAGGCTCAGAAAGCTCTGATTAGTGACATGGCAGTTCATCTCATGGAATGGTGGAAGAAAACTCTGAGAAGAAAAGTGAGGCAGCATGGAGTACAGGCTAGAAAGCTGTTGTCAAAGCCAGGAAGAACTGGGCTTAAGCCTTTCCTCTGTAATAAACCTGAAAGTTTGAGTGTTCTAAACAACTAAGAATAAAAGTTGAGAAATGTTGTCCTACAACAGGATAAGGAGTTTTCTCACCTGGGAGATCCCTAAAGCAATTACATCATAGTTCCAGTCTATACTAAAGAGGGAAGAAGCCCATTTCCTTGACCCCCCTCCTCTGATAATGATTCTTACATATTAGTAGAATTGCTTTCAAATGTTAAAGAGTTAAATTTTTCTTCTTCATTTAATAATACTTACAATTAGAGCTGCCTAACAGTTATGGGAAATAATTTGTTAGAAACTATGTGAGCAATGACTTTCTAAACTTCAGGTCTCAATACTACCAAATGCTTACTTAAGGACAGTATAGTGGGGGAACCCTAAATCCATACCCTCAAGATAGATTGTCTCCACTCTCATTTCCTTCCTATTTGTCATGGATTTCAATTTAAGATTAGAAAATAGAAATAAAGGAACAACTATTCATTTTTTAACCTGAGTAAAGTAAAATATTAATATATCGAGTTTTTAATATAAAAAAGTATATAAGGCAGGACAACTGTTCTGTAAAGGGTGAGAGACATGAAATGTCATCACTGCTTTAGACAATTAAAAGAATATTATTTTTCACTCACCAGTACAATTTGTTAAATCAGGAGGTCCCCAGTAGGTTTTGTTTGTGGTATCCTGATGGCTAAACAACAAATATTTATATTTCAATCCACATTCAGACCAAAACATTTTATACTTTTGAAACAAAGAACTTTAAAAAGAAGTCAAGAAAGGCTTTTTTTGAGCTTCCTATGAATTTCTAAATAAAAAGCTTTATGATAAAAAGTATAATCAGTAAAAGTAATCCTGGGCACATTTAAAAAATGGAATAGTGAGCTTCATAACAATGTAAGGAAGTACAATTAGTACATGGTGCACTGCACTGTATTGCGAAGGTCTGCCAAATGAGCAAACCCCCACCCTTACTGCCAACTTTTCATTCCACTCTACTCCTCCCATTATGCTGACTCCCCAGTCCTGGTCCTCCAGCCTCACAGCCTTAGATGTGAACTTTCTACCTTCTCTCTAAGCACTTCTCACCCCATTGGACCTATTCTCTGATGTTAACTCCCTCTTCTTTTGCTTTCCCCAACTTTGCCATTCACATTCAATTTGCCCTTTGCCCCCTTCTGGTCCCTGACTATTCTCCTATTCTATCTCCCCCAATTCTAGATTCATTTGCTTCTACATTAGTGTTGATCCTATGATTTACCACTTTAATAGTTTAATTGCTACCTTCCCCAAACCCTCAATCCCCAGGTCTCTGGGTTCTTTCTGGAAGTATCATCTGTGAACACTTGAATTACCCCAACTAGTCCCTTACAGATCTGAAATTCTGTAATTCTGTGAATTTTCATGGTGTGATATGTGCAGTACAGACAAACTGAGAGTTGAGTTTTAACACTGCTAACCAGGGTGAATGTCTTACCAAGTTCGTGATGCAAAATAGCCAGGTTTCCCTTTACATGGATGCATTTGGACAGCTGGTTTTGTGGTTGACCATTTATATCCTTCAGGTTGTTCATCTTCTGAACATGTCCCTGTGTAAGAATAAATTACAATAAGATTCATCTGAACTAATTCATTGAACAGGAAGGGTGTTCTAATCAGTCTGCCATCTTTAAATCTTGGACTTGGAGTCAGGAAGACCTGTTCCAATCTTGCCTCAAGCACTTAATTTACTGTGTGACCTTTCACAAGGTACTTAACATTTTTGCATCTCCTGTTTCCTCATCTGTACAATAAGGGGATTGGACTGAATCATATCATTAAGATAGGGGTGTGTGTGTGTGTGTGTGGTGAGGGGAGTGTATATATTTGTCTTAAACAGGCAGAGTCCCTTTTTCATCAATATTCTTAGATGTATGCTTTTTCAAAATTCTCATAAATAAAAGCATAAATTATTATTATCATTATTTTTGCTTTTTGGAGAGGGTAGGGCAGGGCAATTGGGGGTAAGTGACTTGCTCAAGGTCACATGGCTAGTAAGTATTAAGTGGCTGAGGCCGAATTTGTACTCAGGTCCTCCTGACTCCAGGGCCAGTGCTCTATTCACTGCACCACCTAGCTACCCCAAAAGTATAAATTCTAAATATAAAAACTAAGTTCTTCCATAAATGTGTAGTTTGATTTAAATATGTGGGCATGTACACATATAAATGTGTGTGTTGTGCTGTCATAGAAAGAATGCTAGATTTGGAGGTAGAGGATGCAGGGTTGAATCCTAGCTCAATGATTATTTAAGCAATTTTGGCCAAGTTAAGTGACTCAAAAACTCAGTTTTCTCACTTTTTTTAATTGCAAGGATTTGAGAGATAATACTTATAATCCTTTCAACTTTTAAGCACTATAAACCTAACACAGAGATGTTCTGTGACAGGACCAATGTTTTTCCTAACTTCTTTCCCTACAACCTACAACATGGATTAGGCCTTTTCCTCCGTTCTTCCTCCTTTTCTTCCTTCAACAGGGATCAGATTTCCTGAAAGTAGACAAAATTATCCCTAGGATTTTGATTGGCCATGGCTTCTCACATGCAGCTTCCTACTCCCCATGGGCATAAAAAGTCCTTGCTGTGCCCCTCAGACTCAGTGGATTTTTAAGAAATATACAAGTCTTCATGTATGTAAATATCCTTCCCTGATGACCAGATGTGTTTCCATATGGTGGGGGAGGGAGACAATGAGAGGACCCCCAAAAAGTAGTCATACAAAATACTCAGAAAGTAAAATTAAAGAAAAGCAACTTACCAATTTGCTTCACACTGACAGTGTACAACCTCAGGCCATTATCTAAAGATTCATTGGTTTCTAAGAGCCTCCTCTGAATGAGGTGGTCTTCCAAGCAGATGTTGTTGGTAACATTATAAACTAAAATGGCCAAAATCCTCAACCTGGAAAATAACAATTTCGACGATGGGATTAAAAAGTAGGGAACATAAAATATTTTCAGCAAAAAACAAAGCAATGGGGGCGGCGAGGTAGCACAGCGAGTAAGAGCACCGGCTCCAGTGTCAGGATGACCTGGGGATCAAATCCAGGCTCAGATACTTAGCACCACACCCAGAAATAACTGGCCGTGTAACCTTGAGCAAGTTACTTAACCCTGATTGCTTAAAAAAAAAAGAAACAATGGAATGCAACATTTAATGAAGCTCTTTCCACAATTCTTGACCATATACACTTTAAGAATAAAAGAGAAAATCCAAAATAATCTCAGTTTATTCAGGTAGATGGCACATACTGACAGGTTGACTGGGCAGGTTTTACTAAGTCCATAATGCTTATCAAAGTATTTTCTTTCTCAATAATATTTCTCATTTTTTGATGGTCTTCATCCTTTGACATGAAACAATATCTTAGTGATGGTATGGGATAATGTGATTGGATGACTCAATTAATTTTCTTCAAATGTGAGAACATCAAAAATAGGATACTTTCAAACCCTAGGGAGCATGGATTGAAAATTCTAAATTGATGACCCACTAAATGGTATAGTCAGTTCACAAGACTGATGTAATTAGAGCTGGAAGAGACCTCAGAGATCATTTAGTTTAACCCCTTTATTTTTGAGATGAGGAAAGAGATACGTAAAGTTTAAATGACTTGCCCAAGGTCATACATTCTGTAATTCTGGGAATTTTCATGGTTTAATACATGCAGTACATCCAAACTGAAAGTTGAGTTTTAACACTGCTAACATGCTTGAAGAAATTAAACAAATTCAGTAAGACAAAAGGTTGCCAAATTGCCTCAGAACTGAGTTCAAATTCAGCCTCAGACACTTAACAAAGATATATGAAGGTTTTGTTCACTACTGCTTAGCATGTCATGTGGCTAAAAGTTAAAACAAACAAAATCCTCCTTTTTAAATTTTAAATTTATTGCATTTTTGAATCCTTACTATTCTCCTATTCTATCTCCCCCAATTCTAGATTCATGTGCATCTACATTAGTGCTGATCCTATGATTTGCCACATTAATAGTTTATTTGCTACCATCCCCAAACCCTCAATCCCCAGGTCTCTGGGTTCTTTCTGGCAGTATTATCTGTGAACACTTGAATTACTGCAACTAGTCCCTTACACATCTGAAATTCTGTAATTCTGTTAATTTAAAATTTTAAAACCTTCATATATCTGTTAGGAGAAATTGGCATAAATCTATCAGGAACAAAAATAAAACAAAAAGCTAAAAAGCATTAGCAATGATGAAGAAAATATATTGTTTTGGGAGCAGCTAGGTGGCACAGTAAATAGAGCACTGGCCCTGGAGTCAGGACGACCTGAGTTCAAATTTGGCCTGAGACACAACACAAAAACTAGCCCTGTGACCTTGGGCAAGTCACTTAACCCCAACTGCCCTCCAAAAAGCCAAAAAAAAAAAAAAAGAAAAAGTATTGTCTTTAATGTTTTCCCTAAAAGAAGAAATGTATCTAAAATCTACCCACATTTAAACATATTTCTAATAATTTAATTTGTAGCCCAACTGAGATAAAAGTACTTTACCAATGTTTTTGTATAAGTGTTGGTAAGAAAGTAATGCTATATTTTTCTTTGCCTAGACATCTATCAGAGAAATCAATGTCTGACTTAGTATTTTAATGTGACCCTTACTTATAAAGATATTTTGAAAACTATTTTTTTTATGAGAGGAGCCTGGTATAGTGGAGAAGAGTTGGTCTCAAGCCAGAAAGACCACTATTCAAGTTTAGCCTTTGATGCATGATAGCTGTGTGAGCTGGGACAAAAGAGGCAACCTTTCAGTGATCTCTAGGTAACTACCTAAAATGAAACTGTAGAGAAGGTGCTGAACTACGTTGGTAGTGGGGATTTCTTTAGTTAGGAAATTTCCTATACCAATAAAATCACAAGTCTAGTCTCTATTCCTACAGAAGACAAAGATTAAACATCACTTAGTGTTGAGGACCACAAGCCAGTGGGACTCTGAAGATGATGACTGAACAAGCCCTCTCAGGTGTTTGGCCTGCTAATGGGCCTGGAATGGGTTCCCCATCCCCTGGGAAAGTGCTCAAACATACAAGTGTGAAGATTAGGTCCTCAAGATAAGAAGGGCATTTATACCCAGGGCCTGGAACAAAGAAGTGTGCAATGTCCTCAGGGGAAAACAATTAGGAAGGAGATTTGTGGCTCCATAAAGCTTGTGTCTGGAAGAATAAACATTGGCTCTTTACTTTCACCATTCTGAGAGTCCTGTCCCTTTTCATGCACCCACTAGCAACCTCTGGGTCAGTGATTCTTTCACAGCCCTGCTTTGGGACAGCAGGACTCCCATACTTTCTCAGCGGATAGCATGGCTATCCTGATGCGGATAGCAGGGCTCCCCATAACTGGCTCCCCACAACTTATAGATCCATAGTTCTTTAAATTCAGAATCCTATGTCTTTAGGATAATAATATCTATTTACTCATATAACACTTAACAATTTACTAAATGATTTACATACATATATCTATAGATATATAGATATAATAATTATATATAATTGACTATATATAATATATTATAACTATATTAATGCGCTTTCTATACACAGATCTATCTGTATCTATCAAATACATGTGTGCATATAAAGACAGATATATGTGTGTGTGTAATATATATGATATCAATACATATATATGTATATATATATGTATATATATATATATATATAAAATACACACACATACACATAGGGGAAGAGAGATAGAGAGAGAGAGAAATAGAAAGAGAAAGGGAGAGGCAGCTAGGTGACACTATGGGTATAATGCTGGACTTGAAGTCAGGAAGACGAATTCAAATTTGGCCTCAGAAACTTACTAGCTGTGTGATTCTAGAAAAATCATTTAATCTCTGTCTGCCTCAGTTTCCTTATCTGTAAAATTACAATAAAGATAAAAATTAAGATAATAATAGTAATTATATCATAGCATTATTGAGGATAATATGAGATAATATTTGTAAAGTGCTTTTCCAACCTTAAAGAGCTATATTTAATTTTTTTGTTGTTGTTCCCATTTTACAGATGAGGAAACTGAGTGTCAGCCTGGTTTAAGCAAGGGACTTACTTAAAGTGCCACAGATAGTAAGCAATACTTATTATTTTTCTTCAGTCATTAACAACCAGTCAAAAAACCTGCCTTGGTACCATTTGAATCTTTTGCCTCTATATATGCCTCTGTATTATTTTCTGATAAATGGAACCACATAGAGCAGCAGATATGAAGAATCTTTGTACAAATCAGAAAGAAAAGAGTTCTTTGCAGCAAACTACCTTTGCCCTGTGGATGTTCATAATGGACTGTTTAGGTGATGCTGGACACTAGGAGAGTTATAGTCAATAAGATAAAAAATGGTCAAAGTTGTCTAGATAGATACTCTCTTGGTGTTCACTTACTACTTTGGGGTATGATTGTATGGCTCAACTTTTAGAGCAGACTTTACAGGAAAATTTACAAGTAATTCAATAGTGGAGTAGGAGGAAGCAGTAACATTTGATTGGACAAGGGACAGCAGTCTTGTGGCTATCCCAAATCTTTCTCTTCAGGACATGAAGGAAATGCCACAAAACTATAAAACAAAATCCAATTCTCTATTTAAATGGAATAACCCCCATCACAGGATTATTCATCATTGTAATAGCAGTGAGCGTTAGCGTGGCACAGTAAATGGAAAACCAGTCTCAGAACTTGAAAACCTGGGTTCTATCTCTGACACATGTAATCCTGGTCAATTACTTAACTTCCCAGTGCTCTGGACAACTCCCTAAGGACATAAATTGCAAAGAAAGTGCCAACATTGGTGAATATAGGGAGATTCGCATAGGAGCTCCCTTTGTCAATGAAATCACAGGTGCCATTCTTATGTCAGTCTCTTACCTACCATATTCCCAAAAGAATCTCACAACAACTCAGTAAAGTAGATTCTTCTTCATGTGATTTAAAACTGTGATATATAATCAGTATAACAAATCTTCCAAGCAAAAATTCTGATGCATCTTAACAATTCATGTGCACTTTACGGTCTAGGAGGATTGACTAGGGCACTGAGAAAATAAAGACACTTGACAATGGTCTTTACATTTCAGAGGTAATATATGAACCCAGATCTTCCTAACTCCCAAACTTCTAGACCTCCAACTATGCAACTGTCTCTCATGGTAGGTCCTTCCTTCCTTCCTTTCTTCCTTCCTTCCTTCCTTCCTTCCTTCCTTCCTTCCTTCCTTCCTTCCTTCCTTCCTTCCTTCCTTTCTTTCTTTCTTTCTTTCTTTCTTTCTTTCTTTCTTTCTTTCTTTCTTTCTTTCTTTCTTTCTTTCTTTCTTTCTTCCTTCATTCCTTCCTTCCTTCCTTCCTTCCTTCCTTCCTTCCTTTCTTCCTTCCTTCTTCCTTCCTTCACTCCTTCTTTCCTTTCTTTTCTTTCTTTCTTCCTTCATTCCTTCTCTCTCTTTCCTTTCTTTTTTTCTTCCTTCCTTTCTTGTTTCTCTCTTTCTCTCTCTCTTTCTTTCTTTCTTTTTTTTCTTTCTTTCTCCCTACCTACATATCTATCTATCTGTATATATGTGTATGTATGTAATGGTAATGGGAATTTTAAGATTTTCCCTGCCCCGTAATAAGCCTAAGTGAATTTGAGGAATTTCCCTGATTTGAAAATATACTCTGCCCCCAATAGGCTGAATGTGGTCACAAGGAGCCTGTGGTGGGAGGAGTTCAGAACAGAGTCCACAGGAGAAGCTTGCTTAGGGGAGGCCTGTTTTTCAGGAAGGCACAACTTTCGTTCTTTGTAACTAGGCAGTGGATCACCAGGTTCTCTGACCCTGGAGAAGGCTATATATACTTCTGAGTAGAGGTTTTGCTTTGGGGCTTGCTTATGAGAAGAGTTGTGTGATTTGGCCAGATGAGACTCTGGGCAGTCCTTGAGCCCCCTGGCTTTGAAAACCCAAATGTTGGTGCTTCTATCTTTGGCAATTAACTATGTAGGTATGTGATGGTCAGAGAGCTAGAAGCAATATACATTGGTATTCTGAATTGTGTTATTTTCTCTGTCTATATTTTTTATCTGCTTAAAACTTCTGTTTGTATTCTTTGAAGTTCAGGGTGCTGACTTTTTCCCCTGAACTAAGTGAATGATATATGTTTGATTAAAGTAAGCTTGTTAACCCTTTTTGAGTTGCTTTCCTTTAGAAAAGCGGATCAAAGAACCTGTGCTAGCGCTGTCCCGGGTATGTTAGGGTGCTTGCTGTTACAGTGTACACAAACATACACATACACACACATATATAGTTTTCTTCATTTTACAGATAAGGAAACTGACTCAGAGAGATTAAGTGACATATTCATATTTACATAGCTAATAAGTTTTGAAGACACAACTTTAAACCATGTCTTTCTGCTTCAAAGTCCAATATTCCACCCATTACACAATGATGCTTTACACAGGAATAAGAACTTCCAAAATAGCTTTATAAAGAGAGATGGCAGATTCAAAGACAGACATTTATTTCTCTAACAGACACCTAGGCAAGAAAACTTTTGTCATTACTTTCTGATTCACTCTTACAAAAAAACTGTATTTTTAACCAGTTTTTTAGAATTTTGGAATTTTTAGGATTTTTTAGAATGGTGCAAATGTAAAAAAATCATCTAAAAAGTGACCTGGGGGGGCGGAGTCAAGATGGCGGAGTAGAAGCAGGACTTCCGCTGGGCTCTGGCTTCCACCTTCCCCAATCCATGTAAAAGGGGACTCTAAACAAACTTTGGAGCTGCAGAACCCACAAAAGGACACAGAGAAGCTAACCTCCCACTGAGGACACCCTGGCAGGCTGGCAGGAATCTGTCAGCACAGTGCTCTGGGAGCCAAGCCCAGCCCCACACCTAGGCTTTAGCCCCAGGGTGGGCCTGACCAGCCTCAGGCCGGAGGGACTCCAGATCAGCAGCAGCTGTGGCTGTTTCCAGATTTATCAACACATAGATGCGAAAGGACAAAGTGAGAGGTCAGTGCAGTCTGGACTTTGGGACCCAGTAAGTGGTACTGCGTAGCTTTTGCCCCCGGGGTGAGAAGCTGCTGAGATGCCAGAACAGCCAGCCAGTGCCACGTGACAGCTTCAGCTCCTGGCCTGCAGAGTGTAGGGGGACCAAGCACCAGTCTGAGGGGTAATTGCTCTTGCTTTAACCTTCTTGGATCTGGATTGAAGTCTAGGGTAGAGGTCCTGGGGTGTGAGTCCAGCTTGCCAGAGCGTGTGGAGACCTCAGAGAGGGCACCCGTCTAATACCTCTGGCAGCTGAGAAAACCCCAGCATTTGGGATGAAATCTCCCCTGTCTGGTGGCAGATTCCTACTGTGGCAAAAAGCCCAGGGGTCAAGTGACTGAGGGGCGACATGACCAGGCAAAGGAAACAAAGCAGACAGAAGACTCCAACACTACACTCCTATTTTGGGGACAAAAAAAGGAGCAAAGCATGGAATAGGAGGAAGACAGTGAAGTCAGAACTCCTGCACCAAAAGCTTCAAAGGAAAATATGAGCTGGTTACAGGCCATAGAGGACTTTAAGAAGCAGGTAAGAGAAGTGGAGGAAAAATTGGGAAGAGAAATGAGAACAATGCAAGAAAATTATGAAATGAGAGTCAACAGCCTGACTGAGGAAAATCACAGCTTAAAAAATAGATTAACACAAATGGCAAAAGAGGCTCAAAAAGACAATGAGGAGAAGAATGCCTTAAAAAGTCAAATTTGCCAGATGGAAAAAGAATCTCAAAAGCTCACTGAGGAGAATCATTGCTTCAGAATTAGATTGGAGCAAATGGAAGCTAATGACTTTATGAGAAATCAAGATGCTGTTGAACAGATCCAAACAAATGAAAGAATAGAAGGCCATGTGAAATATCTCATGGGAAAAACCACTGACCTGGAAAATAGATCCAGGATCGATAATTTAAAAATTATTGGACTACCTGAAAGCCATGATCAAAGTAAGAACCTAGAAATCATCCTCTAGGAAGTTCTCAAAGAAAACTGCCCTGATGTTTTACAACCAGAGGGCAAAATAGAGGTTGAAAGAATCCACCGATCACCTCCTGAAAAAGATTCCCAAAAGAAAACTAGGAATATTATTGCCAGGTTCCGGAATTCCCAGATTAAGGAGAGAATATTACAAGCAGCCAGGAAGAAACAATTTGAATATTGTGGAAACACAATCAGGATAACCCAGGATCTGGCAGCTTCTACACTGAGGGATTGAAGGGCTTGGAATATGATATTCCAGAGGTCAAAGGAGCTGGGATTAAAACCAAGAGTCACCTACCCAGCAAAACTGAGTATCATGTTTCAGGGGAAAATATGGTCATTCAGTGGAATAGAGGACTTTCAGGCATTCTTGCTGAAAAAACCAGAGTTGAATAGAAAATTTCACATTCCGATACAAGAAGCAAGAGAAGCATGAGAAGGTAAACAGGGAAAAGAAATCATAAGGAACTTATCAAAGTTGAACTATTAACATTCCTACATGGAAAAACAATAATTCTAACTTATGATACTTTTCTCAGTAGTTGAAGGGAATAGAAATATATATATATATATATATATATATATGTCTATATATGAGGTATCGGGCATATGAATACATATGTGATATGTTTACAGGTATACATAGATAGAGAGCACAGGACCAATTTAACAGGAAGGGATGATACTTAAAAGGTGAAATTAAGAGGTGAGAGAGGAAAATAATGAGAGGAGATGGTGAGAGACAGAATGGGGTAAACTATCTCATATAGAAGAGGCAAGGGAAAATGGTTACAATGGAGGGGAAAATAGGAAGGCAAAAGGTAACGAGTCAACCTTATTCCCATTGAATTTTGCTTGAGGAGGGAATGAAATACACATTAAATAGGGTATCTCACCCTCCAGGAGAGTAAGGGGAGAAGGGGATGAGAGGGGGGATGATGGAAGGGAGGGCAAGCTGGGGGAAGGAAAGTTGGAAGCACCCACTTTTGAAAAGGGATGGGATCAAAGTAGAGAATAGAACAAGTGGGAGGTGGGATAGGAGGGAGAGAAATAGTCAGTCTTTTACAATATATCTACTATGTTATTGTTTTGCATTAGCCACACATGTACATCCTATACTGAACTGCTTATCTTCCCAGTAAGGGTGGGAGACAAGGGAGGAAGGGAATGAATCTGGAATTCAAAGTTTTAAAATCAAATACTCATATATATAATATTAAATATATAAATATATATTAAATATGTATTATCTCTCTCTCTCTCTCTCTCTCTCTCTCTCTCTCTATATATATATATATATATATATACTATTTTAAATGTAATTGGGAAATAAGATATACAGGCACTGGGGCATAGAGATCCACTGGAAAAGTCGAAACGGGTATGGGAGAAAATATGGGAGAGAGCAGATTGGAGGAGGGGATATCCTGTGGGACTGCTATTTTGGGGCGGTGTGTAGGGGAAAACGGGGAGAAAATTTGTAACTCAAAATCTGGCGGAAATGAATGATGTAAATCAAAAGTTAACAAAGCATTTGAAAAAAATAAAATTAAAAAAAAAGAAAGTGACCTAGGCTATCATTATAGATGTGCCTACAAAATACAAAACACAAAACCATATATTTAACGTTAATAATAACAATCACTATAAAATGAGACAATCTCATTGACGTGATTTAGAAAAAACTGGCAAGTTTTCCACTTTGAAATACTCTTCAAGTGTTTGTTTGTTTGTTTTTTAAGCAATCTGGGTTAAGTAACTTGCTCCAGGTTACATGGCCAGTTATTTCTGGGTGTGGTGCTGAGAGTGTCTGAGCCCAGGATTCGATCTCCAGGTTATCCCAACACTGGAGCCGGTGCTCTTACTCGCTGAGCCACCTGGCCACCTCTAAGCAATTGGGCTTAAGTAACTTGCTCAAGGTTACATGGCCAGGTGTTTCTGGGTGGGTGCTAAGTGTCTGAGCCCGGGATTCGATCTCCAGGTCATCCTGACACTGGAGCTGGCGCTCTTACTTGCTGTGCTACCTGGCCACCCCTCAAGTGTTTTTATTGTCCTCCTGAGACTGTCCACATAATCTGGAAACTGCTTACCTAAAATTATTTTGTGCTCAGAATATTTAATTTCAAGTGCTCCTAGGCAGTTTCCCTTATGGCAGGACTGTGGCTGGCCTTAGATGCTTTATACATTTGTCTGCCTATGTGATGATTTCAATATGAACTTGAAATTTAAAATCACAATGAAAACTCAGAACCCTATTTTTTTCTTGAGGGACTCTTTTGAATTTAAAAAGGAGAGAAAATATGTTACTGAGAATAAATTTAATAATACCCTATATAATATTTCATCCATTTTCAGATTTCTTACTTCAATGATTTTCATCAGGCATAGCTTTCTAATAGGTGTTATTTCCTATTATGTTAAAAGTCCCATCCCAAGGGGCAAAAAAGGAGTTAAATACTACTACTGAAAAATTAATTTGAATATGACATTTCATTAAAATATTGTTTGCTTTCAATAACAATAAAATAAACATTTATTAAACAGATACCATGTTTCATGCACAGTGCTATATGCTGGGGATAGAGGAACAAAAATGAAGTGGTCTTTGTTCTCAAGGACAATACATTCTATTGGTAGGGTTGGAAACCACTCATACACAGATAGGTATATTCAAAATATATATGATTTGGGAAGCAGGGGAATAACAAATGGAGTGATCAAAAAAGACCTTTTGTAGGTGGTGGCCCTTAAGCTGAGTCTTAAAGGAAGCTACAGATTCTAGGAAATAGAGGAGAAGAAGGAGAGGAAGGAGAGTGGTCCAGTCACAAGGAGAATGTAGAATAAATGGCATGTTTGTGGTAGAGCAGGTGGGTCAATTCATTTGGAATATGTAAGGGGTGTGGGATGAGAAGGGAGTAATGTGAAAACTGTATAAACATCACATTCTTGTATAGTGACTACCAAATATACAGTCAAAACAAGAACTAATAGCACATTTTATTTGACATGGAGTCAAAATTTATTCTTCAATGTTAATTTATTCCCCAATTTTTCTTTATGTTAAAACACATTAACAGAGCCTTTTTCACATAGTTCCTCAAAGTATAACTATCTTGATAAAATCTCACAAAAGTACCAAAAAGCTATGTCAAACATGAAACTTAGAAAGCATATATATCACTACCCAAGTAGTCACTCTATTATCTATGAATCTTTAAAGGAATGGGTCCCCCCAGATTCAAAGCATGGAGAAAGAAGAGTTAGAGGAGATTGGTTAAATTTTGTGGTAAGAATTTCGAAGTATAAATTAAACTACTGACAATATTGTTGTTACCTTTGATCATCTTCAATACTCCTTTTGACTTTTATCTTCTCTTCTCCAGTGTTCAGATGAAGACTATAAATGTAAAAATACACTGATCACAATCATGAACAAACATTTATTATGCATACAAGGCATTGTGTGTGGCACTGAGATATAGAAAGGTATAAAAGACAGTCCCTGTCCTCAAGGAACTTATAGCCTGGATGGTAAGGTGAGAGGAATTTTAGTTAATTGTTTATTATTTAATCTCAGGTTAATAATTAAAAATAATTCTCATCCATATCAGGACTGGACCTGTGATTTCATTGTATTGTGTAATTCCTATTATGGAAACTACTTCTACCAGTTTAGATTTGTACCTACTTTTCAATGTAGAGAGTTGCCTGCAGTAAAGAGAAATGACTTGCTCAACCAGTACGTGTCTCAAGGTGGGACTTCAATCTAGGTCTTTCTCACTAAGGCTAGCTCTCTATTCACTATGCTAAGCTGCCCCTCCCTTATTTTAAGAGGTAGCTGGTAAAGTATCACTCTTCTCATTTTCACTGAAGAGGAAACAAGTTTGGAAAGGTAGTGTCTTGTTTATGGTTACATAATTGGTGGTCTGAAGGTCGAGTCCTAAGCGGTCCAGTGTTTTGGTTTTTTTCTCCATTATACTAAGCTAATTCTTAGGGGAACCTCTGAGCTTTCTGGAGAGACAGCTGGCAAACACAGAGTAGGGGTTAACAGGATTAATAATGTGTGTATACATACATACATACACATACACATATATCACACACATATATGTATGTATACAATGTTATATATATATATATATATTTATTATGTAATATACGCCATACACAAATTGTAGATATTACATATAGAATAGATCTTAGCAAAATAGTTATGTTGCTTTTTCATTTATTAAATAACAAATTCTACCATTTACCTGATATTGACCACATAGACTGTATAATTCCAATTTTGAAAAGTAGAGTTGAGCTGAAAAACACAACATAATAGTAAAAGAAGGGATGAGGTTCTGTTTTGTTTTAAGAAAAAAACATTTCAACTAAAATAGACACCTTTGTTCAAATGGTAAATTCTTAATGGGAAAAATATACTTAGATTTACTCAACTATGATGTTACAGATAACTGATATGTGATACTAGTGTTTAGGTTTTCAAACATTAGCAGGGAACATCAGTAAAACACTCATCTTTTTCTATCACCTCAGTGAACATCAGGTGAAAGAAAGCATACAAAAGAGAATTTTAGGTTACAATACCACTAGGGCAATAGACAGTAGTCTATTAAAACAAATGAATGCTCTTGGAGAATACTTTTCCCTTTCAGCAGATTTTCCTTATTTATTTTACCATATTTAGTTCCCAATAATATTACATCTACTTTTTAACTGTGACAAATGAATTTACCACAGTTCTTGGAGACTATTACCCAACAAATAAAATAATTTCTAAAAACTTTTTAAAATAAAAAAGTAGTATTTAACTTGGAAATATCTTGTCAGTAATATTCTTATGGGAAATAACTAAAAGTAAATTTATTACTACCCTCTCCATCCCCATGAAATTAGACATTTCATGCTACTCACTGAGATTTCTCGTGCCTTTCATTAAGTAAAACATTAGGCTTTTTCTTGAGTTGTAAAAGGGGGAAATAAAACAGTACACTGATACTTTCACTTGCAAAAACCAAAATAAATAGAAGTCCCTGAAATATTTACTTCATTACTCCCCCTCCTTTTTTTTAATTATGGGAGTGAAATTATTCTAAAACTAGGAGAACAAGTCAAGTCTAGCTTCACAGGACTTAAGAAAACAGAGTTAAGCAAGTACAAGCCAAGAAAAGGCTGTTTCCTCTGATTATGTAGCAAAGATTTCATTTGAATACAATAGCAATTTTTTAAGTGTTTTTCTTATCCCTCTAGATATCTGATTTCAGAAAAAGGTAGGGGGAAGGGAGGTTCTACCTTATCTGGTTTCAATATGATTTCACTCATTTTTCTAAAATTTGTTTCAAGGATACAGAGAAGCTTTCTAAAAACATGTTATATTCCAAACTTTCTGACCCTTGATGGAATAAATCAACATTTATAAGGTTTTTCAGTTATTTGGAAACCACACACTTCAGACTGAAAGATTTTAAGAAAAAAAAAGTACAAGTCTTTGGGTCTTCTCTTTGCTACTTTTTCCATGTTTCTTAAAGACAAATTTGTAATTTCTTTTATCGAATATGGAGTGTTTTAGAAAATAACCCTTGATTTAATTAATTTTAGCCATCTATCAATTTACATAGCAGTGACATAGCATCATGGCATTGGGAGAGAGAGAGAGACAGAGAGAGAGAGAAAGCCAGAAAGAGACAGAGAGAGAAAGACAGAGAGAGAGAGAGAGAGAGAGAGAGAGAGAGAGAGAGAGAGAGAGAGAGAGAGAGAGAGAGAGAGAGAGAGAAAGAGAGAGAGAGAGAGAGAGAGAGAGAGAGAGAGAGAGAGAGAGAGAGAGAGAGAGAGAGCGCTAACCCTGGAATCAGGAAGATCCAAGTTCAAGTTGTACAACTAACATAAAGGCTATGGGATCCTTGGCAAGTAATGTCAGTACGAAAATGTCTTTAAGACTAGTTTGCAGAAAAGGTGTAAACATGCATTAGAAGAGGAAATTCATCCCTGGAAGTGCTAAAGATCCATGTGATGAATTTCTTTATGTAACAAATACAGAGAAGAATGGAAAGATTTACATAAATTGCTACCAAGTTAAATAAGTAGAGCTAAGAAACCAATAGACACAAAGATTATAACAATGCAAATGGAAATATTAACAAAATGATCAAGATTAAATGCTGGGATATTTTAATGACCAAGTTTGGCCTCAAAGAAGAAATATTAGAACGTAACTCCCCCTACTTCTTTGAGAAGTAGACATAGTTGTGCAACATTGCATGCCATGTTAGACTTTTAAAATGTGTTGTTTGGTTTTGCTAAAAAAATGTTCTTTTCATATTAATTCACATCAGCATCTTCTCTGTAACTTACAGTCCAGAGCACTTAAGGTCAAGTGCCTTAAGTCTGTACACAATCTTCATGTAGTAGAAGCAGGACTTGAATCCAGATTTTCCTAGCTCTAAGGCTATCTCTCTAGCCACTGAACTATGCTGGCTTTGTCTTTTAACACTGGCACATTCTGAGAGAATAACAGCAACAATGATAATCATAGTTGACATTCTTATAGATCTTTAGTCTTCAAAGCATTTTACATACTTTATTTCATCTAAATCTCACAATAACTCTTTTGAAGCAGGTACTACAGGCACTGTAAAACCCATTTTACAGATAAGCAAACAGACTCAAGGTACACAAAATGATATAGTAATAAATATCAGAACTAGGATTGGAACCCATCTACTTGATTTCAAGCCCAGAAGAAGGCTTTAAAATAGTTTTAATTTATGAAAAAAATCATTCCTAAATTATCACACTCAGGACTCTAGGGAGGCTAACTGTAGAAAAGCAAGCAGGAGCTGGGTGTAACATCCCTGAGAAAGGCACCAAACTCTCCCAATCTGGCATTGACTACTGGCAGAAGAATTAAATAAGGACAAGTAAAACTCCTGGGGTGGTGTTGATAAAGCTGAGGCCACTGTGATACTGTTACAGTTGATTCTCTTGAAAGGATGGGCATACAGGGAAGGAGGTGAGATTCCTTTGTAATCATTTATGATCTGTTATGTGACTTGTCCTATACTCTCCTGCCTTGGGAAGTCTTATGGGCATGCTGTGAGTGTACTGAATTCAAAAGCATAGAGAATATTTATATAAGAGTTTGTTGATGATTTCAACATCAATTATTGTCTCCTTGAAAACCTTCTTATCCTTTCCTGATTTTCTCAGATGTGCCCATGTAACCTGTGGGACCTACAGGTCTAGTTTGTAGAGTCCTGGCATTATCTGGGATTGCCTTAGGGAAGCAGATCTTCATTAGGTAAAGGACTAAGAACTCTTGAACAGTGTATTTGTATTTAGAGTTCTCTGTTCCTTAATGGTTATTTAGCCACATACAGATGCATGTATCTATACAAATATATATATATATATATGTGTGTATGTATTGTGTATGTGTGCATGTACAGTATGTTCCTGTGTATATGTATTTATGTATGTTTTATATTTATATATTATATATGTGTGTGTATTATATATTTATGTATGTTTATATATTATGTATTTATATTTATATTATATGTTTGGCAAAACTGCCAAGCATTTGAGAGGTATAAATGGTAGAAAAATATGATTTGTTAAAATGTAAATAAGGGCTTGTTCTGTATCTCTCTTTACAATCCACATTACATATACATAAAGAATCTATGTTGTTACTGTATATTTTTGGTTTTGGATTGAAAACTCATGGAATAAAAGGCCTACATCTGTTCCATTTGTATTGTGTCCTGTTCACTCTGACCCTTTGTAAGACCCTATAGAAAAGGTAGATAAAATATTCAAAAAAGATGAATGATGTATATGAAAGAATTTCTTAGTGGACCATGTGGTTTCCATAAAATCGTGCTTTGACTCCTGAAAATGTCAGTCATTCCTCTTAATGTAGGAACTAATTTGGGGGATGATAAACATTTAATGTGGGTTATTCAAGAATAAAAATAAAACTTTCTTTAAACTTATGCTAACAAACCATCACTATGTATATATGAAATCAGAGAAATCAGATGCTATTCATCCATTAAATTAAAGATTTCCCGTTAAATTATTCTTATTAGTCATTATTTTTAATGTATCTTCAAAATTCTATATTTTTAAAAGGGGTTCTTAATTAAATTCTGACTTTTTAAATTCAGATATTAATTTATTTTATTGTTATTCCAATTTAACTTTTATGCATAATTAGATTATTTTAATAGCTATGCTGTCTTTAAAGAAAATAGTAACATGATTACATTTTCCTACCAATCCTGCCTTAGGATTCAAGACATCTAAAAATATTACTTTCTGATTAAATACTTTGCTGTTTTTCCCCTTTTTGTTACTTAAATAACATTTGGCACAATGTGCATAAAAATTCAAATTATCCCCACCCCAAAGGACACAGCTCCTTTTCTCTGTCTTATTCACAAGATGTTGCATATGATTTTTTTATTATTATCACCATAACATATATTTGAAATTTTAATGTATTAGAGCAGGGGTGGGGAAACTGTGGCCTCAAGGTCACATGTGGCCCTCTAGGTCCTCAAGTAGGGTCTTTTAACTGAATCCAAACTCCACAGAGAAATATAATATTAGCTATAGGTATTATAGGAAGAAATAGAAGTTCCAAAGATGACAAATGTTTTGTTACTATTAGAATATTATGGTAGAAATGAAAAGCATGCTTTCTGTATTTGTGATAAAAAGAAAAAAAGACTTAAGACTTTACTCACCCATTCTGCAACCTTGCTCTGTACTTTCACCTCAGGTTGACGAAGAATGTTTTGAATAATCATCGAAACCCGGTAAATTATGCCATCTGTCCATTGAAAATAACATTTTTTAAAAAAGTTGTATTCTTTTCATAAGGATACATGTAATTTCACTATAAGTGATGGGAAAAACAAACAAGTAACGTCAAAGATGCTGTTTCATTTTGTACCGCTAATTATTTTTAAACTCATAAGTAACCACAGTAGGGTTCAGTCATCAAATTTAATTCTAAATTCCTGTGTCATTAAATCACAGTTTGTATTTTTAGTTATGTTATTTAGAATTCTACAGCTTTCCGTTTTCTCATTTTTTTTTCTCATTTCTTAAGCTAAGGTTGTAGTTTATCCCTCTTTTATATCGCATATTATACATGATGAGAGATTGAAATATAAACACTTGAAAAATATAAGGACAGGAACTGATTTAAACAACAAAAGAAAAACCTCAAGAATTAAATTAAAAAAAATATACAGTCAGTACTATGGATCCTTTTAAGATTTCTTTTGTTCTTTAGCAATAACTGGATTTAACTTCACTAATTCTCCTATACAGAACAATGACAAGGAGGATTAGAAATATATTACTGAATTCTTTGTAACTCAATGTTTAAAGGCACAGTGCCTGGCAATCTGTAGGTACTTAATAAATACTTGCTGGATTTGCCCGAGTTCTGAAAAACAATGTTAACATTCTGCCACTGAAATTTTTCAAGGTTAGTTAAATTGATGCTGTATGACTAAACAATGAGATGAAAGACCAAAAAAGAAAGAAAGAGAGAGACAGAGAGAGAGAGAGAATGACAGAAAGAGAGAGAATGACAGAAAGAGAGAGAGAGAATGACAGAGAGAGAGAATGACAGAAAGAGAGAAAGAAAGAGAGGGAGGGAGGAAGAGAGAGAGAAAGAAAGAAAGAGAGAGAGAGAGAGAGAGAGAGAGAGAGAGAGAGAGAGAGAGAGAGGAAAGAAAGAGAGAAAGAGAGAAAGAAAGAGAGAAAGAAAGAAAGAAAGAAAGAAAGAAAGAAAGAAAGAAAGAAAGAAAGAAAGAAAGAAGCCAGACTTTATCTGTGTGTTAAGCAAAAAAGATCCATGAAAGGCCCATAACAATGTCTTATGGTAGCATGGAGATGACCCCAGTTCTCAAAAGCTACGTGATGAAACCCAGGCTTTGGCAAATTTTAACAAGATAGAAAGACTTCTAGTACTGCCCTAGAGATGACTATTCTCCGAAGATGAGGACAAAGAGGCACATTATCAGAAGATAGCCACCAATAGATGGCTTTTGGGGAAGGGGACAGGAGGGGGAGTTAGGGCACAACAATTAAATAAAGGATTTTAGAACACTGTACCCTACTTTGGGGGATGGAATATCCTCATTGATCAGATCATGGATCTTTTGAAATATTAAAATAAGATGATAAATATGGAATTTGAATGATTTTCCCCAACTAAACCATTTGTTTCTACTATAAAGACAAATTTTTAGGGAGACCAATTTTAGTTATTATTATTATTAATGCCTTCATCCTACATATGGTTACTAGATTAGCTTTGAAGCATGGTTCTAATCAAGTCATCTTATGAGGAAAAAATATTCAATGGCTCTCCATTACCTATCAAAGTAAAATTGAAGCCCCTTAGCTTGGTATTTAAGGACCTCCATGATTTGGACACCATCTACCTACTTAATCTCACCCGACTACTTTCTTTGCACATCCCAGAGTCTAAGAATGAGTCTCGACCATAAGCTTCAAAATGGAAGAGTCTCTTTCTCATTTAAACTCTGTATCCACCAATATCTACCAGAATATTCCACATGTAGTAAGAGTAGTAAATGTCTATTAATAGATAGCATTTACTTAACACTTTAAGGTTTGCAAAGCACTCTACAAATCCTGTCTCATGTTATAGTCACAACAACCCTGCAGAATTCTCATTACTATTGCTATTGGATAGATGAGGGATCTGGAGAAGATAAGAGTCTAAGTGACTTGTGTGGGATTAAACAGTGATCAAGGATCTGAAACTGGATTGGAACTCAGATTTTGCTGATTTTGATCCAGTTCTCTCACTACTGCACCACCCAACTGCCTCAACATGTTAAATAAATGGATGAAACTGAATCACTTTCAATTCTCTGCAATTTCCGCCCTCTAAGCTTTTGTTCAAGTTACTCTGCCAGGGATGCTCTCCCTTCTAGGAATGATTTCCCCCCTAACTTTGTTCTTTTCAGTTCCTACTCATTCTCAAGGCCCAACTCAAATGCCACCTCTAAGATTTCCCTGATTAACCTGCTCCTAGCTGAGAGTGGTCTTTCTTCTGTTAACATAATAACTTTGTACCCACTTTTACATTATTCCTCATCTTTTTTTTTTTTGCTTTTTTTTGGAGGGGGAAGGCAGGTCAATTGGGGTTAAGTGACTTACCCAAGGTCACACGGCTAGTAAGTGTTAAGTGTCTGAGGCAAGATTTGAACTCAGGACCTCCTGATTCCAGGGCTGGTGCTCTATTCACTGTGCCGCCTAGCCACCCCTATTCCTCATCTTTTAAGTTATTCATTCTCTTCTCCTATGTCTCCGACTATCCTATAGGCTAGAAGAGAATCAAAATGGTTTCTTAATTCTTTTTTCCCTTCTTCTCCTCTGTAACTATCCTGGTTCATAGTAAGTACTCAGTAAATATTTGTTTAAATTGCACAATATTTTAAAGCTAAGTCGCCCGATAGACTTTTCTAAACCTGCATGGATGTATTCTAGTTGGCATTTTTGTAGGATCTAGCTATAAAAATGTAGAAAGAAACAGAGTATTTTTTTTAAAGGTTTATATCTCTTTTGAAGGGAAGAGAGGGGGACAGTATATCTCAAGAAATGGAAAATTCTAGTGTGAATTTTATGTTTAGTCAACTCTCTTTGCTTGTGACTTCCTTGGGAAAGTATCAATATGAAGTTCAAAACAAACATACACTGAGTTTATAATAAATGTTAGGAACAGTGAGTTGGGAATGTAAACAGGAATGGGTAGAACAATAAAAGTATGAAAACTACCAATAAGAAAACCTCAGTCCTCATCATCATGATCTGCCAAAATGAGTCAGAGTCAAACAAGGCCAATAACCACTACTCTTTAATAAGTTTAGATGATCATGAACAGCTACATTGAAATATACAGTTTTAATGTATATAGGTCAGCTTGTTTCAATCTATTCAATTCACTCAATGTTTTTAATGAGCCTGATTTCACATTCCTTTTTGAAATGAATAATGATTTCATGGACAGAACACTGGACCTGAAGTCAACAGAGGCCTGATTTGGAATCCTAACTCCAGTGCTAGCTGTATGATCTTGGACCAGTCACTCGACTCTCTGAACTGTTCCAGGAAATAAATATTACTTGGCCTAAGTATTCTATTCTACAGAGTTGTGGTAATAAAAGTACTTTTTAAATGTTAAAGTGATATACATATGTGTGAGTGTATGTGTGTATATATAATTATAATATATATGTATATGCATACACACATATGCCATTATTTTTATTATTCTTTGGGATAGTTTATCTGGTGTTACAGATTCTAACTTTCAGATAACCAAATGTAGCTCTATAACTGAGTTAAAGGATGTCCTGAGCATCTGAGAAAAACCAGATCTACAGATTTCAGAAATCTATTTTAAGGATCTATGGGAATTTTGATGAACATTTATCAAATACAGTAAGGTGAATATTTTAAAAGCTACCACTAGATGGTGACCTAAAGCATGGTATTGGCAAGTTCGTAAAAGCATGATTCCTTCCCACTATCTGGAGAATACATAACTGCTCTTTGGTGATTAAAAGTGATATTTTAAAGAGCAAAAAAAGAACATAAAGTAGTGTGTTGTAGGATATTTTAATTATTAAAAATGTCAATATTATGAATGTTTATGTATCTCTTTAATGGTTTCTCTATTTTATTCTCTTTGGTTAAATGTTTTCCAACCTACTTTTTTATCTTTGAAAATAAAAATATAATGCCAATATCACAGCAAGAATGAAACCAATTTACAAATCCAGTCACCTCCTTAGAGTTGTATTGGTTAGTAAATGGAAGGAGAGAAAACCTAAAATGTAATAACAGATTATACTAGTTAATTGGTTTGAGAAACTGTTGTGAATGTTATTTTACTACGTCTAATATCTAAAGTAATTGCTAAAAGTCATGTTAGCTATTTCCTACAAGTAACTTTGAAATCTGTCTAGCTAACAGTTTATTTTTCCTACATTTCACTGAACAGACTGACACTGTGGTTAACCTCTGATCTGCAAAAGCAGTTAAGGTCATTGAGTGAGTCACATAAGGAAGATAAAATGCCTTTTGAAGGCATGGGAAGTAGAGTTTCTGGCATATTGATTCGTTTGATGGTTTATTGCAGCAGAAGATGCATTGTTATCAGAGGAAATGGATGATCCATGATGTGTTACTAGAGGGGATATATTTTGAAATGGCAAGAAAAATTGATGGACAATTTTCTTTGTGCTATCCTGGAATCTAAGCTGTCCTCACCTAGAGGATTAATGGCTCCTGGGACTGCCAAAATGGAAAATGTACAAGTTAAATATTCATAAATTATGGAGGCTTCAAAAGATATATGTCCTGTCTACTGAAGCCCATCATTGTCATGAATTGTAGTAGAACCCCAACATGTATTTCTTGAAAGAAAATGTTTAAAAGTACATCTAATACCCAACTGGGTGAAACTTCTAAGACTATAATCAAGACCTGACTCTTTGACATGAATCATTTGATGAAAAGGTATCCAAAAAAAAGTCACAGGATCCTTTTCAGGAAATCCCATATTAGTTAGATGTCTTTTATTTGACCTGTGAGTAATGGTACTTCTTTGTAATTCCATATAAGTTGCAGTACTGAAACATTTTGATTTAGTTTCTTTCCATGGCTGTGGAGTTAACGGTAAAAAAAAGACTGATGGTGTTGAGAAGATATCGAGAAAGCTATTAAATATCACATGTATACTTCTGGAGTATTCCCCTCTCAGGTTATTATACAGTAGGGGGGACATGAACTCTTGATTGGAAATAGCAGACAAGAAACTGAAGTTAAATAGAAAGGGGGAAAGAAAGATGTCTTTCTTATAGGAAAGAAAACAAAAAGGGCTACATTTCCAATGGACTTTCCTTGGACTGAATTTCATGTCTACAGGGACAGTCAATGGTTTTCCTTTCACTGATAGATAGTACTAATTTAAATTTAAATTTAATACTAATTTAATTACTAATTCACGTACTAATTTAAAAGCACTAATGGTAGTACTCATTTAAAAGACCGAAGAAATGGTGTTTTTTGGACATTAAGGCTTTGCCCCTTCTGTATGGTAAACCACAACTGCAAAAACAGAAGGACCCTAAGATTTCACTGTACACATCCTGAGAAGCCAACTTCCATGCTTCCTAGCTTCACCAGTACCTAATATTTCAAATTAGAAAGAATCTTACAAGAAAATCTAATCCAATGCTTTTAGTTTACAGACGAGGAAACTGAGGCTTGAAAAGGTTAAGTGATTTGCATAACATCACCCAGCAAAGTTAATATTTGAACCTTGGGCCTCTGGGGCTCCCACTCTTTTTTACTGTACTATCCTGCTTCCAATGCATAGATGCAGCAACTTTCAGACACTGAGACCTTAGATACATCATATCTTAAGCATCCTAAATAGTCATCCAAAAAAAGCAAGTCATTATGCCTTACAAATTCTAAAGCTTGAAAGTATTTTGTCATGTAAATAAGCACAAGCTAATGGTGGAGGGGAGACATACTCTTCCTTGACTAGAAGGTGGGAAGAGATAACGCTGGGAAATTAGATGACAAAAATGTTTCCTACTTGTTTTAAATTCCTTGTCACTTAACTTTATATTCTCTTTAAGATCTCTCTAAGAATTAAAGGGCAGCTAGGTAATATAGGGGATAGAATGCTGGACCTGGAGTCAGAAAGACTCATCTTCCTGAGTTCAGATATGGCCTCAGACACTTACTAGCTGTATGACCCTGGGCAAGTGACTTAACTCTGTTTTCCTCAGTTTCCTCATCTGTAGAATGAGCTGGAGAAGGAAATGGCAAACCACTTCAGTATCTTTGCCAAGAAAATCCAAAATGAGGTCAGAAAGAGTTGGACATGATTGAAACTAAACAAGAAGAATAAAATCATAGAGAAGGTGTCAACCTGGGTTAGTTAAGGAAGATCCTCACTGAGAAATCACTTCTTTAATGAAATGAGGGGTCCAGTTAATCTCTATCTTGTATACTTAAAATGAATATTCTTTCATATTAATATAATGTCATGTTATTAATTTCAAGGAAATTTTAAAAAAGATTCAACAGAAAATGGGAAGCAGTGAGCAGTGGTTTTAAATAAATGATGTATTCAAATAGGAAAATGAACATTACAGTGTTACAGCATGATGAAGAAGTAGCCCTTTTCCTTGCCAAAGTCAATCCATCTTTATGCAGAATTGATTACGTATCATCCTCTCCTATATTCTCCAGGAGACTCCTTTCACTATCATGTCCTCTCTATCTATCTACTGATTCTTTCCCTACTGCCCACTTCCTTTCACACTTAAAAACCTTCTGCAATCTGGCTTCTGACTTTCATCACTCAACTGAAATTGCTCTCTCCAAAGTAGTAAGTGATTTTTTTAAATGACAAATCTAATGGTCTTTTCTCAACCTTCATCCTTCTTGACCTCTAGTAGTATATGACACAGTAACAAATGGGCTTCTCTCTTCAGAATATTACTGACAGAAAAAATAAATAATTGGTAACCAGTCCATCGTTAAAAGAACTTTTAATAAGTGGACATTTTTGTTTGATAGTTGTGCCCATTTTTTTCCAGGACAATAAACAAACAAACCCCAACAATAATAACCTAGATGGATCCACTGTATTTCAACTAAAGAACTACTAAACAGCATTTACTGTGTAATGATGCTTTTTAGTTTTGAGGAAAAAATTTTCCCTTCTTTAAAAAAAATCAGATTTCAATTTTCCTTTCACGAATTACAGATTTCAAACCCTTTCAGAAGATTCTAATATATTTGCCTATTAGGGTGAAATCAAAATGCAACGAATGATATAAAATTAGGACGACAAAAAAATGACGACAAAGACTTTTTTCAAGAATCTCAGAAATTACATGAGGAATGACTACAGATCTACTCCACCAAGTCTGGGCCTGTAAGAATCATATCATGCAACAGAGGATGTGTCAGTAGTAGGGGGAGAAGTCTACAGAGGCTCTTTTGTATGTCCATACAAAGAGTGCATGACTGAATCACAATTATAATATTCTAACCTACTGGCTGGAGTCCATGTAAAATATGCACTGGAACCTTTGCTTGTTGCTACTTTCTTGGGGACTTTGGAATTTGTGCTTCATCATAAATCTTGTTGGTATGGGTATCAAAAGCATGCTAAAAGCATGTAAAATACTTCTCTGACTCACTGTCTTTATGGTTGCATTGATATATAAATATGTGTGCTTGCATATGTATGTATGTATTACATGTATTGCTTCATGCAAAACAGTGCACAGTTCCAATAAATGCCCTTACAGATGTTAGATGCAACTTCTAAAGGAGAAAGGAAAGTGAGTTATGTGAATTTTGTTTTTATGGATCAGAGGTTCTTAACTAGGGGATAGAATTCAGGGATCCATGAACCTGAAAGGGAAAAATTCCTTCCCTCTTTCAATATAACTGGTTTATTTTACAAGATTATTTAGTTTATTTTCTACATTTAAAAATATCATTCTGAAAAAAAGGTCTGTAGAGGACTATGACACAAAAAAGGTTAAGAATCTCTGCTCTAGATATTGGTTCTTCAGGTAAGAATACGATATTCTCAATTTGTAGAAGTCATTGTCTCAATAAATCAAATGGATGGAAAAAAATAATTCATATATTGCTTACATTGCATAATTGTGAGAACATTACTCTTCTTGATGTAGTGATGAAGAGGGATGAGGAGGGGCACCTGAACTGTGCTGTCCATTACAAAAATAATGTAAGCAAGATTGCTGTATCTTGTAGACGTTTATGTTTATTAATATAAAAATAGCAATTTAACTTTTTCTCTCCTTTTTCTTAAATGAATTGTACAGTTATACCAGTGATTTCAAAAATTAAATGAGAAAGATAAGCAGTACACATGAAATATACAAGTTACTTAAAAACAAACACCTAATTCATTGCATAACTACTTGTGGATTTAAAATGATTAGCAAATCTCCTCCCTTGCAAAAAAATAGAACAAATGTAAAACACCATCCTTTATAAGTGATTGAAGTGCTCAAGTGGTTGACCATAAGTACAACTGACATAAGTGAGACGTAAAATCAATATAAATAGTTTTTTTAAATTAAGTTACATGAAATGTTAAAATCCAATATTGTTTTTGAACAAAAGTATTACGAATTCCTAAAAGAAACATTATGCTTTTGAAATCACCATTAAAATTGATTCTTGGGTCATTTAGGTAGCGCAGTGAACAGAGTACCAGCACTGGAGTCAGGAAGACCTGAGTTCAAATCTGACCTCACACACTTAACACTTACTAGCCATGTGATCTTGGGCAAGTCACTTAATCCCAATCGCCCTGCCTTCCCCCCTCAAAAAAAATTGATTCCTTAATTTTTAAAATTTAAAACAGCTTTTCTCCAAAAGATAGTTTAACTAACAAACGCAGAGAAATGGTTCTTAAATTGGTAATTTGAACTACACAGAGCAAAATAATATTCAATGCCTTGTTCATATTGATCTTTCAGATAAATGAAGAAGTAAAATGAATGATATATCTATACACACACACACACACATATATATATATATATACTCATATTTATGCACACACATAGACAGACAGATAGATACAGATATCTGTTTATCTTAAATATGAGGCACACTGATGAAACCCTTGTGGTTTTCCCTCAGAATACAATTGTTAATGTTTCGGAGACATTACAAAGAAAAAAGGGAGCGATTTCTTACCATTCCTTTGGTTATCGACTCTATTAGTAACAGGCATGTTAGTGGTGACAATGGGTGGTGTAGTAGAAGAGTTTACAGTAGCTGTAAATAAAGCTGGCAATAAAGATGAGAGAAATGTAATCTTGCAAAGGAACACATGACCGTTAATATGGATAAGCAATCTAGCATTCATTAATGCATGAAAACACATACTTGAGCGTAACGGAAGTCATCTACTGCTAGAAACTAAATATCACATATTTCAAGTTGATAATGAGTAAGGAGGAAAAATAAAGTGATAGGCTCCATGTCCCCAAATGGAATCATTCAGCATGACACTGTTAAATGCTACATAAAGGTTCTAGGAACGTCATGGCATTGTAGAAAGATTCTGGACTAGAAAACCAGAGTTCTGAATTCTAGTGCTGAATGTGTTACAAATTTGCTTTGTAAATTTTGGTTGCATCATTTTGACCTTCTAGCCTTCAGTTTCTTGACTGCAAAATAAAGAGATCGGACTAGCTAATCATCAAGGTCCTCTTTTCACTTTAAATATTCTAAGATTCTACAAAATTAAGTCATTGCAACTCTGCCACATTGAAACTAACGTGAAGTCTCCAAGGATTGATTCTTTCTCCTTGAGAAAAGAAAATACAAACATTAAGTAAACCAAATCAGAAACAAATGTGAAACAAATCAATCATTTAAAGATCCAACTAGCTTTACTAAACACAATTCAATGGACTGTTATATAAGTGCTATCCCTACAAGGGTGACATTTTCAAAGCATTACATCATATTTATGCTTTTAACACTGAAATTCACAGATGAAAACCTCATGTACTGCTTTAAAAATGTTCCTAAGTAGTTGGGAAGAGATACATTTTCATATAAGAGAAATTTTTCCTCAACTTGAAATAAGATTAAAAGGAATGCATGTGTGTATAAATATACATACATATTCATATATAAATATATACATAAAATATGTATATCCACATACCTATTCCCACTTGTGGGTGCATACATATATGTAATCAGTGCATTTTTAAAATTCATTACATGTCAGTAAGCATACCAACATATAAGTCAGAAATCTTCCATTGGCCAGAGCTTGGCTTTCCTAGGGTATGCCATAAAAGATCTCCTATCTTTTCTACACTTTGCTTCTTTTTAAAAGAATTCAGTCATTAAATTCAGTCATCAGTTTAAGTGCAGTGAGGTGATAATTCATTGTATTGCTGAAATTTCATTGGTTTCATACTTTACCAAGAATTGCAAATGATCATTATCATCTGTAATAGAATACATTGTTGTTTTTTTCCCTATCAACCCCAAGACAAATTTTTTAAAAAATCAAAACCAAAATTTCTGAACCTTTATGTTAATTTTTTTCATTAGAGGAATAACAAATGTGGTTTAAGTAGAAAACATATTTTTCTTCTTAAATTCAGTTAGCAAAAATGGCCATGGTAATGATTCCATATTTCAGAGAATGCAATGCTACTTTTGGCATTTAATCTGTAGAGGATATAGGTAAAAGGGCTCATCAGGATATTAGGAGCAATAAGGGGGAAATAAAGATGAAATTTATTATTATAATAATTATACTTAAATATAATTATATTAATTATATATTATTGAGTACACAGCTACTCAGTACATAATATATAATTGATGTAATATAGAACATGATATAATTATTATTTAACACAATAATTATCTGTAATAATACTCATTATTATTGCATTAATAACAATAGCAATAATTCTGAGCAAGCCTGGAGTTATTTTGAAATCAAAGTCCCATTGTAAATGATAAATGATCTGGTTGTCTCCTGTTAAATTAGCAGAGCATTACATTTACTTTCAATATTTGTTCTCATTTTATGAACATGAATACTTCTTTAGAACATTCTTCGTCAGGATTAATACAGGACCTTTGCAATCTGCTTGAGAAGAAAATAGAGGAAGAAATGAAATCAACCCTTGTTAAAGTCATGTAATCATTCACATTTGAAATAGTAAAAGCTTTATGGAAATCTGGTCAGAGTGTGTGAATGCATTCCTTTCTTCATACCGTATGTACAGTACACCCACACATCTAAAAAGACTTCCAGAAATCCTTCTATTTTTCTAGCTGCTGGCTTACAAAATTTGAGAAGAAAAAAAGAAAGAAAAGTGAAACTGAAAATCAAAACAATAACAAAAGCATTATCTAAAACAATATGACAGCAAAACAGATGTTTGGAAAAAAACAAAATTTTCAAAATGATGTCATATTCATACCTTGACAAAGGGTTCCCAGTTCTGCACAGCTAGTGAGTTCTGATACTGGCAGTGGAATCAGGTATGAACCTTAATAAACAGAAACAGATCATTATATAAATTTGATTTATACATTTTTTAAAAAGTACACACATATAAAAAAGGTAAAAAGGTGTAGAGTGAAAGGAGTTCCTAGAATAGGCATCACCAAAATTCATATTATTTCAAGTATTCATGAAGAATCCACTATAGAAGAATGCATTGCATTAGTGTCTTGGGATACAAAAATGTAAAATCATAACCTCTGGCCTTAAGAAGCTTAAAATCTAATGAGAGGAATACTATATCTTCTTCTTGTTTAATCATTTCAGTCATATGTAATTCTTTGTGACCCCATTTGGAGTTTTCTTGACAGAGGTACTGGAGTGGTTTGCCATTTCCTTCTCCAGTTCTTTTTATAAATGAGAAAACTGAGGCAAACAGGATTAAGTGACTTGCCCAGGGTCACACAGCTAGTATGTGTCTAATAATATCTCTACATACACAATTATTATACAAGTTAGAATATGATTATATACCTAGGGAGATTCAAACAGTGGTGTGACGGACTCATAGAAGACAGAATCGCTTTCAGTAAAGATCAGAGAAGGCTCCATGGAGGAGGTAACAGTTGAGCTAAGACTAAAAGGAAGTATTTAATTAGGCACATGTATGAGACAAAGAGTCCTTTCCAGGCATGACGTACTGTCCCACTGATGTATTGTCCTTTCATATAAAGAAATTTAGCACTAGCAGGGGCAGAAAAGTACTTTCATCTAAAGAAAAAGTCTTGGATATCAAATGCACTATGGAATAAATTTAACAGTTTAAATTACCTTGTACAGGATATAGAGTGATACCTTATTTGTATGTGAAGGGGGCAAAGAATGAATTTTTATCTATCAAAAACTTATAATATGTGAATATATAGAAATTTCAATTTAAAGACACAGAATGAGGTGAAGGACCAAATTGAGAACTTAGGAGATACAGGGCATTATGATCCCTCAGTTCATTTGCATGTAACTGCTTTAAGATTTGTGAGTAACCCTCACAAAATGAAAATCATAGCTATTTAAAGACCAAAGGATGATTAAGGGTTGCTTATTTCATAAGGGAAATTTAGTGAATTGTTCTAAGTGAATAGAGTCTTACTGAATATCACAAGGATTTGATTTAAGCCACCAAAATTGGCTGAAGAGGCTGGCTGGGGGAGGCTCCAATCCATTCTCCAATATGAATTTAGCCAAAATATTCCCCTTCTGAAGAACCTTCATTGGCTTTCTATTGCCTTAGAGTAAAATGTAAACTCTTCAGTTTAGCATTTTAAACCCTTCACAATCTGTTCCCATCCTTCCTTTCCAGGTTTACTGTGCATGACTCCCATTCACCCATTCTAGATTCCAGCCAAACAGGTTTTCTTGTTCCCTAAACTTAACATTCCATGTAGGTGGAGGTCTCTGACTCCCTAGGTTGGCCCTGGCTCCATCAAAGTAGTGATTAAAGGAAGTAAAGGAGAATTAGAAGGGAGGCAATGTGGTAGGGAATCAATTCAGAAACTATATTTCTACATCAATAAAGTACTTCAAGCAGGAAGGAAGGAAAGAGTAAAAAAAGGGCCTGATTTAATGTAATTTCTTTAACTACTCCTCTTGAATCATCATTATTTTTGAATAGACCAACACTTTCAGTTTCAATACTGTAGATGTTAAAATAGACTCTCCTAACATCTCAATCTCAAGTTTTAAAATAATGGCATTGTCTAAGATTATTAGATCCAGTGGGGTCATCTCTATTTTACTCATTATGTATTGTACCTGGAACAATGCCATATGTGTCTAACACATATTCTTTGGTTATCCACAATATCAATGGTTAGGATATGCTGAAGTCAAAAGGAAACTGGACTGTGGGTCAAGAGAACTGGGGTTAAGTAATGGCTTAATTACTTACTAGCCAGGTGACCCTGGACATATGACAATCTGTCTGATTCTCAGTTTCTTCACTGTAAAAAAAATACTTTGTTCTGGAAAAATTCTATAATGTCTTTCAATCTCTTACGTAAAATCTCATGAAGTCTCGGCGAAATTATTTTTAATGATAACGATTCAGTATGGCACGGTGGAAAGAACACCAGAGATAGAATTGGAAAACCTGAGTTCAAAACATGGTTCTGCCACCTTTGTAATTTTGAGCAAGTTATTTCACCTTCAGGGTTCATTTTCCTCATCTGCAAAATAAAGGGGTTTGACGAAATGGCCACAGAGTTTATTCCAGGAGGGGGAGAGAGAAGAAGAAGAGAGAGAGAGGGAGGAAGGAAGGGAGGAAGGGAGAGAGAGGTTTATTCTAGTCACAGAGTCATGGTGCTATAATTGAATTCCAGTTAATACAATGATGGTACAATAAGTTAGTCTACCTTTTTAAAAAAAAAAAAACACAAAATCATTTATACGTAGAATCTATGAGACTTTGGACAAAACATTTCATCTCAGTTTCCTTATGTGTAAAATGGAGGGATTAGATTAGGTATCTCTAAGGTCCCTTCCAGTTCTAGAACAATGATTCTATGATGTCCATTAAGTAACATTGGCTTGCCAGAACTTTTAAATTTTGACCCTGTTCCACTTTTAGAATATATGCACCTAAAAGGCATCCTGCCCAAGTCACCTATTAATGTAACCAAAAACAAAAAGTGTAATTTTCTTCTGCTGACAGATTTACAAAACAGAAGACTGTTAAGGAATTATTAATCAAGATAATCCTCCCCGGAGGACATAAAAACACTAAGCATCAATGGAGGGCTTTGAGAAACTGGCTCTTATGTGTTTGTTTCCATCAGCATCCCTAGCACTAATATATTTTTGTCCCTTTTCTTCTGTTGATGCAATAAAGATATCTGCTTAATATTAGCTACAACATTTGTGGATGGATTTTCATGAACACACTGACTCCAAATCATTGGTAAGAGATCAACAGCAAAGTGCTCTCTCTCTCTCTCTCTCTGTGTTTCCCTCCCTCTCTCTTCTTCTTTCTCTCCCTCCTTCTCTCTCTCTCTCTTTCTCTCTTTCTCTGTCTCTTTCCCTCTGTCTCTCTCTCTCTCTCTCTCTCTCTCTCTCTCTCTCTCTTTCTCTCTCACAATAGGCACCAAATTAAAAAGGAATTTTTTCTTGATCTCTAGAGCAAGAGTATGAGGTATTATGTGTAAAATAAACTACCTCCCCCCCTTTCTCTCCCCCTCTTCCTCCCTCTCTCCCTCCCTTCTTCCCTCCCTCCCATCCTCCCATGTCTCTGTCTCTCTTTTTCCTCCTAAAGATTCAATAACATCAACAATAGTAACCACTGAGCATATGCCTGTAATCTCTGCTACTGGGGAACCTAAGAGTTCTGATTCCTGGTGGGGTTAAAGATGATCAGATGTCCACACTAAGTCTGGCAAAAACTGGTTGAGCACCTAAGCTTACCTGAGGAGGAGAGGATTTATCTAAGTAAGAAAAAGTTAGCAGGTTAAAATTTTATCAGTGATTGGATCAAACCTATGAGTGACTACTGCACTTGCAGTCTAAGCAAGGGATGGGGAGGGAGGGGGAGGGAGAAGAAGAAAGGAAGGGAGCAAAGGAAGAGAGAGAGAGCGACAGAGAGACAGAGACAGAGAGGACAGAGAGAGAGAGAGAGAGAGAGAGAGAGAGAGAGAGAGAGAGAGAGA
>NW_027187391.1:1258553-1267660 GCF_028583685.1 Petaurus breviceps papuanus
AGAGAGAGAGAGAGAGAGAGAGAGAGAGAGAGAGAGAGAGAGAGAGAGAGAGAGAGAGAGAGAGAGGTATTTTCATAAAATTAAGGAACTATTCTACATAATTTATAGGTCATCATATTCAGTGGAAAAATTATCCTAGCATGTAATTGCTATTTAAAGGAAGACTGCACAATTCCAAAGAACAAAGTACTTTACAGAAGTAAAATGATGATGACTGCTAAAATCTCTGGGCTGTCCTGATATTAAAAAAAAAAAAGCTGAACTCATTAAACTTGAATTTCAGAGGATTTTCAGCAAAGTTGAAAAAAGAAAGGAGATAACATTTCTCAACTGGAGGGGAGAAAATCTGAAACAGTCTAAGTGAAAAGTGGCATAAATTAGAGCAGTGTTACCCAGGCTTTTCAGCAGCAATTGGGGGTTCAACAAAATAATGAAAAGAATTTTTGTGGGAAAAGTTTTATACTAGTTGTAGTTTCCTTCTAAAATGTTAAGAATAAAATTATATGCCATACAGCACATACAAACAGCATAAATAATTACATGCAAACTTTTTTTTCAGTATGGAAATAGGCTTAATTTGCCCAATCTGGTGTGGCAGGAAGAACACCAGACAAAGTCTGGAGAAACAAGTTTGAATGCTGAATCCAATACATCAAGTCAAATCTAGAAGCAAGTGTGCTACCTATTTGCCAGACATTGTGCTAAGCACTAAGGAAACAAACGGGTGGAGGGGGGGTTAAGTGGGGTAATTCTTACCTTCAAGGAGCTCACAATCTAAGGGGGAGAGGCAGACAACATGAAAATATTTCTATCCAAATAATATATATATATACATACATATATATATATATTAAATTGGAGATAATCTCAGAAAGATGGTATCAGCACTAAACAGGACCTGGAAATGCTTCTTACACAATGTGGAATTTTTAATGAAACTTGAAGGAATCCAGGAAAGCAAGGAGGTGGAGGTGATGAAGGAAAGAATTACAGGTAAGGGGGAAAATACAGTGTGGGAAGAGCTCTGTGCAAATATCAAAGGAGGCCAATGTCACTGGATTGTTAAGGAAGTGAAGAAGAGAATGGTGTAAGGTGACTAGAAAGACAAGAAGAGGTCAGGTTATGAAGGATTTTGAATGCAAAACAGGATGTTTTATTTGATCCTTGAGGCAATAGGGAGACACTGGAGTTTATTGAGTCTAGGGAAGGGTGGTGGTGAACTAATTAGAAGATTATGTTAATAGTTCAGTGAAGGATGAACTAGAGGGAGAAGAGACTTGTGACATAGACAGTCAGACGCACGAGGATCATGGCAGTATCAGAGGAGAGGATGGAGTACACATGAGAGGCATTATGAAAGTAGAATTCGACAGGACTTGAAATATATTAAAGGGACGGCGGCCAGGTAGCACAGCGAGCAAGAGCACCGGCTCCAGTGTCAGGATGACCTGGAGATCGAATCCCGGGCTCAGACATTTAGCACCCACCCAGAAACACCTGGCCGTGTAACCTTGAACAAGTTACTTAACCCCGATTGCTTAAAAAAAAAAAAGAAATATATTAGAGGGGCGGCTAGGTGGTGCAGTGAATAGAGCACGGGCCCTGGAGTCAGGAGGACCTGAGTTCAAATTCAGCCTCAGATACTTAACACAAAACTAGCTGTGTGACCTTGGGCTAGTCACTTAACCCCAATTGGCCTATCTTCCCCCTCTGAAAAGCAATATATAAATATATATATATGTATACATATATACATGTATACATACACATACACACACATATTAGATATGGAGTATGAGAGAGAGTGAAGAGTTGAAGATAGCAATTCGGTTGAGACTATGGCTAACTAAGAAGATGGAAGTGCTTTCCATAGTAATAGGCACATTAAAGAGGGGAGGATTTGGAGGGAAAGATAATGAGGTCAGCTTTGGATAAAGAGTTTAAGATGTGTAGAGATATACAGTTCCAGATGTCCAATAGGTAGTTGAATATATGATATGAAGATTCAGAAGAAAGGTTAGGATTGAACAAACAGATCTGACATTCATTAACATGGGGATGACAACTGTATATGCAAGATCACCAAGTAAAAAAATATAGAAGAGGAAAAGAAGAGGGCCCAGACCACTGGAAACAGGCACTGTCTGGATGAAAATCCAATAAGAGAATGAGGTGCAGCCAGAAAGGTAGGAGAACAATGTCACAAAACTGAGGAAGAAGAGAGTGTCAAGGAGAAAGTGGTCAACACCGTCGAACACTAGGGAGGGTCAAGAAGGATGGATATTGAGAAAAGATCATTTCATCTGGCAATTAGGAAAATACTGATAACTCTGGAGAAAGTGATTTCAGGTGAGTGATCAGAATGGAAACCATACTTTGGAGAGTTAAGAAGAGAGAAGAGAAAGGAAATAGAAACCCCAATTGTAGATGGCCTTCTCAAGGAATTTAGCCATGAAAGAAGATGGCTGGATGTCAAGAGAAGATTTTTTTGACCAGGAGAGGGTCAAATGAACAGGGAAACTGTGAGTCAGTACCTCTCTGAGCTTTCTTCATCTATAAAATGGGAATGCTAATATTTACACACCTGTTCCAAAGTGCTACTGTGAGAAAAAGACCTTTGGGGACCTTCAAGTCTACTATAAATATAAAATAGTATTCTTTTTCATTTTTATTATGCCATAATTTTCCTAATCCTCCCTTATCAGGGTAATGTGTCTGAACCACTCACTTCCCCAACTGGCATGTATGGGTTCCTTCAATATATTTCAAAGTCTTCCTTAGTCATATTAATTTGGGGTATGTTGATTAGAGAATGGAGTTCTGATAGCCAGGTGCAAAAATTTATAAGATGAAAAATCTAATAAATCATAATGTTTTTATGAAAAGTAAATTAGGATTCACATGAGCTTTCAGAATTCATTGAGTCAAAATGCTCCAAACTTTAAGAAGGAACAATCTTTCCAGTAAACTATTAAGTCAAGAATGAAACTACCAATACACATATACAATCTATTAATTTTCTGATCAATTATGGACAAAAGCCTATTTAGGGACTTTAGCTAGCTTACAA
Organism: Petaurus breviceps papuanus; assembly: GCF_028583685.1. Taxonomy (NCBI): domain Eukaryota; kingdom Metazoa; phylum Chordata; class Mammalia; order Diprotodontia; family Petauridae; genus Petaurus; species Petaurus breviceps. Next base: position 1,261,624 of record NW_027187391.1, read on the forward strand.
ACTTTAGCAATGGTATATCCACAAATATTTATCTATCAAGCAGGGTATACTAAAGAATACATGCATTTGTGTGTATTTATATATATATATATATATGTGTGTGTGTGTGTGTGTGTGTGTGTGTGTGTGTGTGTGTGTATAGTGAGCATGTGCACTTATATGTACATATACACACAGAGAAATGTTGTAAAATGAAACTTAGCTACTAAAATTCCTGAACAAAAATTATTTCGAACATTATAAAGATGCAAAGAACCATTCAAATAACTAAAAATTTAGAGTTCTGAAAAAGAGAACTATGAAGAAAGTTAAACTAAATCAAAATTGCTGAAAAACTTTTAACTCAGCAGGTATTTTTAAAATTTCCTCAGAAGTCTGTGAAAATACATACAGATTTTAAAATATGTGGAAATTTTACTGAGAATGTTGATCTCACTCTGGGAGATTCACCAACAGTATCCAAGGTGCCACAATTTTAATATTAAATGTTTTGTTTTACTGTCTTACTTTTGAATTCAAAATTTATTTATTTTAATAATTCACCCTTGGAAAAATCATTACATTTTCTATTGGGAGTTGATCTTGGAATAAAAACAGCATATTTAACACACATGGCCAACTCAATGGAATGTTTGGAATTCAATCCTACTTCTCCATCAGTTATTGCATGATCATTAGTTTTCAGGAAATGAATTTCTGTAATCAGTGAATAGCAATGCTTTGATGGAGCATGAGTGGAGGGGTAATAAGGTTAATACACTAATAATACACAATTTCATTCATTTATTTATTGCAGTTCTGCTTAGCTAACAAGCATTGAAATAATCTCTGCTACAGGTATTTCCTGGCAGTTTATAACTGACACAGTCCTTCAACTCCCAAAGCTGATCATTAAGCAGCAGGAAATTCCCTCCCTGTCATTTCTGTTCAAACATAACCCAGGCCATCAGTAAAAGTAATGATGCTATTAAAAGTCACTTGGAATTCAGGAAGACCATTGTAAAAGTAACAGGGCTAAATTCCATTGAGCATAGGAACATACATTCCCCTAGAAGAAGTTAATGTTGGTGTATTTAGTCATCTCTAAGTTATACTTCTGTACAGAACGCATAGGAGTGTGCTATAAGTTGTAAGGTTTAGGGAGATCAGGTGTCATGGGAGATGCCTCAAAGAGGCTGCTAAATGAAACATGGAAATTCCAAACCAGACATAAGAAGAATTTCCTTTGGTTATTCTGCTCTTGGCATACTGACAAAACAAATTTGGTTCAATCCAATCAATAAATATTTCTTAATTGTGTACAATGTTCTATGGCAGAGGTGGGGAACCTGAGGCCTTGAGGTCACGTGCGGCTTTCTAGACCCTGAAGTGTGGCTTTTTGACTGAATCCAAATTTTACGGAACAAATTTGTTCCACAAAATTTGGATTCCGGAAAAGCAAGGGGGACTGTCAAGTACTGAGAATGAGAGTTATCAGATGGACAAAGCCAAAGGACACATTGCTAAGTCTGAGATATTGAAAGAACCAAATGAGTTCTCCAGTGTATTGAGTGGATTTTTTTTTTTGGAGGGGGGAAGGCTGGGAAACTGGGGTTAAGTGACTTGCCCAAGGTCACACGGCTAGTAAATGTTAAGTGTCTGAGGCAGCATTTGAACTCACGTCCTTCTTGACTCCAGGGCCAGTGCTCTATTCGCTGTGCCATCTAGCTACCCCTGAGTAGATTCTTTATGGAGGATTTATAAGGAAAGACATGGATGAGAATTAGAGGAGGTAGAAGTTTGATATGCACTAGTGAAGATAATATCACAGATCCCTCCAATAGACCCAAAGTATAAGGGTATAGAGAATACAAAGAAAAATAAGACATAGACCCAATTTCTAAGAGGGATTAAAGTCTAAAAGGCTGCTATCATATATATATATATACACATATATATATGAATATTTCTGGTACAAGAGAAAGTGTAATGAGTGTAAACAGAAGTGCAAGGAATATGCTAGAAAAAAATCTGAGAAAGATCATTTTAAGCTGGGCAAAGGGTGAAGAGTGAAATATGAGAGATTCAGGTATCATAGATCACTGGAAAGGACGCATGATTTGGAGTCAGAGAACTGGGGTTCAATTCCAGGCTCTATCATGTGTTGCCTGTGTGCTGTAGTCACCCTTATAAGTCTCTATTTTCTCATCTGCAAAAAGGGGAAATTTGACTTGATGAGTTCTAAAGTCTGCTCCAATTTATGATCCAATATGGCTCCTCAGTTTGTTCATGAAGGAACTTTAGGACTTAGAAATGGTGGTTGTTGGGGGTTGGGTGGGACGTTCAAAGACATAGAGAGGGGAAGTTGGTTTGATCTTCCTACTTAGATTCACAATGAACAGCCCTACTGATGATATGGGCCCTACCTACTATCTTGTATACATAGTCAAACAAAGGAGGGTGAGACTAAGCCAGTGAAGAAATTCCACTTTTTTCTCTGAATACTTAAGGAACAGAAGCTCTGGGCTACTAGAAATGGAAAAAAAAATCTGTTTAAAGGGGTCACTATGGCGAATAGAAAGCAGTCACTTAAAGTAGTTCATGTCCTGACCTTTCAATGACTGCCAGGGATTGGCAAAATTAGGCATCTAAACCAGAGGGCACTCAAATACAGGAAGTGCATGCTGGCTTATTCACCTGATGCTTGCTACAGTGACTGGTGCTCCTAAGAGTTTACTATGAGCTGAACTGTGGTTAAGTTTTAAGGTTCAGCTTGTGATAACTTCAGGATTGGGAAGGGCTGGCTAGGGGAACACCACCCAGCCCTTAGATCATTCTGGAGTCTCTCTTTGGAAGAGGGTCATAATTGACCATCTTTCCACCCACCCACCAGGAAATACCTCTGAAGTCACATCACTTAATTGCCTTCCTACCTCCTGCAGGGAAAATGTGGGCCAGACAGTCAATAAACTTAATGGGAGGGCAAGCAACAGGAGCTAATCAGTTCCTCCAACTGAGAAAGTCTGGTAGGGTAAGGGACAAGAAGCTCTCACTTTCTATATCTCTTTTAATCAGGTTTTCATAGTTGTTTTATTTTGTTTGAAGTGCTGTGAATTCCTTCAAGTTATACCCCTATTCTAAGATCAATGCACTATTTCACTCTAAATCTAAGTATAAATTATTTTGAAAGTCAGAATCAGTTCCCTTCTGTTCCTGTGAATAATTAGTTGACTGTGTATGTAAAGTGTTACTGATGGTTTCAACTTCTGATTTCATTGGCTTAGGAAACTGATGACAAAAAGATTAGTCAGAACTGACAATTACAAAGATGATAAGATCCTTATTATTAACACTGTGGGGAACTGATATGTTGGTGTTTTATTTATTTAAGCAATCTACATTCTACCATCTGATGTGCTTCTATTAAAGACTGAAATGTGAAATGTGAAACATAACCAAAAGAAGACACTATAAAGAGGTCAAATGGTTTGCTCCCGACTTGGAACTTTTATCTGTTGTCATTTACAGAGCCAGGGTCCTTCTGGGTCTCATGGATTACTTGTAAAACAATAGTTTCTAGGTATAAAGCCTATCAAATGACTGTCTCAGTGACTACTGATCTTGTCTATTTTTTTTTTAGACCTAAAGTGGATTTCCTTCCAAAATAACAGTTAACTCATTAACTTAACTCTTTTTTTTTTTAATTTAAGCAATATTTTCTAGGGAAGAATAAGAGACCTTTATTGCTATTTAGTACTTTCCACTGTTTTAAATCTCATTATTAAGTTTCCTATTTAGATCATATGGTAACTAAAAAATAGAAGTATAAATATGTTAATGATAGATCACTAAATATCATGTGACACATGCGAAGTGAGGAATGATGAAACCAGAAGGCTTTGATTAAATGTTTTTTAAAAAGAACAAACAAACTCCATAGCAAAAATCACATTATGCAGAGCTGAGTGGGCAAGTTGAAAAAGAACAAATACACTTATGAGGGGGAAAAAATCTTTCTCCTTTTTAATGACAGACATTAATTTATTGTGGACAAACAAATTTTCTGAACAATGGGGAGGGGCTCAGGAAGGAAAGATATTTTGCTATACATACTTACCACAACTTAGGTTGTTTTCAGCTTTCAGAACTGAGGTTGGGATATTCCAAAAATCATTTTGCCAGTCGACAACGTTCCCTTTCACATTACAGCTGAGGTTGGACAGAGTTTTGGAATTCATGGTAAAATTCCAAAGACGAAAGTTGTAAATGTCCCCTTTTAAAGAGGCTATTTCGTTTTGGTTGGAGCCCAGCAGCAATTTCCCATTCCCAGGAATAACCTTGCTAATGGTAGAATTGCATATAACTGTTTCATAGCTTCTTTTGAAATTCACACTGACCGAGCCTAAAGAGCTATTCCAAGTTAGGCACAGTTGTTCAAAGTTTTCTGTAAAAATGTCTTCGCTTGAATCTACCAATAACACATTGTTTAGCGTGCATTCCACACCCGAGATAGAGAGGAAGTAGCCCCTTTTGGCCTTTCCGAAGCTCAATAATTGTGTTGATAAAGCATCTGAGTAGGAGAAAGCTATCCAGTCATCGTCTTCATTGCCAATTTTCGTTGCTTCAAAGCACACAGTGAATGCACTGAGTTCTGGAATCGAGACAGTTTTTGCAACAGACACCGGGTTAGCATCTGTGGTCTGGGGAATAATGACTTTCTGATTCCTCAGGGACACAGCAACTAGGACAAAACAGAGCAATAACAAAGGACAGAACACAGGGATGAGAGTTCGTTTCAGAACAGGGACTTGCTGAAGCCCTAATATATCAGATCCCTTCACTTGAACCCTGCTTTCTCTCATTCTTTGCCACTCCCACCTCTTCCTTTGGCCATCCAACTATTATTACCAACCCATGGCTGATATCTCAGTGTACTGGGCTTCATGATGATCATTTCCTAATATAATTTCTCTTTGGATTAATCCTCCAGCCTTAAGACTTATTACCTCTATCAAGCCTTCCTTTCACTAGCTATTTGCAAGTTTATGGGGGCAGATACTGAGTTATTTATAACATGAGGCAGCACAGAGAGAGGCCCAACAAAGGGAATCCCTACTCATTCAAAGCCTTGGCTAGATCACAATTCAAAACCCTAGGGACTAGCAACAGCCAAGTCACTAACGAGCGAACAGATTTTGATATTTGAACTGTGGAAAACACCCACGCGCGATCAGGGAGACTATAATTCTGTGCAGTTTCCACATTTCAGTATTACAAGATTCAGAAAGGGGAAAAAGGCAACTTTATTGGCACATAGTTTTGTTTTTATTTTTTTAATTAGGAGAAAAAAAATTTTTTTTAAACAAAATCTGAATGCAGTGGCTTTCTTACATTTTCCAATTGTGCCCTCTATACCATAGATTTTTCTACTTCTCTTCATGCTACTATGTTGAGCTGGGAACAAATGAAATGTGATCTCATTCATAAAGGGAGACTAATAAAAACCAAACTAACCAAAATGGGAAAAGAAATGAAAAAATTCTAAATACACTGGTCAATCTGTTTCCAAATGGACTGGTCTTCAGTCCCTTGAGTTTACCTACTACCCCTCTTCAGTTCCCATACATATGTGATATGTATAATAAAATTAACCATGTAAAATCTCAGAGGCAGTGCTGAGTTGCAATGAAAAAAGGGAGTTTCCTCACCCAGAAGTTTCCTAGTGAAAGTTCCAGTGAAATCACAGGTCCAGTCCATATCTTATTCTTGATGAGGAATCTGTATGGTATTTTAGGAGAGTTGCTCTCTGATGAGTAATTTGTACAATTGCTCCATTGATTTCGGGAGTATTCATTCAGCACTGAATATATTTTGAGATAAGTGCCTCTTTTCTGCTATCTGTTATACTCACCAAGTTATGGTTGTCATGTCTTAGGAAGGACATTGATAAGTAGTAAAGTGCCCAGATAGGATTAAGCAGCAATGTGAAAGACCTTGAGATTGGTTGGAGGGTGTGTGTGTGTGTGTGTGTGTGTGTGTGTGTGTGTGTGTGTGTGTG